>NC_057740.1:32358651-32391761 GCF_004010195.1 Chiloscyllium plagiosum
CAGTGTGTTGGAGGTGGGCGAAGGGGTCCTCGGAAGGTGGGCGGAAGTCCTGATTGTGAAAGTAAGCTCGGAGGTGGCGGAAGAGGTGTTCGACGTCACGGCGTGTATTAAATTCATTGATGCATGGGCGGAGGGGGATTAAGGTGAGTCCTGTGCTGAGAACGGATCGTTCTTCCTCAGTGAGGGGGAGGTCTGGAGGGATGGTGAAAACTCTGCAGAGCTGGGAGCTGGGACCTGGTGTGGGTGTGGAGCTGGGAGTGGGGGCAGAGCCGGTAACTGCAGCTTGGTTTTATTCACCTTTTGCAAAACTTCCAAAGTCACCGCATGCACTTTCAGAAAACTCTTGACAACTGAAAGAGCCATTAGTATCCCAAGCTTTGTCTACCCACCCAAACCAACACCCAGAATAAAGACACTAGCATCTCCACTTGCTGTTTAAAATCCCAAAAAGAGCCCCCAGTCTGTTATGGACTAGGCCAGACCACTCAAAACATTCTTAAGCAGGTAGCCCAGACCATAACTTTGTAATTTATTTCTGTAAGTGTGCAGTGAAAACTACCTGGAGTAAGTTAGATAGGTTGACTGCCAGGTTTTAAAACAGATAAAACTGTTCACAAAATTACGCAATGAAACAGAAAGAACAGAATAAAGAATCCCTACAGAACTCAGTCTGTCCAAACTAGACTTAATTATGCTGTTGTGAATATACACAACAGTCCCAATAAGCAAACCCCTAAAACATAGTAAAAATGAAATAGAGGCTTACAAGTCAAAGTTAGAAGGGCAGGAGGTAAGAGAGTCTAGCAGCCTGTTTCCACACAGCCCACAGGAGAACTCCCTAACTAGTTCTGGACTGAAATAACCAGCTGGAGAGCTGACCACGCCCCCTTGACTTATACAGGTTACTTCTAAAAACATAAAAGCTTTGGCATAAAGACTTGTCTGTTTACACCTCTGTATCAAACGGTTTCAGAGCCTGGCCTGTTTATGACCCCTCTTGGGAAAAAACCAAGGACTTCGTATCCTTGAGAAAAGGAACAGCTTTTAGACACTATAATATCTGCTCTAATCACAATTGTGCGCAGAATTGTATTTACTTGTTCAGCTTCTGACTTAGTATTCAGTTTAGAAGCTATTCTACATCTCCTGTTTTGTCTGCGCTGTCCAATTTTGTGTTCTGTTTGGCCCATTTTGAAATTAAATCTTCCAGGGAGCACCATTTCTGATGCTATGCTCTTCTAATGCGATAAGATATTTTAATGTCTTTAAAGATTTCTGTATTGCAGTAATTGAGGTTTACTTGAACATGGCTGTTCTGGAGGATTTTTCTGCTCTTTGCACCTTTTAATGGAGGATTCTACACTTTTGTAGCTGTACGGGAAGATTCCTGACTTTCACGGTTATATGTTTATCTGCCTTTTGTGGCTTTTCTGGAGGTTTTCCTGCCTTTCCCAGCTGTACTGGAGTCTTCCGAAATGGAGTAATTGGCCTGAGTGTAAAAATGGCTGTGAAACTTTCAATAAAATCAGAGCAATACTTCTTTGCATAATCTAAACACCTGAGGACATCTTTTGAGGTTTTAAATTTCATAGGTGTTGATTTCAGTGAATGGATTCTCAGATGTTTGATTCTGTCCTGCACTGTGATTATATGGGCAGTGCCATCTTTGTTCCACTGCCAAGCTGTGTCTGTGTACTTGTGTGCTGCCACTATGGGAAGTCTAAAGGCAGAGTAATCAATGTTGAAGAAATTCCTCATGTCCACAAACCCACTTCGATATAGAAGGCATCGTGTTCTGCACATACTATGGCAAAACAGCCAAACTGAGCTGAAACTTATTTTTAAAATTCTCATTCTTCTAGCCTGAAAGCCTGTGTTATTTAAAGATTCCCCTTTACACCAGGTTTTGACTTAGCCAGTTTCCAATGTTTGTTCACTCACTGGCTGAACTTGGACTCAGCACCCCTCCCATAGAACCACACCTCATGATGCAGCCTATATCTCTAGTTTGGAGCTGAAAATTTCTTCTGTTTTAGTCCATTTGTTATCAAATCTGAAATTCTTTGTGTCATTCAATTTTGGTGTTGACACAAGATCACTTTGGAGTTTGCTGTCCTCAGCAATCTGAAGTTTCGATTTCCTTTGCCCTCTTCTGTGTTACCAGCCTGTTTCCCTCATTGAGTTGGGCGCTGCTAAATTAAATCTTTTAGATCCCACATTGATCAGCATATTGTACTGGATGCCATCTATATCTTCCAAATACGAGGGTTCTTTAGGGGCTCACGTGGTCTATGTACATGTGAGTAGCCAATTTCTGATCTAACGAGAAGAGTCATGTAGAACAAACAAGATGTAGATCATTGCATTTCTGCACCTGTGTACCAGTATTAGCTTAGTTTCTACAGTATGGGAACAGGTCCTTCGTTCCAACAGGTCCACACCGATCCTCCGAAGTGTAATCCACCCGGACTCATTTCCCTACTCTATATTTACCCCTGACTAATGCACCATGGGCAATTTAGCATGGCCAATTCCCCTGACCTGCACATCTTTGGATTGTGGGGGTAAACAAGAGCACCCAGCAGAAACCCACAAGACGCAGGGAGAATGTGCAAATTCAACACAGTCACCCGATTGGAATTGAACCTGGGTCCTTCGCGCTGTGAGGTAGTAGTGCTAACCACTGAGCCACCATGCTATCCAGGTTATAAACATAGGCTTGACATGCTGCAAACGCTGTTGTGCCATTCCATAGTTCTGACCCCTACCAGATCCTCCTTTATTCTCCCACCAAGCCTTCATGGCATCATCACAGTGCATGGTCCTTATTGAACTCAAATAATTATTAACCCTTCCATATTTATGGATAACAAAATGAAAGGGGAGCAATTTCAAAATTGAAATTTGAAAGTATTCTCTATTTGATCTGAGTTTTCTTTGTTGCAGAATCGAATGAAGGAGAGTCTTGCTCTTTTCCATTTTATTTTGAAGTCTGACTGCTTTGTGAATTCATCAATGATTCTTTTCTTGAATAAAAAGGATATTTTGGAAGAGAAGATTCTTAGATCACATTTAGGAGACTATTTTCATGAATTTGATGGTAAGTAAATAAATAACTTGGCTTTTTCTTCCTTTCTTTATGTAAGTCCTCGCTGTGTAATTGCTTTGCTTTTATTAAAATAAGTCGATATTTATGCTCATTGAGATGAAAGTGAAAGATGTCCTACTGAATGCAGAGAGCATGGCACATATGAAGAGACATGGGAGTGGGCAAAGGCATAAGTTGGTAGGAAGGAAATATAGGTAATGTTCTAGAAGGTCTAATAGTTTTTAATCTACTGGAATAATGTCCCAAAGAGTTGAGATGAGTCTTTTAGGCATCTTCTGGGGCTGGCAAGGTGTGATTCAATCGCCTCCCTACCAACTCCAGAGTAAAAATTGTGAGCAACAGTGCCTTTTATATTGAAGTGGGTTTGTGGTCTTGAGGAATTTGCTCAGCATTGAAAATTCTGCCTTTAAATTCCCAAGCAGCTTTACAGTGTTTGGATGGCTATTTCAGAAATGTCCCCATTATACCTCCTTTATACAATACTCCTAACTGAGAACTGAAATACAATTAAGGCACTTTTGTGGTAACTTCTAGTCATCAATCACTGGAGACTGAGTACAGGTTTATGATTTGGTTTATTCAAGCAGAGCAGGGTGAGTATCAACACAGTTAGATCAGCACAAGACTCTGAAGGATACAGAAAGAATGAGAAACTTTCGCCACAGGCATCTCCTTACTCCAATTCCAGTCTTGCTTCAGACACACATAAGAAACAAACTGTCTATTCTAGGTCCATTGCTGTTTTCCCCAGTCCTTATCAATCTCACACCCTCGTCTCTATTTGGAGATGCCAGTGTTGGACTGGGGTGTGCAAAGTTAAAAATCATACAATACCAGGTTATAGTCCAATAGGTTTATTTGGAAGCACTAGCTTTTGGAGTGCTGCTCCTTCATCGGATGGTTGTGGAGTATAAGATCGTAAGACACAGAATTTATAGCAAAAGTTTACAGTGTGATGTAACTGAAATTATGTATTGAGAAAGATCTGGATTGTTTGGTAAGTCTCTCATCTTTTAGAATGAACATGTTGAGCTCATACCTTAAATGCATTATCTGGGCCGACATGACACCAATTGTTAAAATTCACTTGAGAATGTAACTTTTAAATGTTCTGCGATTTACATATGAAAGAACTGAATCAACATGTTCATTCTAAAAGACGAGAGACTTAACAAATAATCCAGGTCTCCAAATCTCCCCTTTCAGGAAGGCAAGGAATGTTTTTGTTAACATTATCTCCTATTTGTACAAGGTTCCTAAATGTTCCTGCTGTCACTAACCTCTAGGATACATAAAGTTCTTCTGGTACAAGGCTCATTAATTGATGTCTGCTCTTTACCTTTACTATAGCAATCTCCATTTAACCTTTATAGTCTAAATTCACTCTAACAGCACTGAGAGCAGAATTAAATTGTAGGAACTCCATGGTATCCTTTTCTTTTCAGAAGGAATGTCTTTTAATCTGATGCCAAGGTGTGTATATAAAATATATAATATTATACACATACTTTATACATTGCAGAGGTGAGGACTACCTGGAATAAGGCTAACATATTAACAATATCAAAAATTGTAGAATACCTTCAGTGTGGAAGTAGGCCATTCACCCCATCAAGTTCACACTGACCCTCTGAAGAGTATCCCACTTGGGCCACCCTATTCCTGTAACCCTCATTTCCCATGGCTAGTCTACCTAGCCTATACATCCTTGGACATTATGGAGAATTTAGCATGGCCGATCCACCTAACCTGAACATCCTTGGGCTGTGGGTGGAAGCAAGAGCACCTAGAGAAAACCCAAGGAGAATGACTGACTGTCTGGAAATTACACAATTGTTCAAGGGTGGAATTGCACCTGGGTCCCTGGTGTTGTGAGGCAGCAGTGCTAACCACTGAGCCACCGTGCTGCCTCTGATTGAACAGAAACAAAACAATTTAAATAGAAATCCATCAACAATCAGAGTCTGAATCATTCAACAAAGGCAAGAATTTATGGATCATAAATTAATCGTTTTCTGGGATTGTGGAGCAGATGTTAGTTTATTCCATCGTTTACCGCCCCTGTTTAGATAGAGTAAAGCTCTCTTTACACTGCATCCAACAAGCAGTATCAGGACAGATTTGGCTCAGGGTTAGAAGCAGAGTAATGTGCCACCTCCTCTTTTAAAATGAAAGTAAACATCCTAGCTGACATATGTGAACAATAGGGACTGATGTGTCAGCCTCCAGTTCCATCTAGAAGGACAAGGGCAGCAGATACATGGCAACACCACCACCTGCAAGTTCCCCTCCAAGCCACTCACCATCCTAACTTGGAAATATAAGGCTGTTCCTTCACTGTCGCTGGGTCAAAATTCAGGAGTTCCCTCCCCAATGGATCGTAAGTCAACCTACAGCAGATGACCTGTAGCAGTTCAAGAAGGCAGCTCACCACCACCTTCTCAAGGGCAACTAGGGACAGGTACTAAATCCTAGCCAGCCACATCCCACAAATGATTTTTTTTTTAAATTGAAAGGTTGTGATAGTAACTTGTTGTTCCATTTGATGCAGATGGCCCTTTCTCTCCAAGATCTGGGTTCTTCCAATTTTGGGCTCTTATGATTAGATTAGATTCCCTACAGTGTGGAAACAGGCCCTTCGGCCCAACAAGTCCACACCAACCCTCCGAAGAGAAACCCACCCAGACCCATTCCCCTACATTCACCCCTGACTAATGCACCCAACTCTACAGGCAATTTAGCACGGCCAATTCACCTAACCTGCACATCTTTGGACTGGGAGGAAACCGGAGCACCCGGAGGAAACCCACACAGATACGGGGAGAATTTGCAAACTCCACACAGTCGCCCAAGGCTGGAATCGAACCTGGGTCCCTGGTGCTGTGAGGCAGCAGTGCTAACCAGTGAGCCACCGTGCCGCCCGTATGCTTTCTTAATTTTTATTGCTGCACAATTGGCAGTGTGGTACCCTGAGCCTTAAGCAGTGGAGTTCACTTCCTAAAACTCCATGCTTTTCTCTCATTTTCCCCTCCTTTTAAGGCGTTTCTTAAAGCCTACCTTTTTCTCCAGGTTTCTGGTTATCTCTCCTATTGCCTCTATGTGTGATTCGGTGTAACATGTTTCATTATATTCCTGTGAAGTGCCTTGGAAAAGTTTACAATATTAGAGATACTGTATGTTGTTCTTGAATCAGCAACAACATTCATAGGAGGACAGCATTGCTATTTCTTTGCAGAATAGGTTGTTTCTGCAACCGTGTAACCATTCAGAAGTTGTCACTTAGGATCCTCTAAAGATGGAGACACATGTCCTGACAAAGGGTTTCGGCCCAAAACATTGACTTTCCAGCCCTTTGGATATAGACTGACCTGCTGTGCTTTT
This sequence comes from Chiloscyllium plagiosum, assembly GCF_004010195.1. Taxonomy (NCBI): domain Eukaryota; kingdom Metazoa; phylum Chordata; class Chondrichthyes; order Orectolobiformes; family Hemiscylliidae; genus Chiloscyllium; species Chiloscyllium plagiosum. The sequence continues at coordinate 32,365,142 of NC_057740.1, forward strand.
CCAGTTTCACATCTATTGACTATGGGGACAAGAGTGTAGTGGTATTGCTGAAGTAGTAATCCAGAGAGCCAGGTATTGTTCTGGGGACCTGGCTTCGATTCCCATCGTGGCAGAATTTGAATTCAATTAAACTCTGGAATCAGAAGTTGAACGCTAATCAAAAAGTCATTGTTATGAAAACCCAACTGCCTCACTAGTGTCCTTGGGGGAGGGAAATCTGCTGTCCTTACCTGGTCATGCAATGATTTGGTCTCAAATACTTCCTCTGGTAGAGAATTCACAGATTCACTTCTCTGAGTGAAAAAACTTTGCCTTATCTCAATCCTATCCCATATGCTCAGATTGTGATCCCTGATTCTGGATACCAGTACGTCATTTCTTTGCCAGCTTGAACAACCAGACTTCACTTATGCATACCTGAGGGGAATTTATACAAATTTGATTTGATTTATTTATTGTCACGTGTATTTTGTTACAGTGAAAATACAGCAAAAAATGTTATGTATATAATTAGGCTTGAATCTCTAGAATGTAGAAAGTTAAGGGATCAACATCTTCAAGATGATAATAGGGGGGAAAAAAAACAGGGTGGATAAAGATAAGCTATTTCCACTGGTTGGGGATTCAACAACTCGGGAGCATAGTCTCAGAATTAGGGACAGACCAATCAGGAGAAACGTTTGGAAGTACTTCCACACAGAGTGATAGGTGTTTGGAACTCTCTTCCACAAACAGTAGTTTTTTTTTATAATTCATTCACAGGATGGGGACATTCCTGGCCAGACCAGTATTTATTGCACATCCCTAATTGCATAGAGGGCAGTTAAGAGTCAACCACATCGCTGTGGGTCTTGAGTCACATGTAGGCCAGATCAGGTAAGGGTGGCAGATTTCCTTACTTAATGGGTACTTGTGAACCAGATGTGTTTTCCCCCATTAAATTTGTGGTTATCATTAGACGCTCAATCATGCGGGGTATAGATAGAGTGAACAGCCAAGGTTTTTTCCCCAAGGTAGTGGAGTCCAAAACTAGAGGGCATAGCTTTAAGGTGCAAAAGGAAAGATTTAAAAGGGACCTAAGGGACAACATTTTGATGCAGAGGGTAATGCGTGTGTGGAATGAGCTGCCAGAGGAAGTGATGGAGGCTGGTACAATTACAACATTTAAAAGGCACCTGGATGGGTATATGAATAGGAACGGTTTAGAGGGATATGGGCCAAATACTAGCAAATGGGATGAGATTTATTTAGGATATCTAGTTAGCATGGATGAGTTTGACCAAAAGGTCTGTTTCCATGCTGTATAGCTCTATAATTCTATGATTTAATAGATGAATTTGTTTCTATGGACAGGGAATTCAGTATTTGGAAGGCTCAGGCTTAAGGATGCTAACCAGAGGGGAGATGAGAAGAAGTAATTTTGTGCCACGAGTTGTTTTGGTTGCAGAGTAACTTTCAAAAGGGAGTTCGATAAATAATTGAGGGAGGAAATCAGAAGGGCAATTCGGGAAAGAGCAGGGAAGTGGCGCTAGTTAGATCTTAGAAAAAACCAGCATGGACAGGATGGGCCAAGTGGCCTGCTCCACTGGAAGTGAATTCCCTTCAAAGTGAAATAACTGGGCCCTGATATTCAAATAATTCAGAGTTGATGTTTCAAGTCCAGTGACCCTCCTTCAGGAACTAGCATTGAATGACTCTTACCTTCTTCCATGCTTGAGTTGACCTGAACTCTGGTTTGACATAAATGTGACCTTTCTTTGTCTTCAGGTGCCAGAAGAAATGCTTCCGCCGCCATGAACTTTATTTTAAAAATGTACCTGAAGCAAAACGAAGAGAAGCGAAAAATCTACTGGCACTTCACCTGTGCCACAGACACGGAGAATATCCGTAAGGTCTTTATGGACGTCAGGGACACAGTCTTATTGCGGAGCCTGGAAGAACTGGACTTATTGTAGTCCGACATGAGGAGATTCCAGTGACCATTGCCCTTAAAGAGGCAAAAATGGGAATTTTTACCCCCACTCCCATGCAGCACAGCTGAGAACATTAGCAAAATTCCTCAAACAAATACAGACTGATGCTCCCAGCAATGGTATGCGGCTCTTTACCCTGTTGGAGCACCAGTTTGAAAAGTACCTAATACCAAAACAAAACATTTCTGGAAATATTTTCTTGAATATATTAATGTGCACCCCAGAGAGCAACAAAAGCCCGACAGAAGGTCAACCAAGGTGCGATGGCGAACTGATAAAGAGATTATTATGTTGCATTCTGCATTTGCTAAGGCAATTGTTTGATCATCACAATGTTCTGAAATATGTTTTTAAAGGCTGGGTTGTTCCACTGCTTTTCGCATTCAGAAATGAGAGTTTGAACAGTGACTGACTGATTGCAGAATCAGCAGTAAAGGGCTATATCCCAGTATGTGAGAAGGCCAGGAGAAAAGAATGTCACTCACAGTTTGTAGGCAGACAATGTGCAATTTTTGTATAGTGTCTCCATGTCAATGTAGCTTCGTAGAGCCACAGAGCTATACATCATGGAAACAGATCCTTCAGTCCAACTGACAAGGTATCTTAAATTAATAGAGTCCCATTTGTCAGCATTTGGCTCATATCCCTTCCTATTCATGTACCATCTAGATACCTTTTAAATGTTGTAATTGTACCGGCCTCCACCACTTCCTCTGGCAGCTCATTCCATACACACACCACCCTCTGCATGAAAAAGTTGCCCCTGAGGTCCCTTTTAAATCTTTCCCCTCTCACCTTAAACCTATACCCTTTAGTTTTGGACTTCCCTACCCTGGGGAAAAACCTTGGCTATTCAGCCTATCCATGCCCCTCATGATTTTATGAACTTCTATAAGGGATATGAATAGGGTAAATAGCCAAGGTCTTTAGAAAGTTGTCAGTACCCAATATTGCATTGATACTACACCGTGCAACTCCAATTTGGTGAATAGCTGTGCCTAAGCTCTACTTTCTGCTCTGGTACACAGTTTTATGGATCTACAGTGTCCATAATATGATGGCAACCCTCCACACTCCCACCATTGACTACCTAATGTGGCCATTCTCACAGTGCCCCACTTTGATGCATCTAACAGAAATTGTACAACACAAAGTCTTTTACCTGGGAGATACCTCAATGTTGGTCAAACAGCCTTTTCTCCCCATCTCCAATACTTTTAGAACTAAGTTTTGAAAGAAAATGAAAAAAAAAATTTTTCCATTGATCCCCGGTCTTCCTCTCATATTGCTTTGCAGCAGTGACCTGGAGATTAGTCCTTAATTCTTGGAGACTCCAGGAGAAATCTGGAAGTTTGGCAACCTTGGCAGATAAACTGTCAAATGTCGACAACTCCCTTTGTGAAGAGCTAAAGTGGTGGCCAACTCAGTTGTAGTTCATACAAATTGAAGATTCTGAAGTGCTGTACAGCCAATGTTTGGCAGCATGTCAACTCTGGATTCTGGACCAGTGAATGAAAATGAGGACAGCTCATGAGACAGTTCAGCTGGCCTCCTTTTCTCTACTTCAATTGCCGCCATTGTCAGTTGACATTCCAGAAGCATGTGGGATCACATGGACCTGGGCTACAGGTGTCACACACAATGCTGTGCAAGGCAGAAAGAGACATTTTGGCCCAAGTGGCAATTTTGTGCCAGTATTTTGTGCTCCTGATGCTTCTTTCCCTCCCCCAACTTTACCTAATTCTCTGAACCCTCATTTGTTTATCCACCTTCCTTTTCTGGTAAGGTGTAAAGTCACACTATTGTATGTGAACAGCAACAGATTACATTGAACACACTCTAAACAGAGGATGGTGAAAGAGGCATGGAGTCGGTAACTGTGCCGTGGGTAAGTTTATCACTTTTTTTATCTCACACCCTGTAAACACATCTATAGAGGAGACAGTTGGGTTTGTGGTAATCTCATTGGACCTAGGGATATGTGTTTGGATCCTACCATGGTAGATGGTGACATTTGAATGAATTTAACAAAAATCTTGCGTGTAAACAAGCCTGGCCCAATGGTGTTTATATAATCAGTGTTGATTATTATAAAAATCCATCTGGTTCATTAAAAATCATTAGGAAATCTGTTGTCCTTACTTGGTCTGGCCTATATGTGACCCCAGACTTACAGCAATATGGTCAGCTACTAACTGCCCTCTGAGTATTTAGAGAGCGATAATAAATATTAGCCTGGTCAGTGACATCCCATGAACATTTTTTTTAAAATTGCCTCAGATACTCTTTTGTGGTAACAAGTTTCACATCGTAACTGTTTTTTGATGAAAATGTTTCTCTTGAATTATCTGCTGGGATTATTAGCAGGTGGCAGATATTTACAGTCACTAGCTTTTGCCTCCATAGCATCAGCCTTCATACCGCTTTTCAGGTACCGACTTGATTGGGCCTCTTCTGCACTGGACAAAGTTAAAAATCACGCAACACCAAATCACACCAACCTGGTGATGTGTGATTTTTAACTTTGTACACCCCAGTCCAACACCGGTTCCTCCAAACCATTTGATGATGCCTGTAGCTTGATCCCTGTAGGATTGGTTAGCTCTTTTGGTTGGAAAGTGGGTTTGCAATGTTGAGTAATGCCAAAAGTGTGAGTTCAATTCCCATGCAGCTGACATTACCATGAAGGATTCTCCCTTGCCTGAGGTGTAGTGCCTCTCAGATTAAACCATCACCAGTTACCTCTCTCTTATGAGAGAGCAGTCCTGTGGTCTGGTAAGATTATATGGTGACTTTAGTTTGCATTTTCACATCAGAAATCAGAGTAAGGTTTTTTTGCAGCAAAAACATTTAAGGGTTACATCTAAATAAGTATCATTGTGTTCTTACAGTTCCATTGACAGCAGTGGTGCAATAGCATAAGGTAACACAAAGCTTGTTTGTTTCAGCATCCAAATGCAATATAACATTAAGTGAAGGTATTTAACTATCTATCTATCTTACTGCATCTTAAATAAACTTTTCTAAGCTTCCAGGATGGAAATGCTGTAAAGAGAACTGTTTTCAAACTAGCTCACAAAAGCAAACAACGTTAAAGAACTGGTAACTCTGGATTTTAGTATTTAACGAGGAATAATGTGTGCTTTAAGAGATTCTTCCTTCCAGATATCTGATTCAATCTTCTTTGAAGTTTGAGACCTTCTTGATAGTCCTGTTTTGTACATCGTCAAATTAAACAGGAATTAATTTTGATAGATTAGAGTGAGCAATTGATGTGACAGGCCAAAATCTGCACAATCTTGGTTTAAGACGATAATTAATACAACATGAAGTCTGTGAGCAAAAGGCCTCAGGTCTTTGCCAAGTTGTTCCTGGAACATTCTATGACAAAAGAAAGGAACAGCATAGTTTCAGCTTCTCAAAACTGCCCAAAGGTGGCTTCAGGCTTTAATATTTTTATTACTTAGGGATTGTTATGTCTAATGTTCGCCACTTCATCATTAATTGTTCACCTCTGCCATCTGTCCATGTAAGTGTCAACTCCGACACCAGCTATTGTTCAATGGGCACTAACCACCATTGAGCTGCCTAGTCCAGATTGTTAATTTCTTACTTGACTGCAGTAACTTCACATGCCAGTCAGATCCTGTTATTATTCAATTAGTTGAATACAGCTGCACTTCCGGTGGGGAAATCAGCAGACAGCATGCAGGAAACGGTGCCAGTTTTCTTCTTAGTACAGAGTCATTGAACATTAAATGGTTATTAGATTGTGCATGCCAGCTGCAAAGGTGTAGGAGATCAACTGAGAATTACACCAGCCGCCAGCAGTTTGTAACCATACTATTTGAATATGGTGTGCTGAGAATCTTTTCCAAATGGATGATAAAAAAGGATTGATTAATTTAACTATTGAAGGCACCATATAAATGCACCTTGTTGCTATTTGCAAATGGTAGAATAAGATAAAGGAATAGAATGTGAAATGCACTCGACTAAAATGACAATGTAAGGTATTGAGGCTGTTGTTTCTTTCTCCACCTTCTTCTCCATATTGATATATTAATGGAACTGATTGTGTTCAACATTTTTGATAACTTGTAAAACTTCTAAATTAGATTGTGAAAGTTTCAGCCCAGCAGATAAAGTCTTTTTAGTGACACTGACTCAGTGTTGGAAGGCTGAAATTTTGAAATAGCCAGCTGGTGCTCCCTTAATTAGATCGGTACCATTGACAGTAGAATTTTAAGCTGCCTGTCTTCCTGTGGAATGCATAACAAATAATTACTGCAAGGAAAGGATTATCATTTAATTAATTATAATTCCGTTTAATCCTGTCATAAATATGTAAGCAATAGCCTGTGTATTATATAAATATTGTTAAATATACAGAACATTTTATAATATGTGGTTTTGTATACATTTCCCTCTGTATTCATGATTAAATGTATTTCTGTACAAAGTGACCAAACAACTGTATCTCTGAAAAGTTCTATTACCTGTGAACCATACATTTTCAGACTAGCCACTGAAATGGGGACCAGAATTGCTTGATGTAAAGAGAATGAACAATGTTATGATTATATTTTAGAGAATTGACATTTTTATAAATAAATAGTTCACAAATACTTAAATCATTTCAGCTCATTCTTTCCCAGGACATCAACACTGAAGTAACCCTTACTTCCCTTAGCCGTATCTCTACCTATTTGCAGGCTTTCAAAACCCAAGTTTGGCCTGACCTGAACTCTGCTTCGTGATTTACTTACTTCCCGTGCTTTTTATCTGTGGTGGTAGTGGATGGGGTCTTGTGCCCTCACTGGTGGTGAGCATACAGGATGGAAGGGCATTAAATATCGTGGGTTGTTCCAGGATTTGAACCCTGCCATCTTCTAGTGCAAGAGGTGTAGTGGACAGTGAAGAAGGCAAATGAGGGCATGGCTTATACACTTAATGGTAAGGTCCTGGGGAGTGTTGCTGAATAAAGGGACCTTGGAGTGCAGGTTTCTTGAAAGTGGAGTTTCAGGTAGACAGTGAGCAAGGCTTTTGGTATGCTTGCCTTTATTGGTCAGTACAGGAGTTGAGAGGTCATGTTGCAGCTGTATAGGAAATTGATTAGCCCACTTTTGGAATATTGCATGCAATTCTGGGTTCCCTGCTATCGGAAGGATGTTGTGAAACTGAAAAAAGTTCAGAAAAGATTTACAATGATGTTGTCAGTATTGGAGGGCTTCAGCTATAGGGAGAGACTGAACAAGCTGGAGCTGTTTTCCCTGGAGTGTTGCAGGCTGAGGGGTGACCCTTTTATAGAAGTTTATAAAGTCATTAGGGACATGGATAGGGTGAATAGCCAAGGTATCTTCCCAAGGGTGGGGGAGTCCACTACTGGAGGGCATAAGTTTAAGGTGAGAGGGGAAAGATTTAAAAGCAACCTAAAGGGCAACTTTTTCAGAGGGTGGTGTGTGTGTGAAACAAGCTGCCAGAGGAAGTGGTGGCGGCTGGTACAATTACAACATGTAAAAGGCATCTGGATGGGTATATGAATAGGAAGGGTTTAGAGGGATATGGGCCAAGTGCTGGCAAATCAGACTAGATTAGGTTAGGATATCTGATCAGCATAGAAGAGTTGGACCGAAGAGTATATTTCTGTGCTGTATGTCTCTATGACTCTATAATCAAGTTAGAAACAGAAAGGTCCATTGTCAACCTCCACCTATGTAGGTGGCATGGTGGCAGTGGTTAGCATTGCTGCCTTGCAGCACAAGGGACCCAGGTTTGATTCCAGCCTCAGGTGACTGGCTGTGTGGAGTTAGCAAGTTCTCCCCATTTCTGCTTGGTTTCCTCTGGGTGCTCTTGTTTTCCTCTCACAGTCTAAAGTTGTGCAGATTAGGTGAATTGGCCATGCTTAATTGCCCATACTATCCAGGGGTGTGTAGGCTAGGTGAATTAGCCATGGGAAATATAAGGTTAAGGGTGGGGGGAAGTGGTCTGTGTGGGATGCCCTTTGGATGGTTGGTGTGAACCCGATGGCCTGAATAGGCTGCTTCCACACTGTAGGGATTCTATTTTTCTCTTTTACCAACTCACCCTTTATTTAAATGTGCATAGTTGATTCAAGTCTGGCTTCCTCAGAGCCACCTTTCAGAGTTTACAGAACCTCTGTCATTCCTGTGTTTTTATTTATATAGGATGTCTGACACTCCTGTTGTTCATCTCTCTTTTTTTTCTCCCACACTACCACCTAACTGCAGTTGTGCTTATTTTTACTGTAGGGGTTCTATGATGCTATGAAATAAAGACTTTAAATGGCTAATTAATGAGCACTTGAGAGTCACATCGCATCACTGCTGGGATTAAGTCATCTGCAACAGGACAGCTCAGTAAGTCCACCTCCAGGGATTGGCTTGGTAATGGTGGGGGACAGGGGTTTGATTCCCTTGATCAAAGATAATTGGTGGTCGATCAATGGACTGGACATCAAGAAGGGCTTCTGGACATCGGACCCTCTGATCCTGTTAACCCGACTCCACAAATGCCTGCTCTGCCTGTGTGCAGATTCAGAATTCTGCTTTCTTTATGAGATAATGGCACTGGAATCAATTGGCTGTCCAATGCATGTTGTTCTAAATCATTTAGGTAGCTGTCTGTGCTATGATGATATTCTTAGATATACTTTTTCTGGCATTTTACACTTCACCAATTTGTGTTGCATAAAGACATGATTGCGATGAGAAACTTAATCACCTTCTACAGTTATCTATTCCACTCTACATTATTAAAAATCACACAGCACCACTATGTTATAGTTCAACAGGTTTATTTGGAAGCACTTTCAAAGCGCTGCCTCTTCATCAGGTGGTTGTGGAGCAGGACCATAAGACCCAGAATTGTGTAGTGATTTTTAACTTTGTCCACCCTAGTCCAACACCAGCTCCTCCAAATCATTCTACACTATGAAATCATGTAAACATATATTTCATTACTTTAGTAAATATCTGTGTTTCGTACTAGTTTGCATTGTTTTCAGAGATGATCTTTCGATCATTACTAACGTAACCATTAGGCAGCTGCACAATCTCTGTGAAATGATATTTTCATATTCTGCTCTTTCCATTCAATCCCATGTCATGGTAAATCCTGCAACAAGTTCAAATAAGAGCTATACTTTGGCAGGACCGAACTGCAATCCTGGAGACTTAAATGCACTATATTGTTTTGTTCCTTAGGCTCAGCATCTATGACAGAGTGGTTTGTTAATCTTAGCTAGAATTTCTTACCCCATTCGCAGCACTGCTGTCCACTACTTTAGTGTAATGGATTGTTATTTTCAAGGTTGAATTCTGTTTGAAGCCATGGATGGTTGACATTAAAATGTAAACTTCCTACAACAAAATCTCACAAAATCCAAAGCCATCCTTTCCAAACAACCCTCGACTTCATCAACTTCTGAGACTGCCACCTCAGATGGAGTGCCTTAGTACAGTGCGAGCTCAGTTCCATCGGCTACCCTCCATGTTCTTTCACCTCTGTATGGCTGCTTTTCTCTGATTCTCTCTTCACCGTCTGCTGATGTATCTCACATCTACATCATTATGATTTTGAAGATTAGCCTCTGCAATGCTCTCTTTGCTGGCCTTTCTTAACCCTAAATGACAGCTAATTGAAACCATTACAGGCCATGTCCTGATCCGTTCCCAGGATGCACATCCATTGGCCCCATCCTCACCAAGCTCCACTGGCATCCACTGTCCCATAAATGATTCCTCACCTTGAAATTCCACCCTTGGTCTCACTGTAACTTACCTCCACAATGTTCTCCAGCTCTACATCCTTCTCCACAAAAAAATGTTTGTTGAAGATAATCTATTCCTCATTACCTCTGCCTCAATCTCATTAACTGTTTCATTATGAACAATATTGCAGTGCCAGTTTGGATGTTTCTCCCCAGAAATATCACCTTTCCACAGCACAGTCTGCTTTAAGACATTTCTATTTAAGCATTCTTTAACTCCTATTCCTCCTTCTCTCAGTTGATTATTGCCCACATTTTGCCATTAATATGCTGGCATGATTTCAGAGGCATCATTCTACATGTGAGAAGTGTTCCAAAAATGTTAGCTTGATCTGGACCAATTCAACTTGACTTTTCTCAGGGAATCATCTCCTCAACAGAAGAAACCTTTGAGGCATAGAGACACATCTGCAGATAAACAGGAGGAGCTCTCTTGTGTCAGGTAGACCTCCCAACCACAACTGAGTTATAGCATTTTTGTTCTTCTCTTTGGCCTGTATTCTTTGTGACCTGCTGACTATTGAATTTATGACTCAAAACAAAATCACCAGCTATTTAAAAATTAATTTCTAGTCAGATATAATGTCTCTTCAAAAGCAGCTTTAAAGTGGCTAACTGCTGAGCTTTATCCTCAACTGGGCCTTGGCTTGTTGAAAAAAATAAGCTTTTTCAATGTAGCAATAAATCACAAATTCAGGTTTTTCTTTGCTCTAGATTAGTTATTTTCAACTCTTTGCATTACTTTATGGTTGGTTGAGCTAAGCTTCCAGTTCCCCGCTCCCTAGGAATTTTGGGATCACTAGGTCATTCCTCCTTGACCTTGACACCTGCTATCTCCCTAAAACACACATTGTACAATATGACAAACATCCAGAAACAAACAGAAATATATAATTTGTTGAACCGTACTACAATCCCTTTTAGAGACCAATAATTTTTCAATGAGACAGGAGTGCCCGTGCACTAAAGTACTGGACAAGACTTCACTTGTTAAAACTTTTTCTGAAACAAGCCAACTAAAATCAATATAATACAAACATTAATTAAAAGACAAAGGATTTTTCAAATAAGCAATAAATTTCACCTAACTAGTCAATGCACCAAAGGTACACCTCACATAGTTACAAACACTCCCATTATTTTCTGCCTAAATGTGGGACCAGGTGTAACCTTACAGACTTTCCACTTCTATGGAGATATATGATCTCTAATTTCTCGCTCAATCATTTCAGCCCTTCATATTTCATCAGAAGCCCTCAGATATTTACCACCTACAAGGTGCAGGTCTATGAACCCTCTCTCATTTGGGTCATGACAATCCTAATGGCACAGAATCTCCAGAGACTCTCTTCCTGACCCCTTTAAAGAGGTTTGTGATTTCTGGCAACACCGAAAGTGCAGCAGGGACTCTTGTCCAACCCACAATCTGTTGTTCTTCCTGTCTTTAGCTCTTTGCTGTTTCCAACAATATAACACACATTCTCAAGAGACCTGCATCAACACCAGGATCTGTTCAAAGACTGCCAAACAGAAAATTGTCCTGTTTAGAAAGAGCCTTCCTTGTCTTTTGCTTACGTGAATTCTGTGTTGTGAACAGACAAACAGAAAATGCAACCCAATCCAACCACAATGCAATTTGCTTCAATTTCACCCTTTGCTTTTATCCCCATAGTAACATCAGGTCATATGAACATTTCTCAGAGTCATATGATGTCATAATCAGAAACCAATTAATGCTCTTTCAGAATATTCCCCAGCCCTTTGATCTTAAAGAGACCTTGCACAAAAGGAAGTAGAAGCTTTACCAAGCACTTGAGTCATCATTGTGAAGATTAAGATACTTTAATTTTTCACTGCCATGTGAATTCAACTGAATTTTAGTTCTATGTTCATGTTTGCCAAGTAAGGAATAACCAACTTGTAATGAAACATTTACATTCTCAGGAGTTGCCAAACTATTTCACACCTAATAAATAATTTGGTTGCAACTGTTCAAGGAAGTGGTTCACTAGCACCTTTAGTTGGCAACAGCAGTAAATGGTGGTTGTGTCAGAAATGGTCACATCCCACAAAGAAAAATAATGTTGTTCCGGTGAAAAACATGAAACCTAATTTATGCAGGAATGTTGCTATAGTAACATGGATATTATTGGCTAGTTAATCATCATTTTGGGTGAGGGATGGATGTTGAGCAGTGTACCGCAGAGAACCACCTGGTGTCTGGGTAGACGGGCATTTTGTTTGAGACAAAATAGAGATCTGCAGATGCTGGAGATCTGAAACAAACAGAGACAGAAATTGCTGGAGAAACTCAGCAGGTCTGGCAGCATCCGTGGAGAGAAATCAGAGTTAACGCTTTCTTCTTCAGAACTGAAAGTAGCCAGGATGAGGTGGTATTTTTGCTAATGAGGGGGATGTAGGGGCAAAGGAGTGAACGGATAGGTGGAGACAGGGCCCAGAGAGAGATAGAGAGAAAAGGTTGGACAAAGTGATTGATGATAGTAAGCCAGGGAAGAAGAGAAGCTAGATAGTTAATAATGGGGACTATAAGTGTTTAAAAATGGGTTGGCTATGCTGAAAGCAGCCCATGTCAAGACAGACCCTGGGATGTGGAGTTGGGTAATAGTCATGGAAGGAGGTGTTCATCCTCTAAAATTATTGAACTCAATGCCAAGTCCTGAAGGTTATAATGTCCCCAAGTGGAGAATAAGGCGGTTCTTCCAGCTTGCATTGAACCAAATGACGACACTTCACTGTGTCAACTACAGCCATGGTGATAGACTACCAGTCTCGAGGGCACATTCAATGCATTAACTTAAAGTTTAATTCAGTTAAGGAACTTGGTTTGCAAGGATGTCCATGTCAACGCTTTTATAACTGAAATTGCTTGCGCATGGTGGTGATGTGATTGTGTAAAAACATTTTCCATCTGTTGATATTATCCTGAATCATGATAACTGTGTGGCTAACTGCCCAGGAAATGTTCTGGTTATATCAGCTCAGTTGATAAGCCATTTCCGAATGACAAGCCAAGTCGTTGAGACCAGTAAGATCCCATTTTGCGATTCGGTGCGCACTGGTTTTGCAAGAGTAGGGGGGGGTGTGGGTGAAGAGTGTTAGAGAATTGTAGGCTGAGGATGTCTTTGATTTGTTCTCAAGTACATGATTAGTGAGCTGATTTCAATTTGGACTGTCGTATTCTTATAGAATGAGGGAAACTTTGGGACTGAAGGTGATGATTTGACGATCTGTGCTTGCGTCAAGCTCTACTGTAATGTCCATTACTGCGATTAATTTATGTTTAAATCGTTCAGAATGTTCCCATCAAAGATTAACAAAACCCAATGCAAGGAAAGTGTAATTGTTACAAAGTGATTACTCCAGATAGGTAGCCATCTAGTGTTCGGTTAGCAATACAAAAATACAAAACCATAATATTGCAATTTAATTCTAAGTGCTGTGCTTGAAGAAAAATGCCAAAATCCTACAGGGGGTGTGGAGAAGCTGTACCCAAATGCTGCAAGAGCTAAAAGACTTTGCTTTGTAGAAAGCGGGTTGTGGGGGAAATAAAAGTCACTGGCCTACTATGTTCCAGCGTTTTTAACATAGATGATAAATAATGTCAAGTCAACCATAACATGGAGAATAAGGCGGTTCTTAAATAGGGAATTTAAGAAAAGGAAACAAAATATAATTAATGTCAGAAAAGGAGGACAACAGATTGAGGTTAGATTATTTCAGGGGGATGTTGGTGCATATCCTGTGCTTCTTCATCATCGCCTTGCAATTCTTTTCCCTTGAAAAGAGTATCCATTTCCCCTTGTACAGATTCAAATTTCTTATCAATGATCATAAAATCTCAATGTTGGAGAAATATTCTCCCCTGTACTGTTCTGTGTTCAATACAGGCATTTAAATGGTCATTGGATAGGCATACGGACGAGAATGGAATAGTGTAGGTTAGATGGACTTCAGATTGGTTTCACAGGTTGGTGCAACTTCGAGGGCCGAAGGGCCTATACTGAGCTGTAATGTTCTATGTTCTAGATATTATGCTATATCTTGGGAGTACGTAAGATTTGAACCAGGTCTCCTGGTTCCAGAGTATGGGCACTACCACTGCTCGAGAAGAGTCCTGACCAGTGACCCCAGGTATTTTCTAATCAACCTGTACAAGTCACACCAGAGAAGAACCTGGGCTTCTTGGTTGAGAGGTAGGGACACTACCACTGTACTACAAGAATCCAGACCAGTCATTCATTTACAACGGGATTGTACCAAACTGCATCATTGGCCTTTGCAGCGTGTGGATCACAGGACAGTCACCTCATTTAAACAGTGACAGTGGACAGCCCTTGCCATTAGAGGGACACCTTGAGAATTTGCTTGTTTTTCTTAAATACATACAGGATTAGCATTTATTCATTTGTATACATACATGGACGTCAATAATAAAACCAAAGTGCCCCTGAATGTTACAAAGTCTCAATTTTTGTTTTCACGTTGACCATCATCTGTTTTCCATTAATTAGGAATTGCCGACAAGGAACCTGAACAAATTGGCGTTTGTAGCTGGGCCTGGGGTTTAGGGGCAGGGGTCATCAGGGGTTATATTGTCAGGGATTTCCCAGAAGTCTTTGCCCCTAGTGTTTCCTTTGCTCAGCAGAGCACTGTAAACTGTTTTATAAAATTAGCAGTAGACTGTGACCATTAGAGGGAGCGTACACCTTTACAAAGTAGGTAATAACTGTTTGAACTTTGCAATTTGTCCAATTTGCAATCTAGGACCAAGGCCAGACCATTCAGCCTCTCAAGGTGTTCATTTCAATCATAGCTGACCTGTATCTTAACTGCATCTACTTGGCTTTGCTCTTGCCGAACTAAAGTTTACTAATTTCGGTATTGAAATGTTTCATTGACTGTCAGTATCAAACGTTTTTCGGAGGAGAATGTTCCAGACTGTCACCACACTAGGTGTGATTAAATGCTTTCTAATATCACCCTCCCTGATTCTTAAAACTGAAGCTTACTCCAGTTACAGCTGAATCTCCACCAGAACAGGACAACACAGAGCGGGAATTAATCCTTGCGATATTAAAGGCATTGCTGGCCCATTTGTGTTTAATTGGTGGATTTCTCAGCGAAAGTAGCTGAGAAAAGAAAGTTTGACTTTGAAAGCAAGCACACATATGATGGAAATACAAACATCAATTCTCAAATATTTTTGTTTTGGACAAAGCTGTGAAAACAGTAAGGTTAGGAAGACTTTGACAAATTGGAAAGGATTTGTCTAGACTTTAATCAAACTCTTAGTGGAAGTAATTAAAAAGAGCTAAGTGACAGAGGCCAAACTGCGCAAAAGTACTCTCAGTATCAATGTGACAGAAGTGGCAACTTTTCTGCCTTGATTAACCCAACTGCTAATTAGCACAATTATAGCGATGCTGCAGAATAACGTAGCTTTCAATATCAAAGTACACATTTTAGTAATTAATACTTGGCATGTGTACTTGCTATGCTGAGAGAATCTTAGTTTTGCAAACAAGACTATTAGTATTCCTAAAATGGCAAGCTGTAATTTATTTTTCCAAGGCACTTCACTGAAGTGTTTACGAAAAAATTGGCAAAGAACCATCTAAGCAGGTAGTAGGGCAGATGGCCAAAGCTGTGCCAAAAAATAAGGTTTTTAAAAATTCATTCATGAGATATGGGTTTTGCAGGCTAGACCAGCATGTATTGCTGATTCCTAATTGCCTGGAGAAAGTTCATTGCTGTGTGTTTGGAGTCACATGTCGGCCGGACCAAGTAAGGATGGCACTTACCTTCCCAAGGACATTAGTGAACCTGATGGGTTTTTCCAACAATCAATTCATGGTCATCCTTAGACTCTTATATCCAGATTTTTATTGAATTCAGATTCCACTATCTGCCATGGTAGAATTTGAGCTAAGGTCCCCAGAACATTACTTTGGTCACTGGATTAACAGTCCAGCAATAATACCACTAGGTCGTGGCCTCCCTGTATGTCTTAAGATGGGAGAGAGAAAGGAAGGAATTTCATTGCTTGGTGCCTAGACCAGGGTTTCTCAAAATAGGGGTCAAGGTGCCAAGAGGGGTTGTTGAAATGTTAGGCTTATGAGTACCCAGGAAGCAATGGCTGCCACTGAGCCCTGATCAAGCTACAACTGCAGCGCTTTAGCCTGTCACAGGTCTGCTGTCATAGGACTCCAAACACCTCAGCTCTTACCGATCTCTACCCACACCCTCCATCTCCCCCAATGCCCATTCTCACAGGCCTATCCCCACTCATGCTCGTACCCCTCTCCTGGTCTCATAGAGGTCATGAAAATTTTTAAAACTTGAAACACAGTCACGGTGGGAAGAAATCTGGGAAGCGCTGACATAGACACCCTTGCCCCCAGTGATTAAAATCAGGGATGCACTGGGGCCCAGGAATACAGATATCTCAATAGTTGAGAATCAGAAGGTAGGGCAGCACAGTGGTAAGCACTGCTGCCTCACAGCGCCAGAGATCCAGGTTCAATTCCCGCCTCAGGCAACTGTCTGTGTGGAGTTTACACATTCTCCCCGTGTCTGCGCGGGTTTCCTCCGAGTGCTCCGGTTTCCTCTCACAGTCCAAAGATGTGCAGGTCAGGTGGATTGGCCAGGCTAAATTGCCTGTAATGTTAGATGAAGGGGTAAATGTAGGGGAATGGATCTGGGTGGGTTGCTCTTCGGAAGGTCGGTGTGGACTTGTTGGGCCGAAGGGCCTGTTTTCACACTGTAAGTAATCTAATCTAAAAGATGTTGAATCATATCACCTCGAATCAACCCATGTTAGAATATAAGGCTTATGTTTAAAGCTGAATATTTAAACAATGAAAGTGAAATGGAAAGGTTTATGGAGGGATTTCTAGAGCTTTAGGGCCCTAAGAGCTGAAGGCATGGCCACCAGTGGTGCCACAATTAAAATGGATGATGTTCAAGACCAAAATTGGAGAAGAGTCCGGTGGAAGGTTGGTCTCCAGGAGGCCATGGCTTGGAAAGCAAAGACGAAAATTTTAAAGTAGGTGTTGCTTAATTGTGAACAAATGAAAATCTTTGTGTAGAGCAGTGGTCGATGCACAAAACCGCAGTATGACTTGGGTCATGGACAGAGTCTTGAATAATTGTATAGGTGTTGCAAGGTCATGTTGCAACTGTGCAGGACATTGGTTTGGCCATTTTTGGAATACTGCCTCCAATTCTGATTTCCCAACAT
This sequence comes from Chiloscyllium plagiosum, assembly GCF_004010195.1. Taxonomy (NCBI): domain Eukaryota; kingdom Metazoa; phylum Chordata; class Chondrichthyes; order Orectolobiformes; family Hemiscylliidae; genus Chiloscyllium; species Chiloscyllium plagiosum. The sequence continues at coordinate 32,382,168 of NC_057740.1, forward strand.
TAGGAAAGATGTTGTGGAACTTGTAAGTGTTCAGAAAATATTTACAAGGATGTTGCTGGTGTTGGAGAGTTTGAGCTACAGGGAGAGGCTGAATAGGCTGGGGCAGTTTTCCCTGTAGTTTCGGAGACTGAGGGGGACCTCATAGAGATTTATAAAATCATGAGAGGCATGAATAGGGTGAATGGTCAAGGTCTTTTCCCCAGGGTAGCGGAGTCCAAAACCAGAGGGCATAGTTTAATGGGAAAGATTTAAAAGGGACCTAAGGGGCAGCGTTCCCACGCAGAGGGTGGTGCATGTATGGAATGAGCTGCCAGAGGAAGTGGTGCAGGCTAATACAACGTTTAAAAGGCAATTGGATAGGTACATGAATTAGAAGGGTTTAGAGGGAAATGTTCCAAATGCTGGCAAATGGGTTTAGATTAATTTAGAATATTAGGCATGGATGAGTTGGACTGAATGGTCTGTTTCCATGTTGCACATCTCTATGACCTCTGTGACCTCTCCGGCTCTCCTGGGGTTTGCAATAGCCATTTTATTACCCCACTCCCTTCAGCACCTGTTGCTGGTAATAATTTTATTGCCATTAGTTCAGGATGGCATTTCATAACCCTAACCCTAACAGTAACCCTATCACAAGTTTTTTTATTCATTCACAGGATGTGAGCATTACTGGCTAGGCCAGCATTCACTGCCCATCGCTAATTGTCCAGGAGGCAGTTGAGAGTCAAGCGCATTGCTGTAGGTCCAGTCACATGTAGGCCAGGCCAGGCCAGGCCATGTGAGGTTCTTCCCTGAAAAACGTTGGTGAGCCAGCTGGGTTTTTATTGACAATCGACAATGGTTTCACGGTCGTCAATAAGTTCTTAATTCCAGAATTTCTGGACTAATAGTCTAGTGATAATACCCCGAGGCCATTACCTCAGTTACCTCAGACCATGTTGATTGCTCCCTTTGGGAGACAAGGAGAGTGAATGGAGATCAAATAATTGTGGTACTTCACTGTTGGGTTACCAGCCCTATCAGATTGCCCAGGAGGGATCTCTTGGGTGTTGCTATTGTTAGTCCCCTGGACAATATTGGGCTTTAAATTTCTCAGCTGAAAATGTGTTGCTGGAAAAGCGCAGCAGGTTAGGCAGCATCCAAGGAGCAGGAGAATCGACGTTTTGAGCATGAGCCCTTCTTCTGCAGGTGAGTGATGTCACTGGGGCAGAAGTGGCTGCGGCGACGGCAACCCAGGGGGCGGAAGTGGCTGTGGCAACGGCAGAAACGGTGTTGTTCCCGATAGCCGTGGACTCCGCGGAGGCCGCGAATCTGTCGGTGATGGTCTTCCTGGCGATCGTGGAGGTGGTTGTCTGGGCTGCGATCGCGGAGGCTGCATGGTCGGTGGGGGCGGAAGTGACGTCATGGTTCACGACGGCGGTTGCTGCCGCAGGCGCTGCAGTGGCCGCGTGGTTAATGGCGCCTGAGTGATTTTGGAGGCCAATGGAAGATTCTGGAACAGTTGAGGAACCCAGAGTGTGGGACTAAGTCCATGAAAGTTTTTGGTACTTACTGTCTTTAATTTCCGATATGGCTAGGAAGAACTGTTCGTTTAGTGTATGGATTCTTCTGTGGATGAAGAACAGTAGAGGTCCTTTGCAAGTCTGTGAGAGTGTTGTCCTGAGCTGGGGTAGGGCTAATTGCAGGGAATGTAGGTAGCAGCGGATGGCTGCAAGCATGGAGCGGAGGATCCGGAGGGAGGTCTGTTGCTGGAGGCTTCGGATTTGTTGTAGGTACTGGTTGTCCTGGTTGGGTCCAAATTTTGTTGGTCTGAACGTAGTCCGGAGTCCGTGCGGGGTCAGTCGGTTCCATAGGCAGGTGCTGAGGAAGGAGATATGGCTGTGGTAGCGAGTCTGTTTGAGAACGTGGCTGAAGAGCTTCTGGGCAGAGGAGATGACCTGGGTGTGCAGTGAGAGAGGGACTCACTGAAATCCTTGTAGAGGGAGGAAGAGAGTTTCTTCAAGGAAGGCATCCTTGCAAGAGGATTCGCAGTAGGTTAAAATCTTCTAGGAGAAAGTGAGGACTGCAGATGCTGGAGATCAGAGCTGAAAATGTGTTGCTGGAAAAGTGCAGCAGGTCAGGCAGCATCCAAGGAGCAGGAGAATCGACGTTTTGGGCTCATGCCCAAAATGTCGATTCTACTGCTCTTTGGATGCTGCCTGACCTGCTGCACTTTTCCAGCAACACATTTTCAGCTCTGATCTCCAGCATCTGCAGTCTTCACTTTCTCCTTTAAATTTCTCAACCCAGCATTGCCAACTCCTGCTCTCTAGCATCACCAGTTGCTGCTGCAGAAAACTGGCAATGATGTGCTCTGGATAGGTAAATGAATTAGATGTGCTCTGAGAATGGTTGTTGTGAACTTGCTGTTTGGTGTCCAAGGGCTTGGGAATTGGACTCAGTGATGGGCACAAAGTCAAGAGGGAGAGAGAGGCAGGGGAATGAGGGAGGAAGGTCGTGAGTGACTGGGAAATGGGACTGGAATTGAGAGAGGGAAAGAGAGAAACTGGAGAATGGATGTCAAGGAGCAATGGAAACAGAGAGAAAGGGGAACAGAAAGTCTCAGGTAGATAAGTATACAGGAATGTGCTCAGGGAAGGAGGGAAACAGAAATGCAACTTTTGTAATTGCGACAGATATGATCTGGGGACAGAATGTTGGGTGAATGTGTGACTGGTGGGAAGAGGGAGGTTAATTGTTAGAAAGATGTTTTATTTTGAGTCTTTTATGGGATGTCACCAAACATCAATCTTTCTAATAAGTCTTCAAGAAAAAAGCTCAAATAAAAATTGGATTCCATGATATAGAACAATATCATCTAAAAAGTTTTGCACCATACTTGCCACGAGAAAGCCTAGCACTTGTTATTCATTCTCAATTCTTCCCATTTCCCAGTGATGGTGAGCACCATCTTCAATCACTGTAATCCAGTTGGAGTAGTTCACCCACAGTGCTGTTAGGGAGCGAGTTCAAGGATTTTGACCCAGCAACAGAGAAGGAATGGCAAAATAGTTCCAAGTCAGGAAGGTGTGTGACTTGGAAGGGATCTTGCAGGTGGGGATGTTCTCACCTTTGTCTGTCTGGTGATAGAAATCAAGGGTTTGGAAGATTTGTTGAAGGAGCCTTAGAGAGTTGCTGCAGCGCATCCTGTACATGGTAGGTCTACTTGCCTCTGGGTATCAGGTGAGGAGGGAGCGAACGTTTGAGTGGATGGGTGTCAATCATGTGGATGGCCTGGATGCATTCTGGATGGTGTTGAGTTTCTTGAATGTGGTTGGATCTGCACCTGGCCAGGCAAGTGGAGAGGATTCCATTCTCCTCCTGACTTGTGCCTTGTAGGTGGTGAAAAGGCACAGGAGAGTCAGGATGAAGGATCTGGGCTGCAGAATTCCCAGCCTCTGAAATGCTCTTAAGACACAGTAGCTATTTATTGCTAGTCCCAGTTCAGTCTCTGGACAATGGTAATCACCAGGATGTTCGTGATGTAGGGTTCAGCAGTGTTCATGGGGGAGATTCTAGAATTCTCTCATGTTGGAAATTGAGCTCAATTGGGTTGGAGAGTGAGGAACATGTGCCTGGGGAATGCATAGGGGTCAGTAGCAGGAACAGCAACATGATGAATGGGAGAGCTGCTAAGAGAGGCATAGCCAAAGAAGGGATGAGTGATAATTGGAAACATATCTGTGGACAAATAATGAAACATTGTTTCCTTTGCTGAATAAAGGAGATACAAAAGCATTTGCAGAAGTCACATGATCAGGCATCAGGGAATCAAATGTCACATGGTCAGAAGTGGGTTAGAATGTCATGTGATCAAACTCCCAGGACTGACTTGATTTGGCAACACTACTTTCATATAGTTCCAAACACTGACTTTCATTTTTATCTGTGACAAACTGAAGAGTAACCAAAAGATGGCAGTATGAGCCCATCCAGCATTTGGTAAGTTTAAACAGGTTTATGGAAGTACAAATCTCTGGATTTTCCAGCAATGTATAACTTTTAGTTGTCCTTTGGGTGTGTTGAGGTGCCAGAAGACAATTTTCTCTTTGGGATATTGTGGGTCAATGCGGAGTAAAGCAATGATCGTATCTCAGTTGGCACGAATGCCAGGAAACTCAGCTCAGTATTCCTGCAGCCTTTATGGCCTCTTTAATTTATTGGGTACTCACCAGAATTCAAATAATGCTAATCAGACAGTTCGGGTAACTCGTGAATGAGACTGGTAACTCGTGGCAGCATGATGGCAGAATTTGCATTGACACACCACAGGCAGGAATTGGATTGAGTTCAATCTGTTGCATTACAACAGACAGGCCTGTACCTTTAAGACCATTACATGACATCACGATATGCTGTTCTGTTATTAAGGCACCTGCATCACCTTCAGTCACGCTCTCCACGAGATGGAGACTATGGAGTCAGTCAGATACGTGTATATAATATAAATTAGCATCAGTAAGCACAGAATGCATAACTCTGTGTGATACTGGAGTGTGCAAATAGTTAGTGTTGTTAATAAACATCAAGACATCTGCCTCAACAAGAACCCTGAGACTCTATTGCATATATAAGGTGGAAAGACATATAGAAAGCCATAAAGTGCATCACAGAGGCAGTAAGTGCGTACTAAAGCTAGTCATCTCTGCTCATCAGTAGCAATAAGTGAATGCACAAAGGTGACAGCAATGTGAGAAACCTTTATCCTGTTTAAAGATGTTTTATATTTAATATTGCTTGGAGGACTTAAAAAGATTGCAGAAAAGGGAAGTTATTTCAAGTTTTGTGGACATACTTGGTGTGTTTCCTTTGAAGAGATCATTGAATGTTCACTGTGGACATTGGAGTTATTTTAAACAAGGCTTCCTGTACATTTCCTATATTTAACTGGTGACTTCTGATTGCTTTGTGATAGACCCTGCTGGAGCTGTCTTTACCCACGCCAGTTTAATGGTAGTGGCAACTTCAAAGTGCTGCAGTGTTAGATCCTAAAGATGGTATCCAACCAAGCATCAACCCTTCCGGTAAGTGTTCAAGAAAAACTCCAATAGAAATTTGATACCATTGTACAGAATCACATCACCTGAAAGGTTTTGAGAACATCATCACCTGCAAGTTCCCTCCAAGCCACTCATCATCCTGACTTGGAAAGATATTGCCAATTCCTTCATTATCCCTGGGTCAGAAAAACTTGGAATTCCTTCCCTAAGGGCACTGTGAGTCTACCCACAGCACACGGACTGCAGCAGTTCAAGAAGACAGCTCACCACCACCTTTTCCAGGGCAACGAGTGATGGCCCATAAATGCTGGCCCAGCCAATGCCACAAGTGCATGAAAAAAACATACTAATTGGTACAGCTCCATGACATTTGTTTTAAAAACACGTGGTACTTACCTGTATATTTAAATCCAAGGCACCAGAATAATGCACTAAAAAATGTCTATACCAGATTTGTGCGCTTGGAAAGCTTAATTGCAAATTCTCAGTCACTAAGAATTTTTCCAAGCTCAAGAATGGATATTGGTCCATACATCTTTCCCCTGAGTCACAGAAACTGACAACGTTTAGAACCTTTCAGTCGATGCTGTTTCCTCAGTTATGTTGCCATTTGGATTATCCATCAGTCACGACATTTTCCAACAATGTATGGATGGTATCACTGAGAATCTACAGGTTGTCTCTGTATCATAGATGAAATCATATTTCTTGGACGAACTAAACAACAGCATGACACAAACCCCCTTCAGCAGAGAAATAAGGTCTTGTTTTCAATAACAAAAATGTCAAATCAACATGAACTATATCAGTTTCTTTAGTTCTAGATACTCATCAATCAGTATTCGACCTGACCTGAACAAGATAGATGATGTGAAGAAGATGCCTACACTGCAATACAAAGATGACTTATGAGGCAGAAATTGCTGCAAGAACTCAGCAGATCCGACAACATCTCTGCAGGGAAAGCAGAGTCAATGTTTTGGCTCCAATGACCCTTATTCAGAACCTGTTGTGCTGCCAGACCTGCTAAGATTCTCCAGCAATTTCTGTTTCTGTTTCAGGTTTCTAGCATCTCAGTTCTTTATGTTTTATGGTTTATCAGGGCTTCTTGGGTGTTTCAATTCTTTTCCTTCTTGCATCTTAGAAACTTTACAACCAAAGTATCTTGCTTATACAAGGAAGATTGCCAGAATATTATTTTACACTCTCAAAAATGCTCTATCATCCAGTTAGTGTTATCGTCCTGCCAAGCTCACTATGTTGGAAATAGACGTACCCCAGAAAAGCCTTGGAGTATATCTGCTACAGAATGACAAGCCTATTGTTTTTGGTTCGAAGGTCCTTTCATTAGTTCGGGCTAACTGTTCCTACATTTAAATATGGTTTCTTGCACTAATCTTTGTGATACAATAGATTCATTCGTAATGATTTGGCAAGCATTTCATTGTTCACACTGACTATAAACCATTAGAAATGATCTGACAAAAGCCTCTCCGAATTTTCCCTCTATGATTACTCCATGTACTTGTTGAAATCAAAGGTAATGATACAGAAATACAATGCAAACCAGGAGCCCAAAAGACCATCTCTGATGTTCAAAGCCAACTTCCAACTTTGCTCATAACAATGATATTCTATTGGATCCACAGGTGGGCATTATTGAATATGAACTGGAAAACCATCTTAATATTGATTTAGTTTGTTTTGGTCACAGCTAATCAGAGCAGATTCAGCACATTATGCCACATGATGACCAATTGCAACAGTTCAAAAAAATCATCATGAATGAGTGGTCTGAACACATCCAAAAGGTCTCCAAGCTCATGTAACTCGTTCTGAATCATTCAGAGGTAAAGTAGGACTCTCCAAAAATGTAATCTTCAAAGCCAAACAAATTATAATTCTGCAAGCTCCACATCAAAGCAAAATAGACTCTATACATGTAAGTCACATGGGTACCATGAAAATCAAGGTGAGTCCACCTATTGACCTGGCATTAGTAGGGAGTATTATGACCAAATCATCATATGAAACAGGCCAATTGCATTCACCCCAACATTTAATGGAACCTCTGCTTCCACATGAGATTCATTCTGAGCTGTGATGTAAGATTACAGCTGATGTTTCCCAGTTTCTAGTGACTGACTATTCCATCAACTTCCCTTTTATGTGTCAAATCAAAGATACCATTAGTGCAACAGTTGTTGACGTATTGATTGTAATATTCAGTATGTATGGTGTCAACAAAACATATCTGACAATACTCTGCAATACTCTGGTGCATCCTACAAAGATGTGCAGGAAATGGGATCTTCAATAGTTCTCAACCTTTTCTGAGTTTGAAGGGACTTCGCAGAACTTGTTGCTTCTACTGTAAATTCTATGATCATTAAATATGATGTAGTCTGTCAAAGTATTTGGATTGCTACTTTAATTATGTGTGCCAATTATTTAGGCAATAGTTCATCCTCACTGACAGCTCTCATGTTTGGAAGACAGACCCACACAGTTCTGTCCTCCCACACTCTCAACACCAAATCACATGTGCATGAAGTGTTATTGAAAAGAAGGGAGAAAATGGGAAGTGATCAGAAAGCGTGTGGATAAGCTATTGCAGCTGGAACCTGTGCAGAGCATATACATTTGTACATTATGAAAAGATGCTATGTCCTTGTGTCCAGTCTAGGTCATTTGACATTGCAATGATGCAACCAAACTTCATGTCATCAATCCCTGAAGATGACAAGTCAGATACTAGACAACAACTGCACATCTGCGGCAAATGGTCTAGATCCAAAAATGTGACAGCACAGCATGGAGAAAGCCACACCGTCAAGTGATGATAAATCTTGGTACCTAAATTAGCTTGGATTATACGTTCAAACTTCTGTTGTGGGGCTTGAACCCATGAACTACTGACTCAGAGGTGACAGAGCTACTAGCTGAAGTCATAGGTGTTAACTGTAATGTTTATTTTGGAACAAAGACCTGCAATGATAAAAAAGAAATATTGTAGTTCTGTCTAGAACATTTTATGTTTAATAAAATTTGATCACTATCAACATTAGGAATATCATGTAAAATCTTAAACTAATTAAATCACAAAATCAGTGAGCCAAGTTTCGTGCAGTAACAAGAAATATGAAGTGGACAAAGAATTAAGAACTGTGTGGAAGACAGCACAAGTTAAATTACTATAAAAATCTGCAGGATTGAAAGAAGGGCAAGTAAAATTGAATAATGTTTCTGATGGAATTGAAAGCTAATTAATGTCAAGTGTGATTGGAAAAGTAATTAATGATTCATTCGACATCAGACAGCCAGCTCCAATCAGGTGGCTTTTACTCACCATCTCTAAAGAATATTGAAGAAAGTTTGAAATGATGACAGGAGCATTAATTATTAGCTTCAGTGGAAATGGGACTGAAGGTTAGAAGATCTCTGTACAAAAAAAGGAAATGCTAAACTATGAAATTATAGACCAAGTGATTTTTAGTTTATTTGAGTGTAAACCTCTTTGGGTGGATTTTATGAGTTTGCCTTCTGTGTTTGAAGCTTGGTAAATGGAGGCACAGATGTTGATAAGGAGAAAGAAGATCTAGGTGGTTCAGCTAATATATTTGTAAAGATGCAGATAGTAAAGTCTATAAGAAGCAATAGGATTAAATGAGAAAATGATAAATTTGTGCAAAATATTAATTTTCAGTTAGAGTGTTGCATGTAGTTCTGGGTGTGGCATTAAGAACACAAAGTCATGAGAAACAGGAGTCGCTGTAGGCCATTCAGCCTCTTAAGCCTGTTCTGCCCGATCATTCCTCCCTCTTAACCTTTTATATCCTTGTAAGATCAAAAATCTGTATAAGTTAGGAAAGGATGCTGAGTGTTGCATTAAAAATCTCCAGCCTGGAATTAGAAATTACAGGCAGGAAGAAAGGCTAATCAAATTATAGTTTTTTCACCAGAACATTAAAGATTAAGTGGGGATTTAACAAGGCATTCTTTGCTATTCACAGAGGCATCATTTAACATAACTTCCTTGCTTTATAATGTATTCACTTATGGTTAAAGTCCAGAATACTATATGCTTTATTAACTAGGTTCTCAATCTGACCTCTCACCTCTAGTGACTTAGCACATCTCTATCCAAATCCCTCTGCCCCTGCACCCTTTAGAATTCTACCCTTGTTACCACCAGGTGAAAAGGAGTGAACCAGCTCCCCCCATTTCTGTCTCCTCAATGGTTCCTTTTAGCACAAGGCTATACTTCGCTACAATTAAAATGTAATAAACCAGCTTCTACTGGAGAAAGTGAGGACTGCTAATGCTGGAGACCAGAGTTGAAAAATGTGGTGCTGGAAAAACACAGCAGGCCAGACAGCATCCGAGGAGCAGAAGAATCGACGTTTCAGGCATAAATCCTTCTTCAGGAATGAGGCTGATATGCCAAGTGGGCTGAGATAAAAGGCAGAGGGGAGGGAATTTGGGGGAGGGATGCTGGGAATATGATAGGTGGAAGGAGGTGAAGGTAAGAGTGATAGGCCGGGGAGGGGGTGGG
>NC_057740.1:32392145-32395825 GCF_004010195.1 Chiloscyllium plagiosum
CCCCCCTACCTTTTATCTCAGCCCACTTGGCACACCAGCCTCATTCCTGAAGAAGGGCTTATACCCGAAACGTCGATTCTCCTGCTCCTCGGATGCTGCCTGGCCTGCTGTGTTTTTCCAGCATCACATTTTTCAGCATATTCTACTGGAAGCAATAAGGAGCCAATTACAACACTTTTGTGAGTGAGAGAAAGATTAATTTTATTACCTGCTAACTTTGAGGAAAATTATAAAGGTGCAACATTGAGTACGTGCCTTAATGCAGTCACTTGAGCCCTCACAAACACACACATAAACATACACACACAGGCATGTATAATGTTAAAAGGGTTTAGTATTGGTATGAAGAAAGATAACATAATAAGGTTTAGGCATCCAACAGAAGCAGATGTTGCACTTATTTCAAAGTTCTCAGCTTCCTGATTATTCTTCCTTGTTGTTATTTCTGTGGAAATCAGATCAATTTCTTTAGAGAGAAAGAGAAGTAAAGGCAACAACTTATCTTTTAGTTACCTCCAGAAGGTCACAGAATTTCTCTTGAAATATTGATTCTAGGGTGTATTTCCAAGAAGTTCTTATTTACCGAGTCAGTCTGTGGCAACCCTGGTGTCAATGTGTAGTACTTTGTTTTTGTGAATGTCTTCTTGAGACGGTAATAGGTATAGGTGCTGATCTGAATTGTAGTAAGTCTCTCAATCCATGCTTCATCCCTCAAAGAGGACAATTATTTTGTTCCTTCAACTCCAACTTGAAGTACCTTTTGCAGCCTTAAATACTTTGCCTTGTCTGAATTGTTCTTGCAGCTGTTCTAACCAGTTGAAACTTTTTTTAAAAATCTTCAAAACTATGGCTGTGTTGCCCTGACACACCCTTTACTCTCAGCATTATACTTAGAACAATACTTTGCTTCAGTATTCACTACTGAGAGGGACCTTGACATTTCTGAGGACAACACAAAACAGACTGATATGCTCGAACAGGTTGATGTTTAGAAGGAGGATGTGCTGAACGTTTTGAAAAACGTAAGGATAGATTAATCCCATGGGCCAATTGGGATACACCCAAGGTTGTTATAGGAAGCAAGGGGAGACATTGCTGCACCTTTGGCAATGATCTTTGCATTCTCACTGTCCACTGGAGTAGTGCCAGATGTTTGGAGGGTGACAAATGTTATTCCCTTGTTCAAGAAAGGGAATAGAGAAAATCCTAAGAATTAAAGACCAGTCAGTCTTATGTCTGTGGCGGGCAAAATATTGGAGAGGATTCTGAGAGACTGGATTTATGATTACTTGTAAAACCATAGTTTGATTAAAGATAGTCAGCATGGCTTTGTGAGGGGCAGGTCATGCCTCACAAACCTTATTGAATTCTTTGAGGATGTGAGAAAACACATAGAGCAGTGGATGTGGAGTGCATGGATTTTAGCAAGACATTTGATAAGGTCCCCCTAGTAGGCTCATTCAGAAAGTAAGGAAGCATGGGATACAGGGAAATCTGGATGTCTGGGTACAGAATTGGCTGGCCCATAGAAGACAGAGAGTGATCTTAGATAGACGTGGATGAGGAAGTGGAAGGGTGGATTAGTACATTTGCCAATGACATGAAGGTTGGTGGAGTGGTGGATAGTGTGGAGGGCTGTTGTAGGTTGCAACAGGACATTAGCAGGATGCAGAATTGGACTGATAAGTGACAGATGGAGATCAACATGGACAAGTGTGAAGTGATTCACTTTGGAAGGTCAAATTTGAATGCAGAAAACAGGGTTAAAAGCAGGATTCTTGGCAGTGTGGCAGAACAGAGGGATGGTGTGTTGGCTTTCATTTGCAGGGAGGTTGAGTTTAAGAGCCGCAGGGTTTTGCTGTAGCTCAACAGAGCCCTAGCTAGACCCCACTTGGAGTATTGTGTTCAGTTCTGGTCGCCTCATTATAGGAAGGATTTGGAAGCTGTAGAGAGAGTGCAGAGGAGATTTACCCAGGATGCTGCCTGGACTGGAGGGCATGTCTTATGAAGAAAGGTTGAGGGAGCTAGCATTTTTCACACTGGAGCGAAGAAGGATGAGAGGTGACTTGATAAAGGTGTACAAGATGATGAGAGGCATCGATAAAGTGGATAGCTAGAGACTTTTTCCCAGGATGGAAATGGCTGTCATGAGGGGGGTCATAATTTTAAGGTGATTGGAGGAAGGTTTAGAGGGGATATCAGAGGTAGGTTCTTTACACAGAGAGTGGTGGATGCTTGGAATGCATTGCCAGCAGTGGTAGTAGAGTCAGATACATTATGGACATTTAAGCAATGCTTGGAAAGGTACATGGAAGATAGTACAATGAAGGGTAAAAGATATGTAGATTAGTCTGATCTAAGAGTAGGAAAAACGGTTGGCACAGCGTCGAGGGCCGAAGGGCTTATACTTTGCTGTACTGTTCTATGTTCTACATAAAAATGAATCACAGCATTTCATACATTGAATTTCAACTGCCACTTGTCCACCCTTTCAAACAACCTGTTGAAATTCTACACTATCCTCCTCATCGTATTTCGAAGCTTTGTGTCTCTCCCAAATTTTAGAATTGTGCAATGTACACCACCAACCAAGACCATTATGTGAGTAATAGCAAAGGGCTTAACACCAATCCTTGGGGAACCCTCATACAAACTGTAGTGATTGTAACAAGGTCAGCCGGGGTGACCTCATAGAATATGAGTTCCCTGATTGGGGCTGTTAGCCTGGTCCAATCAGGGAGCCTGATGATAGATATAAACAGGAGTATTGGAGATTCTGTTCATTCTGAGAGCTGGCTCTCAGGGAGCTGGATCATTGTCAAATACCATGCACATTTAAATAAAGGGTGACTTGGTAATGGGATACCAGCCTCTATGCAGTTATTTCACAACCCTTCTTCCAATCTGAGAAAGAACTTTACAATGTTTTGTTTCCTGTCACCTAGCTAGATTTGTATCCGCATTACTATGGTCCCATTTTCTCCACAATCTGTAATTTTGCTGACAAGTCTGTTGTGGAACTTATCAAATTCCTTTTGAAAGTCCCCATCCACCAACCCTGTCTGATCGGGTTTTATCCTGCACCCCAATCATATTGTAGTCCCTTATAAGATTCTTCTTTGCAGTTCCCAACTTGCAATTATCACCAAGGAAATACAAATGATTTATAAAAGAATCAATAGCTTCCCTTAATTTTATTAGTTAAACTTAGTCTCCATTAGTGTTTTGTCGTGAACTGAAGTAGGAGTCTAAGGCTTGAATTATATTGTTGTATGTTCCATTCTATCCCGCTCTGCCTTGTTTGGTAAAGATGACACAGACCCTGCCACTGAGCATGTACAATGATATACTGACCTAAAATGTGTTGCTGGAAAAGCGCAGCAGGTCAGGCAGCATCCAGGGAACAGGAGAATCAACGTTTTGGGCATAAGCCCTTCTTCAGGAATGAGGAAAGTTTGTCCAGCAGGCTAAGATAAAAGGTAGGGAGGAGGGACTTGGGGGAGGGGCGTCGGAAATGTGATAGGTACTACAAACAAACCATTATCTCCCAGACCGTCCATAACCTCATCACCTCGGGGGATCTCCCATCCACCACCTCCAACCTCATAGTCCCACAACCCCGCACTGCCCGTTTCTACCTCCTGCCCAAAATCCACAAACCTGACTGCCCCGGCCGACCC
>NC_057740.1:32397717-32428565 GCF_004010195.1 Chiloscyllium plagiosum
CAGCCCGGCACCGCCTTCCTGACCTGCAGTCTTCTTCTTGACCTCTCCGCCTCCACCCTACTCCGACCTATCACCCTCACCTTGACCTCTTTCCACCTATCACATTTCCGACGCCCCTCCCTCAAGTCCCTCCTCCCTACCTTTTATCTTAGCCTGCTGGACAAACTTTCCTCATTCCTGAAGAAGGGCTTATGCCCGAAACGGCGATTCTCCTGTTCCCTGGATGCTGCCTGATGTTGCTTTTCCAGCAACACATTTTCAGCTCTGATCTCCAGCATCTGCAGACCTCACTTTCTCCCCGATATACTGACGTATCCTTGCACTGAGGCCTAAAACAATGCACAATCTGAAAATTATTGGCACCATTATACTATTACACAATCTGCTTCTCTAGAGGATCTGGTAAAGCACAGCTTTTTCCACTTTCAGAGTATTTGCCAAATCAGTAAAGTAACCAAAATGCGTCTTCACCTGCCTGCAGTTTTGCATGGCCTTTTGATCCCCACAGCCCATTAAATGGTGTCCCTTTCGGTAAAGCTTTTTGAAGTACAGGATTTTGAAATACAATCATGGGCTAATTGATTTTTTTTGCATTGTTTCCTGTGCTCTTTGCTTCGGGCTTCTCTCACACCTTTTGTGTAGGTTCCCCCTCTGCACAGCTAGGGGCCCAAGTGTGGCTTGAAATCATCCCTGTTCCTACGGCTTCCTATCAATGCTGAGTTTCTGTTACAGTTTTTGTCGTCTACTGGGGTTGGGTTGCTAGGCTGGCCTTGTGCTTTACCATAGACATTTACTATCACTGGGCTTCAGTTCAGGCACTCCTTGTCACTTGCCTCCAGTTCCATAGGCATGGTCACTGCTGCTACTGTGAAGTGATCAGGTCTTTACACTTGTGAGTGAACATTAACAGACTTTATTAATCATAACTATATAAAAGGAATAGTCATTTTCTGTATCCACAGACTCCGATTCCAGTTGTGCATGATCTACTTTTATGATGATACTTTACCTTTTGCTCTTGTTCCGCAGCTCATAGAGTCATAGAAATATATAGCACAGAAAGAGACCCTTTGGTCCAATTCATCCAGGCCGACCAGCTATCCTAAGTTAATCTAGTCCCATTTACCGGCATTTGGCCAAAATCCTTCTAAACCCTTCCTATTCATGTACCCATCCAGATGCCTTTTAAATGTTGTAATTGTACCAGCCTCCACCACTTCCTCTGGCAGTTCATTCTATACATGCAACACCTCCTGTGTGAAAATAATGCCCTTAGGTCTCTTTGACATCTTTCTCCTCTCACCTTCAACCTATTCCTTCTAGTTTTGAATTCCCCTACCCTGGCAAAAAGACCTTGGCTATTTATCCTATCCATGCCCCTCATGATTTTATAAAACTCTATAAGGTCACCCCTCAACCGCTGATACTCTGGAGAAAATAGCCTCAGCCTATTCAACCTCTCCCTACAGCTCAAACTCTCCAATCCTGGTAACATCCTTGTAAATCTTTTCTGTGCCCTTTTAAGTTTAATAACATCTGTCCAATAGCAGAGAGACCAGAATTGAACCACAATATTTCATAAGTATTAAAAAAAAGAGGAACAGGATTAATCTTCACTTGGAGAACCAAGGATTAATTATGAATAGTCAGCATGGCCCTACTGGGGGAGATCATGTCTGACAGACTTGATTGAGATTTTTTGAGATGGTGACTAGATGTATGGATGAGAGTAGTGCAGTTGATCTTCAGTCAGACTTTTGATGAAGTTTCACATCACAGACTGGTCAAGAAGGTGAGAGCCCATGGGATCCAGTACTGTTTGACAAATTGGATTCAAAACTTTAAAATAATTAACCCTTTACTCCACAGTCCTTCTTGTTATGCCCTTCTTGCAAGAGAGAGGGAAAATTAACAATGAATATGTTGCAATGGTATTGGGATAATATATGTGTCAAAGCTGAGTAGTTGAAAGTATATAAAGCCTATGTACTGTGTGGAAAAATCAGTTAAGTTGTTAAAAACCTGATCCTGTAGTCTAGTAGTAGACAGATACCATCTCCCCCAAAGCCCCGCTTAATATATGACAAGGTATTTGCTACTCAATAAAATGAGTGCAAGGCTAATATTATGCGTAGTGCAGATACAGCCTATCCTACTCCTCCTCATAAAGATAAAATATGGCAGATGCTGCTGATCTGAAATAAAACCAGCAAGTGCTGGAGATATCTGAAGAAGAATCATTTCAAACTTGAAATGTTAATTTTGTTTTTCTCTCCACAGGACTTGCCAGACCTGCTGAATTTCTCCAGCATTTTCTGTGTTTCTTTCAAATTTCCAGTATCCACAGAATATTATGTTATTGCAATGTTTCCTTCTGTAAGTGTGGTTCATCCAAACCACACTTTGGGGTTGATACAAACTGTAGGAGGTTTTGTCATTGATAAGCGTTACCTTTCATTGAACTTTGCCTTCTAACTGTGCACAGGGCCAGACTTTACATGAGGCTTCTACTTGGACCCACATCCCAGTAATTCTGGTAGTCAAGTGATCTTACTTCTGTAGGTGTATATAATATTTTGTTTATACATTAACTTTACAACACAAATGCAATTATGGATGCAGTTATTGGTTTCCCTAGCTACATTTTCCTCTTTGTAATCAATGTAATGAAGCCTCCAGAAGACAGGTCAATAGATTGTTGTACATGTTCAGGGGCAGTGTCCAAGCCATCTTCACCAAACAAAGTAGAACAGAGGAAAGTGGAACATACAATAACATAATCAAGCTTTAGATTCCTACTTCAGTTCAAGGTGAAACACCATTGTAACGTGGGCAAAGTTTAACTAATGTAACCAAGAGCTAAGAGCAACTAATGACTCTGATATTGAAAGGGAGGGAGCAGAGTTGGGGATATTGAGCAGTTGTACTGGGACCTCCACCAGTAGGTGGCAACAGTGAGGGAGGGCAGCTGGAGAAGTTGAATGGCCCCCTTTTTTGAAAATGAAAGGGGGAAGGAGGGGTGATGGGAAAAAGGAGCAGAGATATAAAGGATTCTTCAACTCACTATAAACCATAGGCTTTATTCCATTAAATATTTTAGTTTCTGCTCATGCTTGTAATGAACTGATGCCAGTGGAATGAAAATCCCTGCTTCAAGATCTTTGCACCGTCTGTGTGTTCAAATCTTGTGTTACATCGATTGAATTAACATGGAGATTGGGCAGGACAAAAAAAAATTCAGTTTTTTAATATGGGTTTCAATCCAGTGATTAAAAACATCCTAACAAGTTAGATAAGACTATCCAGGATCCTTGCAATGAAAGTATCTAAGTAACTGATAGGGAAGCTATTAGAAAAAGTTCTGAAAGACAGAATCAATCTCCATTCAGGGAGGCATATTAATCAGGATAGTGAGTGTGGCTTAGACAGAGAGAGATCATGCCCAAAACATTTGGTTGAAGTTTTCAAGGAGGTAACTAGGTTTGTAGCTGAGAGTTGGCTAGTGCAATTGATGTAGTTTACACTGACTTCATTAAGGTTTTTCAACAAGGTTTTGCATGGTCAAAAAGTTGGAGCTCAGGGGATCCAGGGCAACTTGGCAAATTTAATCCAAAATTGACTCAGTGTCGGAAAGCAGAATGTGATAGTCAAAATATGTTTTTGTGATAGGAGATCTGGATCATGAGCTATACCACAACATTCAGTGCTGGGCCCCTTGATGTTTGTTGTGTATGTTAATGATCTAAGTATGGTTGTAGGAGATATGATCAGTAATTTTACGGATGACAAGAAAATCGCTGATGTGATGAACAGTGAGGAGGAAAGCCCTAAAGGATGATATAGACAGACTAATCAGATGGATTGAAAAGTGGAAAATGGAATTTATTCTTGAAAAATATGAGATTACACCTTTTGGAAGGACTAACAAGACAAAGGAGTGTATGTTGAATGGTAGGTCCCTAGGAAGTACAGGTAATCAGAGTGACCTCAATGTCCATTGACCCTTGAAGGTAGCAGGACAGGTGGGCAAATGGATAAGAAAACCTATTGGACATTACTTTTATTAATCAACACATTGAATACAAGAGAAAGGAGCTTACAATAGAGCTGTATATAATGTTTGTTTGGTCATATCTGGAGTACTGTTTGCATACTATAGGAAGGATGTGATTGCACTAGAGAGGGTGCAGAGGTGATTCTCTAGGATGTCACCTGGAGCAATTCAGCGATGAAGAGAGATCAGGTTACATATTATACACGTTTGTCAATTGGTGATAATGAAATGTGAGGAGGAAAGATTGATAAAAGTTGAATTAAATACCATAACAGGATGTTGTTGGAGTGGAGAAGGAGGGGAACTGATGGGGGAAGGAGAGAATTGAGAAAAAGTATCACACATATGATAGAAAGGTACTTAAAAGGATGCCTTTTCAATAATTGCTGATGCTGTCAGCAGAAGTCGCTGGTTTCCTTACAGCTGAGAAATCAGAGGGATAACCTGACTGAAGTGTACAACGTCATGAAGAACATAAAAGGGGTAAGTAAGGAGAAATGTTTTCTTTTAGTAATTGGATCAAAAACCAGAGGGTACAATTGAAAGTAAGGAGCAAGAAGTTAGAAGGGATTTGAGGAATGATCTGAACTCACTGACTCAAGGGATGGTGGAGACAGGAATTTTTAATACATTGAAGAAATGTTTTGATGAGCACTTGAATTGCCATTAAATGTAAAACTACAGACCAAGTGCTGGAAAATGGAGTTAGAATAGATTGATGCTCAACAAATGGAGCAGTCAGGATGGGCTGAAGGGCCTTTTTCCTTGCTCTAAAATCTCTATGACACAAAATTTAATCTTTTTTTAAAACAACAAACCAAGTTCACTTTCAAGAAATATTGATGAATGTAATGAAAGTTTAATGATCTGTGCAGTATTGTGGTTCAATTTGTATTAAATTGGATTTGTGAGTGGGATGTGTCAATGCTAATATCATCTCATATTTTACAGGATTACATTAATAATAATAGATGGTGTGAGAATGATTTCCTGGGAAAGGGAAAGATCACTCTCTTGATTCTAATGAGATAGTGCTCGTTTGTGGGAGTTGGTAGGGAAGCAATCTCAGATTTCGGTAAAGACGTCGTTCCTTCACTAAAGCAGACTTTGTATTTACTTATTGTACATGTTTTTGCTTTCCATTGGTGAGAATGAAGTGTGGAGAAGAAAGATGGGTAAAAGATGAATTAAGTACATTAACAAGATGTTGCTGGGGGGTGGGGAGGGGGGTTGTCGGCTGGGGGACGGGAGGGGAGCTGATGGACGAAAGAGAAATATAAGACTAAGTATCACACATATAACAGAAAGGTACTTAGCAGGGTATCTTGTCACTAATGGCTGATGCTGTCAGTAGAAGCCTTATAAAATATTCAAGTCGCATTATTGCTGATTGCTCAGCTGCTTGAAAATCTCTGGGAGATTTAATAAATTCAAACTCCATCATGTACTTCATCTAATTTTAAAATAATATAGGTACGGGTAATAAAATACATGTTGTCTCGACTGATTCCTGATTTGTATGCACCGTGCCAGCATTTCGCATTTCAGCAGGGGAATAAAACAGAATGTTCCTAGAAGTATGCACTGAAATATTGTGGGGCATCATTAAGACACAGTAGCAAAGGCCTAATAGGATTTATTCTGACTAGAAGTGAGGTTGAGGGGCAATTGCACTCACTGAATTAAGTTGAGTTGGGTCCCAGGCATTTCCACTCTCATTGTAATACAGTGGGGACGTTTCAGCTATGGAAATGCACATCATGTGATTTAAGGATGACTCAAGGTCTTGGGTCCTCATGTGACTGAACGGATCGATTCTCAACTCGTAAATCTTTGCACATGTGGGCCAAGGTGGGCAGTGTTGGGATTCAGAAAGTAGGATTTGTTTCCTTTCCTTTCCTTCTCTGCCACCACTCTGCCTTGTCATTAAGGCTCCTGCACTTAAAGCACAAAGCAACTGAGTGGATGGATTGTTTCCATTTTGGACTACTGGTGGCAAACTCCTCCAGTAATAGTAGTTTTGTCAATGCTGCTTGGATGTGGGTGTCATTGGCTCCACCAGCATTAGTGAGAGAAATTGAGAGTTAACCACATTGCTGTGGGGCTGGAGTCACATGTAGGCCAGACCAGCAAAGGACGGCACTTTCCCTCCCTAAAGGGCATTAGTGAACCAGATGGGTTTTTACAAAACTCGATCCAACTTGACGCATAATTCCAGTGATAATTCCATGATGACCTCAACCACCTGCCACTTCAGCCTCTCCAGTCTTCACAAATAGTCAATCCATGGACCGAGCTAATTACATACAATCACATGGGATTAAGTAGAATACACAGCACTGAACCAATTGTTTCAAGCATTGCATGCCAGTGTGTATACTCCACTCATGCTGTCCCAAGTTTTCTCATCTGAATCCGCATTGTGATTATCTCTCTCTCATAATCTTGTCCTGTTTTTCCTCAACTACAAGAATGAATATGTTCTGACTGCTTTTTGTGCTGTTATTAGTAAATATATAATCTCAGCAATGAGTGATGATATTCACAAATAAAATTAATATACTCATATGGCTTTCCTCAGCTATTAGTCACTTTAACTGAATTATTACCACCTCCGACATAGTGGCTAAAGGAACACCGTGCAAGCATGCTAGTAACTTCTGGTTTGAGCTGTCACTATGCTATCATGGACTGAGTCCAATGTAGTTCTATCCTTATTAACTGAGCCAACCATGACTTGTAGGTTTTAGGTTTCCATTGTGAATTCTTGAGGCTGGTCCCCTTAGCTACACTGTCTCTACTCTGAATCTGATCCATTTCTGTTGTTACTTTGTCAAAGAGTGACCAATAAACTGTTTACTGATATTTAGAATAGCGATCTAGTACTTCTGTCTGGCACAGTTCTTCCATTCCTCTCTTCTTGGAGACTTGATAACATGGCTCTGTGTTATATTAGAGTTAACTTAATTAACATATTCATTGCCATTATTCTACGAGTTCTACATTGTAATCAGTGGAAGTACAGCATTGTGTTTTTGTTAAGCTGGCTCTTTGAGAATGTTTGCAACAACATTATGTTGCTTTTATAGAGTGCCTTTGATATGGTGAAGAAAGAACATAAGAAATAGGTACAAGAGTAGGCCATTTGGCCCCTCAAGCCTGGCCTGTCATTCTGTAGAGCTGTTCCAGACTATAACTTCTCTTTCATGCCAGCTCAGCACAGCTGTCAATTCATAAACTTCAAAAACCTATCTGCCTCCTCTTTTAACACTTTCATTTAAGAACTTTCAATGATTGAGCCTCCACAGATCTCTGAGCAACAAATATCAGACGTCCAGCATAATTTAGACATAAGGTCAGTATGAGCAGCAGCTCTTGATGAATCCTTTGAAAATTGTAAGAGGATAGCATCAGGATGAGTAAGGACTCAGGATTTAAATCTACAGTTCTACTATTTATTAAGAGCATTTTCTGTTTGAACACACAAAGAAAATTAAGTTGACATAGCGTTTATATATGTCTCTCTATCCACTATTATAATGGAGGTACTGATAAGTCTTCACATAAATGGCTGTATAACCATAATTAATTAGTATATTAGTTCATTTGGTAACATGACATTGTAAACCCAGTGGACTAATGGCAGAGGTAACATGCAAGACATCCTGCCCTTCCTCAGTACTCAGTGCTGTCTTATTGGAAAGTGTGGCCATCAGAGTAGGAGAGGATATTAGATTGGTTGGACAACTTCTTTAGAGCAATGAACATTATACCCATATTATAGGCTTACACAAAGGTAATTCACTTGGGATAAGGTATTGTATGGTGCCAAGCCCCTATCAAGCCCCTACCTCTCCAGTACATTCCCTAAGGAGAAGAGAACTGAAAATTGGATAGTGGGTTTAATTAATTGAAACACGAACATGACTTAAGGGCTTTTGCTACCTGTTATGCTGTCTGGCTGTACACTTGGCAGTCTTTATTTAAGTCATAGGTGTAAACCAATAACACTATTAATGGTGAGATCGTTTGGCATTGACAAACTTAAACTAAACAATAAACAGAAAAAGGCATCAAATATATTTGTGTAGCCAGTAGATTCAGTCTGGTGCAGTTTTAATTTGGCAGCCAAGAGAGGCCAGTTTCAGCTGAGTAGTTGGAACAGTTTGTTCTTGATTGTTCTGTGAAAATAGCCAAATTGAAGTGTGTCCAACAGGGTGAGAACAAGGTCTTGAATATCATGGATCCTTTCTTCTAGAATTCAAAGACGAATTCAACAACAATAACATACATTTAGGTAGAACCTTTAATAACAAATATATATACAAATATTTTTCATCCAAAATACGCTTGAGTGTGTGTGTATATATATATATATATATATATATTTATAATACATATGTATAAATATACACACACATAGATATGTACATATATCTATATATATATAGAGAGAGAGAGAGAGAAAGAGATAAAATATATATATATTTTATACATTCAAACGTATTTTGAAAAATCATTGATGTTCATTTACCTCATGTAGAGGTCAACCCTCAAGATTTTTGCCAAAAAGAATCTTTGTTCTTACTACCCGCTTAAATCAAACTGGCTCTCATGTAAACCTGCAGAGTAGAATCCCAGAATGGCACACTGTCAAAATTGAAACTTTATTGCTGGAACAGCACAGCAGGTCAGGCAGCATCCAGGGAACAGGAGATTCGACGTTTCGGGCACAGGCCCTTCTTCAGGAAGGAATGTCAAAAGCAGCTGTTCAGCTCCTTGTGTTTGCGAGCATAAACTTGTAACTTTTTGTGGGGGTGGGGTTTGCAAATATAATCTCTGACCTGACAATGCTGTGATAGCAAGACAATGGGAGAGTGTGGATTTCAAACTTTCTCCAAAATGTTACTCGTATAAAAGCCAACTGCTTACTTTTTGACCAAGAAGTTGGTCTTAGAAATTCTGCAAGAAATAATGAAATGGCCCTAAGAGCACTATCAACCAAAGCTTAACACCAAAACCATGTAGATCATTAGCACAGGTGACCCAATAGCCGGAAGTATCATGGCTCATCTTTAAGGAAAAAGAGACAAAGAGATTTAGGCAAGAAAGTTTGGAGATTAGGGGATGGTTAGCTGAACTCATGACCATCAGAGATGGAGCCATTAGAATCAGGGACGCACAATTGGCCAGAATTTGAGGTTTTCTGAGGGTGTGGATGGTTACTGAGATCAAGAGAAGCCAAAGGCATAAAATGATTTGGAAACAAGGGTGAGAATATTAAAATTGAGGCATTGAATGAACATGGGATGTGGACTGAGTTGAGATACAGGCAGCTTAGTTGAGCTCAAGAAGGTGTGACATGGGAGCCCAGCCCAACAGTTGAGATCCTGTAGAAGTTCACTGTGGTCGAGGCGGGTATGAGTTTTCAGGACCAGTTTTGAAGGAAATGACAGTGTGTGGATTGCAGGCAAGACCTTGCAACCTTCCCAGTGGATTTTCTGGACCAGTCAAACTTATACATCAGGTTGTTTTATTCTGAGGAAACACCCTTGTGTGGAATCAGAGAGCAGAAAATGATGAGGCCAGCTATCTGTAGGCACTCAATATTACAGGATTGAAACTTACAACAAATCACCTAACATGGATTGCTCTGCATTTGACTCTCATTGCCGATCACCTAGTTAAAGTAAAAACATATTAACCAAAATTCCAATGAACAATCTAACACATTATGTCATTTCATACTGCATTTTTTTGTGCTTGTTCATGGTATGTGGGCAATGTTTCTTGAACTGCTTGCAATGTCTTTGGGGTGTAGGGATAACTACAGAGTGTTAAGAAGGAGGTTCCAGCGTTTTAACCAGGATATGGGCTTAATTGTACCTGGAAATCTTCCTTCTACCCAGGACAGTACTGGATCAGCGCATGGTTTCCTGGTGACTTCCCATCTCTGGCCACCCCAGATCTGCCTGAGGTTGGGTAGAATTAGATGGAAAATTGCAGTTTGTTTTCAGCAGAACATCCTTACCGGAACATTTTTGAGCTCAATCTACATTATATGTATAATGACACTGCCTATTCTCAAGGTGGCATCAATACTTCCTGTGGGCTGTATCAGTTGCCATTAAGTTTAGCTGCCATTGGCTCCTTTTCTGGTCCCAATGGGGGCCCCACAACAACATGACAACAATTGCAAGAGTATCATCAAAAGGTGAATAATTGAAGTATCAGAATTGAACATTTTGTTGCCCTCAATATTTGTTCCTCAAAATAAATAGTTATAACAGATCATCTAGTTGCTGTCACATTGCAGTGTGTGGAGGTCTGGTGTAAATACATTCTTTCTTAGCTGTGATGATTTGAAGTTACGAAAGGCTCTATGTTAATGCAATTCTACTGCGCACATCCAAGTCCCCCCAAGAATCACATTAAAAACAAATCATAATTTCAGCCGGCAGTAATCAGTATAATTCCACACTTCTGGAGCTGAACAGCAAAATAAAACTGCCTTAAAGAGCAAGTTACAATCTAAACTTGAAATAGAAGAATTCATTTGGAGCAAATGATTTGAGACCAATTCCAACAGATAGTTTGTCACTGTTACAATCTCAGAGTTGTTATTACTAGACAAGTCAGATTTCAGACTAGTAGAAGCATCCATAATCATTAAAAATTATTGGTTCCCATTCTTGGTTTTAGATAGGGATTCTACACAATCTATTCAGACTGTGCTAAACAAAAGCTAGGATTGGAATTAAAGGTGTAGGTTTTAAGTTTGGACTTTCCACGCAACCTGACGTATAAACCTGAAGAAGGGTCATTGGACTTGAAACATTAGCTCTGTTTTCTCTCAGCAGCTGCTGCCAGACCTGCTGAGTTTCTCCAGAAATTCCTGTTTTTGTTTGTTTCAGATGTCCAACCTCCACAGGATGTTGTTTTATTTTTGGGACAGAGGATTTCCTGAAGAAAAGATCACTGCGCAACAATAGAGTCTGCGGCCTGGGACTACAGACAGGGGGTGTGATTATCCACATCCTGGAGATGGTGAGGAAGGTGGTGAGATGGGGAAGTAATTGTGTGAGTTGGCCTCCGTGAGATAGATGCCTGCTTCTCTCCACCTCAACAGCTAAGGGCGAGGAGAGCTGGTCCCTTGAGAACCTTAGAGTTTGGGAGTCTTACAATCATACGGCATGGAAACTGACCCTTCGGTCAAACACTTCCACACTGACCAGATATTCCAATCTGAACAAGTCCCATTTGGCAGCACTTGGCCCTCACCCCTCATTGCAAACCCGGGCAGGACTTATACAGTTAAGGGTAGGACCCTGGAGAGTGTTGCCAAACAAAGAGACCTAGGGGTGCTGGTGCCTAGTTCCTTAAAAGTCACAGGTAGGCAGGGTGGTGAAGAGGGTGGGGTTTAGATGAGAGTGGTGCTGGAAAGGCACAGCAGGTCAGGCAGCATCTGAGGAGCAGGAGAGTCAACGTTTCGGGCAAAAACGTTTCAGCTATTCCTGATGAAGGGCTTTTGTCCAAAACGTCGATTTTCCTGCTCCTCAGAAGCTGCCTGACCTGCTGTGCTTTTCCAGCACCACTCTGATCTAAACTCTGGTTTCCAGCATCTGCAGTCCTCACTTTTGCCTGGTGAAGAAGGCGTTTGGCACGCTTGCCTTCATTGGTCAGGCCATTGAGTATAGGAGTTGGGATGACATGTTGCGACTGTACAGGACGTTGGTGAGGCCACTTTTAGAATAATGCTATAGGAAGGATGTTGTTATACTTGAGAGGGTGCAGAAAAGATTTACAAGGATGTTGCAGGGACTGGAAGATTTGAATTATAGAAAGAGAAGCCACTTAAGTAGTCAGTTAACAATCACTTAAGGGACTTGATTTACTACAACCCTCATTACCTACTGTCCCAGCAAACAGAACAAGAATCTGGTTTCCCAAGTAAGGCAACACACCTTCCTGAAGGTAAATTAGAGCTTGATTAGTGAGCTTTTTCAAATCAGTTGTCCCTAAAGATGAATGTTCAACTCGACATATCTGGCTGAAGATTTTGGCAAAGATTCAGCCTTATAATTTGTACTGATGTGCTGTGCTCCCCAAATGGGGATGTTATTGGAGCCATCTCTCCAGCGAGTAGTTTAATTGTTCATCACCATTTGTGACTAGATGAGATATGTGATGATGCTGCTCCTTTAACAAGGTTATTCTGTCCTTGGTTTTTATCAAGAGGGTTCGTAAAGGCAGAGGTTCCAATCTACTTGAAAAGGCTTTTACGGTTTTTTAAAAACACTTGTGGGACAGCATGGTGGCTCAGTGGTTAGCACTGCTGCCTCACAGCACTAGGGTCCCAGGTTCTGTGTGGAGTTTGCACATTCTACCCGTGTCTGCGTGGGTTTCCTCCGGGTGCTCTGATTTCCTCCCACAGTCCAAAGATGTGCAGGTCAGGTGAATTGGCCATGCTAAATTGCCCATAGTATTAAGTGCATTAGTCAGGGGTAAATGGATCTGAGTGGATTACTCTTTGGAGGGTCGGTGTGGACTTGTTGGGCCGAAAGGCCTGTTTCTACATTGTAGAGAATCTAATCAATGAAAGGGGAGTGGCTAGTTCTCCCTGTTCTGGTATTTATTACAGTTTTGGGTTAGTTTTTAGCTGGGGACCCAAAGAATCAGGTCCATGCTGATCCTCTCTCTGACTTCTCTCCTGTAAGAACCTGTGTTTAATTTTACATTCGTTTTGCCATGGGGGTGTTTATGGAGATGTTGCAAATAGGTGAAACAGCATCATTAAGTTGCGATAGAGCTGATTGGGTTTTCAGATAGATTGCTATTTTATATTCTGTTCTCTTTTGTTCGTGTTACATTCAGTAGTCTGTAAATAAATTCTGTTTTGTTTAAAACTGAGTGGTTGGGCCAGCTGCATCCTGGAGAAGTCACCTTACATCTTAAACCAACTAGAAAAGTTAGGGTCTGGGCTCCCTTCTTGAATTGTTTTAATCAGGTCCACAACTGATAAGACTGTGAAGCTTGGATTTGATCCATTGCGTGTGGAATCACTTAGCTCTGTCTATCACTTGCTGCATTTTAAAATAATGTTTTTGGTATGAAATATACTGTATCTAAAAATTCTCAGCACGGTTTTATTGACAGAGAGGGCTTTGTTCTATTTATAATGTATTTATAATGCAGACCAATTAGAGGTGCTTTGTTCTTGCCCTGTCCCACTGCTCAGTAAGTGGTTGTGCTGCAAAGAAATACTAAGTGTTTTTCCAAATTGGCATCTATGTAAAAGCGAACCCTAGAATGGAATTGATTCATTTTTCTGAGGTCTGCAATAAAATAGATAGCAATTATGCCATCTTCAGTAATGATTTCATGAATTTAACTTGAGCATCAGCTGTCTGCAGCATTGATTTCCTAAGTGTTTGTTGTGTGCCTTATTTTACTGTCAGCATCCCTACAAAAAGATGGGAGTAACATTGTTTTTATTCTGCTAGGGGAAGTGGGCATCACTGGCAAGGCAAGAATTTTTGCCCATCTCTAATGGAGACGATGCTTGTTAGCCAGCTACTTTTTCATAGTGTCCCTATAATGTGGAAGCAGACCATTCAGCTCATACTGGCCCTCCAAAGAGCATTCCACCAAGACTCACCCCCATACCCTATCCACCCCACCTCTTTAGATTGGGAGGAAGCTAGAGCACCCGGAGGAAACCTATGTAAGGGAGAACGTGCAAACCCTACACAGACAATCACCAGAGGCTAGAATTGAACCCAGGTCCCTGCTGCTGAGGGGAGGTCATGTTGCGGCTGTTCAGGACATTGGTTAGGCCACTGTTGGAATATTGCGTACAATTCTGGTCTCCTTCCTATCAGAAAGATGTTGTGAAACTTGAAAGGGTTCAGAAAAGATTTACAAGGATGTTGCCAGGATTGGAGGATTTGAGCTACAGGGAGAGGCTGAACAGGCTGGGGCTGTTTTCCCTGGAGCGTCAGAGGCTATGGGGTGACCTTATAGAGGTTTACACAATTATGAGGGGCATGGATAGTATAAATAGACAAAGTCTTTTCCCTGGGGTCAGGGAGTCCAGAACTAGAGGGCATAGATTTAGGGTGAGAGGGAAAAGATATAAAAGAGATATAAGGGGCAACATTTTCACGCAGAGGGTGGTACGTGTATGGAATGTGCTGCCAGAGGATGTGGTGGAGGCATTTGGATGGGTACATTTAAGAGGCATTTGGATGGGTATATGAATAGGAAGGGTTTGGAGGGATATGGGCCAGGTGCTGGTAGGTGGAACTAGATTGGGTTGGGATATCTGATTGGCATGGATGGGTGGACTGAGGGGTCTGTTTCCATGCTGTACATCTCTATGACTCTACATGTGTGGTACAGGTTCATCCACAGTGCGCTTAGAAAGGAAGTTCCATTGTGTTAACCCAGGGATAGGTCGAACTGGAAGAGGAGATTGCAGGGGTTGGTGTTTGCAGGTGTCAAACAAAGGTGTGCTTCGATTCAATAAATCTCCTGTCAACCATCATTGCAAAGACTCATTGGTGAAGAATGGGTACTTGGGATTATCTGGTACCAGTATTGCAATAGGAGAAAGTGAGTAAACCGATGTTGGAGATCAGGGTCAAGAGTGCAGTGCTGGAAAAGCACAGCAGGTCAGGCAGCATCCGAGGAGCAGGTGAATCGACATTTCATGCAAAATGATGTCTGTAAAATATTTGCCCGAAATGTGATTCTCCTGCTCCTCGGATGCTGCTTGACCCGCAATGCTTTTCCAGCACCACACTCTCGACCAGTAACGCAATAGTCTATTAAAAGGTCAATGACTTTCAGTGACAGAAGGGAGAAACTGAAGAAGAGAAACAGAAAGATATCTCCACAATTATTTTTAAGAAGTTTTTAAATGAGATACAATAACATGCAAATTAAAGTACATGTGTCCCATCTAATGGTTCAAAATGAGGGACTAATGGCACTCTATTTATTTCTGCTTTTTCCACAATAGCATGGGAATGAAGTAAACAAGCTGCACAACGGGCAACACTTAATTGCACCCAGATGGTAAGCATTGTTAACTTCACTCCTGTGCGGAGCTCCATCAATCTGAATTAATTCATTCTGTTGCCCAACTGAATGTCACTGATCCTTTCCCTTTCATTTCTTGCAAATGCCATCTATTGAGAGAGATTTATAACATCACTGAGCTATTTTTATCCAGAAGAAGTCAGTGCAAAATTTTATTCAGAACCTGAGGCAGTCTAAATGCTTGCAAAACAAATGTTTTGAGGGAGGAGGCAGACTGTACAGATTCAGGAATGGGCTGTTTTCTCTGCTGAACCACTCATGTAAGCAACTGAAAAAGGATACTGCTGTAGTTTTCCCCAAATGGCGTCTGGAACTTGCTAAAAGCTGAGGTGTTTTATCTTTCAGGTTTTTGAGTTTTAATTCTAAACTGTATTAGAGGAAATATTAATTGTTCAGTTTTGAAATTATGCTCGGTGATTATAGTTAATGAGAATTTGAATTAATTCATAGCAAATTCACCTGCCTGCCATTTCAGTGATGATGTTCAAATGTATTGCATCAAGTGGTAACCAATAGTTATGATGCTGGGCAAGTAATTCAAAGCCTGTGTGTTCACAGCCCCAGCATTGAGAAGTTGTGAATTTAAATTCTGTAGTGCTTTGTATTTGCATTTGGTACGTCGCCACTAGGAGGACATGAAGCTAAAACTGCTGCAAGCCAGGCCATTACTGATTGTTATCCCACTCTAAGTTGACACTTAATGTCCTGGGGATAGAAGATAAATTATTTTCCCACCTCATAGACAAATTGCTTCAATACTTGTATTGTAAGATCTCACGGAAGCAAATTTCAAGTTTCTAGTTATGCATATTGCAGTAGCAGTTGCTAAATAAGGATATCTGATTATAATTATTTATCAGACTGGAAAGTCCACAGTTTCAGACAGTAGTATTCTGTTGTAAAGTGCAGCCTAGCAGGTGAAACATACAGAAAGGATTGAGCCTTGCTGTGGACCATAACTAGCAATTACATAATTAAGTCATTATGATTTCCTGTAAAGCCTTTATAGTAAAAATCTCATTCAGGCTTTGTAAGCCAGGGCTCCTGTATAGAACCCCTAACTGGAATGATTCTCTCTGATGCTAAAATTATTGAAAACCATTCAAAAATACAGCTTAGGTACAATTACATGTAATATGAACACTAATGAAAGGTTTTCACTAAGCAATATTGTCCTCTGCTCTGTAGGTATTCAGAGAACCTGCCAAAGAACCAGGAAAGGTCCTAACATTCATTCCTGGTTTCTGCCGAATTAGTTTATCACAGTCAGAGCTGTGATGGATGAATACAATTAGGGCTAGGACTTCCTGGAGAAGTAAGAACAAAGCATTGTGTGCTTCCAGAAAGACAAGTTAGGTGTTGTTTGGGATTATTCCCAGTGATTCTAAGGCTGCAGTACTGACCATTAACATCTCCCCCAACATATTATCTATGACTTCCTAGATAAGGAACCAAACCTTACTGAAACTCTCAGAACTGTACAACAACAACTGTAGGGCTGCCTCACAGTGCCAGGGACCCAGGTTCAATTCCACACAGTCAGTCACCTTGGGTCTGTCTGTGTGGAGTTTGCACATTCTCTACATGTCTGCATGGGTTTTTTCCCACAGTCCAAAGGTGTGTCAGTTAGGTGGATTGGAATGTTTAATTGCCCCATAGTATCCAGGGATGTGTGGGCTAGATAGATTAGCCATGGCAAATGCAGGGTTACAGAGGGTTGGGGGATGGGGGGAGAGGCTGTGGGTATGATGGTCTTTGGAGGGTTGGTTCAGACTCAATGGGCCAAATGTCCTGCTTCTACACTGTATGGATTCTATGATTCTAACATGAACAGTTTTCTACAGGAGGAATTGGAGGATGGTTTTCTTATGATGTGTTAATTCAGTGGTTGTGGGCATTATTGTAGGTTGGGCACTAAAAGACTCTGGGGCTGAAGTAACTGTCCAACAGCGAGGTAAATTATCTCATAATCAACAGGCAGCCCATTCTGAAAGAAAGTTTGTAGGACTGTCTTTCAGGCCATTTTGTGAACTTGGCAAAGAATAATTTCACTATTGTATCCTTAGAATGTACAGCACAGAAACAGGCCATTCAGCTCAAACAGCCCAAACCTATGTTTACACTTCACACAGGCCTCCTCTCAACCCTCTACATCTCGCCCTGAATTGTCTGAAGGGCCACCTTTCAATTTCACTCATTGTGGGGAGGGGAGAGCAGTTAAGATGAATTTCACAAAAATAAAACAATTGCAAATCAAAAATTAACAATTTGAGTATTTAATAAAAAATGACCAATAGAAAGTGCCCAGCAGCAAAGTTGACTCATAAAACCTTTCTGATTTGGCCTTTAAGGTTAAGAAGTAGAGCTAGAGAAAGAGAAAGAGAAAGAGAAAGAGAGATATACAGGGTAGGTTCCAACTTCTGATTAAGAGTCACCTCTGTTGTGATACACTCTGAGGTGGCCTCTAACAAGTGTTTATGTCCCATTATTTATCTTGTTGGGTTGCAAAGTAATTTGAAATAAACAAAAGTTCATTAATGGCACACATTACTATAAAGACAGGCTTCAAAACAGTTTTTTTAAAAAAAATCACCATGGTTATGGAAATACTTATGTGTTGATTGTTAACTTCAGACAGACAGATAATACAATTCATTAGCTTAAAAATCAGAAACACAAACCCACTGTTACATAATATTAAAATATATGTGCAAAACTCCACAGTTTACATCACACTCATAAATCCGAAAGATAATTCAAGAAAAAAAACATCATTACCAGAGAATGATGGTAATGTGGAATGTGTACACAAGGAATATTACATTCTTTTCTTAGACATAAACATACCAATTACACACAAAAAAGGGAATAAACAATATGAGTTATTTATTTGAGGACAAGACTATTTACAGATAGATTAGCCAGGAGGATAGGTAGGCTATATCTGACTTTGACTCATCAGACTGCCTGACAAATCATGGGACTGGTGCAATGTATCCTGTGAGGTAAATAATAATTGTTAGCAATGTAAAGTACATTTCTTCGCGGGTATGTGCATTGTCTCTCATAACAAAGAAATCCAAGGATACGTTTAAGGGGAGGATGGATAAACATGTGAGGGAGAAAGGAATAAATGGATCTACTGGTGGGATTAGATCAGGATTGTTCAGTAGGATGTAAAGTGGTAGGATAAAACCCCGAAGAGGTCTTTTGAAACAAAGTTCATTTAAGTAGGTATGTAATAACGTCAGAAAGAAGTTATTTGCAGTTCCAATCCAAGGGCTGAAGTCACAAGTGACTTAAACTTAGTAAGGTTTTTGATAAAGGGACTCTGGCATGAATACTGTGTAAGTGGCATTTTGGTACTGTACCATCGGTGTGTTTTAGATATTATACAAAAGTATTTTATTGTTTTTCAATTTAAAAAGGAGTACTTTGGCATTAATGGGATTGTACTTGTTAAAAATATTTACATTTGTATTATAAGCAGTTGGTTTGGTTTATTATATATTATCTTCATTTCTTTTGTTAATAAACTTGAGTATAATTGTTAAAGCAAAATCTGCAGTATTGTGTGAGAGATCACTTCAATAAGGCTAAACCAATTCAAAATATGATCTACCAAGTCAGGTTTCCGTTTTGGATCTGACATGTCTGATAATATCATTAGCTGGGATCATAACGCTGATAATGATTTTAGATTTATGCTCACTAATCCCCTACCTGTCAAGCATTTTCTATGTCTATCTCAGACATCAAGCACTTTCCCTTTTTCCTCAAATGTTTTCAGATTGGTTCAATGTCATTCCCTGCATTGCTGCTAAGCTGCATGGGTCTTAAACAACACATGTGAGGCTGCCCGAAACATTAAAGATACTGTGCACAGAATAAGCTGGCTGCACTGAACAAACTTTTACAGGAAATACTGATCAGTGTGCAGCACTTTGCAACTCTGTCCATTACTCAGCTTTGTCCTGTTTGCACTGGTCAGTGTTGTAGCAGACTCCAGAAACCTAAATATCTCAGTTCAAGTGAAGGGTCCTGCCCCAAACTTCAGCTGGCTTTTCTATTTCCAGCACTGACCAACCGACTGAGGGTTTGTGAAGTTTTGTTTTGTTTTTGTTCCCAATATTTTAATTATAACCCCTCCTTTCCCATCAACTGGACTCATGCATGTAATATCTGTGCTCTTGCTGTAAGTTCTGTTATTGAAAGCTATTCTCTTCATCATAACAATGCTACTGTATTCAGCAGCTACACTTTAAGGACGTAAAAGGGAATATGGAACTACTTATTTGTTTCTCTGACAGAAAGTAGGTCCAACTCACAGCACTGGGTTCTCCACCATGGGCCCAACAAGAAGGATGTTCTGGGGGTGTGGGTTCAAATCCTGCCATGGCAGATGGTGGAATTTGATTTCAACACAAGAAAACAAAAATCTGGAATTAACTGTCTAATGATGACCATGAATCCATTCTTGAATGTCAGGAAAAAACCATCTGGTCCACTAATAGCGTTTAGAGAAGGAAATCTGTCATCCTTACCTGGTCTGGCCTACATATGCTCAAAACCCATAGCAATGCGGTTGACTCTTAACTGCCCTCAGGGAAATTAGGGATGAGCAATAAATTCTGGCTTAGCCAGCAACACTATTATCACGTGAATGAATTTTGAAAAAGACCATAACCATGCCAGCTAGAATGTATATTGAACCTCAATCCATCTGAACCTGGGACCTCTGCTGTGGTTGTGGGTATATTCACTGAACTGGCAAGTTGATTTGCAGATGTTCCATCCCCTGCCTAGGGGACATCTTCAGAGCTGGGGCCTCTGACTCAGAGAGAGGGCCGCTACCCATTGCACTTTAAGATCTGCAAGATGGTATTTTCCTTCCCTGAATGACATTAGTGAACCAGATGGGTTTTTCCAAACTTCAACAATGGATTCACGGTCATCATTAGACTGTTAATTCCAGATTTATTTTATTGAATTCAAATTCCATCATCTGAACGAGGATAGGTAAAGAAACGTAAGCTTTGGATCAACCATGAACTAAGTGAATCGTGGACCAGTGTAGAATGCCTTGATATCTTCTTCTTTTTCCTCGGTTACTTCATGGTGGTTCACTTGGTAGCGTGAAGGTTGGGGATTTAAATCCCACCCTAAGACCTGAGTGTAAAAATCAAAAGCTGACACTCTACTGTTGTGCTGAGGGAGTGCTGCACTGCCAAAGCTGCCATCTTTCAGATGTTTAAGTGAGGTTCTTTCTGACCCCTCAGGTGAACACAAAATATCCCATAGCACTATACTGAAGAACCTCAGTGAAGATATCCCCAGTCACTTCACCACTATTTAATCAAAAACAGAGCATCTATCGTTATCAGGTTGCTGTTTGTGGGAGTTTTCTGTGCACATAATGGTCACTGTATGTTCTCCATTACAACAATGATTAAACTTCAAAAGGCACTTAATTGGCTGTAAAGTGCTTTAGGCTTGCCCTGCAGTCCTGAATTGATTATGCTCCTGAGTTAGGAAGATGAACTGATTCCTTTCTTAATCGCATGTTCCCATTGTTTGCAAGCAGGTTTCACACTGTATACAGCTCAGTATAAGTAACTGGGTCAGCCAGCTCCCTTAAGCCACAGAGATGACCTAGTATATTGGAAACAAAAATTACTCAAACCAAGTTCTAAAGATTATTAAAAAACATTCAAACTATGCAAATGTGTACAATTACTCTTATTACATATTTAAACACATACACAACCGCACTATTCTTGAGGGAATAAGACATTAAAACTGCAGAGTTCAACGCCAGATCTTAAAAGCCTTGGGCAAGTGGTAATTAAATTTTTAAAAAATTATTCACAGATTGTCCAAATGTTGGTCTCTAGTTGAGTTCACTGTTAGCTCTTGGAGCCGGGAGAGAGAACAGAGAGAGCAAGAGAGTGAGAAAATACTGGTGCATGTTATGTCTCTGACTGTTCAAATCCAATACCTTTCTTTCACCTGACAATGAGCCACTCTGAAAGTTTTGCAGGCTTGCCATCTCATTATAAGCAGCTCGTTCCTGGCAAAATACAGCAACCAGGGTGTTTTGCAAGATGTTCTTTTCAAAAAGTTCAATCATGAACTATAACTCAAATTAATATTTTTGAAGAAACTTCTTTTATAACAGAAGGCATTTTAAAAATGAAAACCTTTTCATCTTCAGTAGCATTTTGTGTTGACTCATAAGATAATCAAATTGAAAAAGGTGAACAGAATCTTTTTGCTGGATATTAATTTCATCAATGGACCAATTCTTCTGAAATAATAGTTTCCAGATAACTTTATCCCATTATAATTAAGCAATAGTTAATAGACATAATTGGTACAGTTTAGTGAACAGAATCCTCTAATGTCTGGTAAACTGAGCTGATTCGTAAATTTTCTTTGCTTAAAAGTAGTAATAACTTAAATGCAACACCATCCTTTCCAATGGTAATAGACATCCTATTTTTAGCCTGCATTAAAAGCTTTCCAGTTCTCCATTTCTTTTCTTATCCAAGGCAATAGAGCTTTTACCCAGCAGGTTTGACAGTTGTTTCCACTTTTACAGATATGAATAGACAGAGTTCTCTCAAACTGTGCGGAACAATCTTTCTGTCTGTAAGTCTAAGACAGAAAATGTCCCCTGCTCCTCAGTCCTCCCTAGGGGCTGCACTTAACTGACTTACCTATTTTTACCCTTGCTGTGACCAAACAAGTAAAGGTTCCATTTATTTCATTGTCGCTGAGTCACTAATGGTACAGATGTAATTAGAGCAAAAGGCGTGAAACACAGGCCCTCTCCACTTAATGTCATGCATATTTTGCACAGCAATCTCCTCATCTATTTAACTTAAAATAAACTGGTATGGTCCCTTAACTTTTCAAAGTTTGGTCTCAGGATATTAGAGACACTGGCAAGTTTGCATCTATTGCCCAACCCCTTCAAGTGGCGATGGTCATTCACTGACAAGTTGGTCACTTGACCGCTTGTGATACTTCCTGGTATTTAGGACTGGCTTTACTGGGTTACTTTGCAGGGCACTGAGATCCAATTCACAAAACCACTTTGTTGGACTTCTTCCCTGAACATGGTAAATTGTAGTGGGATGAATAGTCCAGAGAATAATCAGATCCTGACCTCAGCTAGGCCTTTCAGTTTGGGTCTTGTAAAAATCAAAGCCTCAGCCCATCCCTTGCAAGACTTGGGAGGTAGAATTAAAGCCAAGCCAAGGATCCTTTGTGCTCAGAGTTCATGATTGCCAGGATCACATTGGATTCAATGGTCCATGTGCATGTCAATACATAGATTAATGTGAGTCATCCAGGTCTCCAGAAAGCCATGGAGTGACCTGAACCCTCAGATTTGTGGCTGCCTTTTGGTAAGAGGGCTAAAGAGATTTCTCTGGGGTTGGGGGGATGGGTTGGGTGGAGAGGACAGCACAGAACAGGTTGCATCTCTCAGAGGCTGGAGCTTCCAAATGGAGCTGTTTGGATGTGACTGTGGTGAGAATAGCACCCATGATCCCCAAGTAAATAAGGTGCCCCTTCCCTGATCCCACTCGGTTCCAATTAATTATCTACAGTTTCCTTCTTACAAGATTTTCTCTGAAGGTTATTTATTCTCTGAGCTCAGCAGCTCTTGCCTAGTGTGTTTACATTGCCTGGGCTTTGTTTACCAAACGTTGTTGTCACAATAATCACGGAATCACTGGAGTTCCGAAATAAAATTCAAAGTAGCGTTATATTGAAAAGAAAATATAGTGAGGTGATTTAAAGGAACCAGAAAAATCCACCTGTTTAGGTGATTAAAAAGAATCATTTCATTATGTTAAGGGAGGTGCTCATGTATTGGTAATGTCACAGAACTCATAGGTCACGCTCAGGATAGTACTTTGAAAATATGGGTTCAAATCCAACTATGATACCAAATTTAATCCTTAAAATCTGAAGCATAAAGCTAGCCAAATAATGGTGATCTTGGACTAACTTTGACTATCACAAATACACATGCTTCATTAATATTCTTAGGGAAGGAATTCTGCCATTCTTACTGGTCTGGTCGGCTCATCCATAAAGTCAGGAAGTATGGGATACAGGGAGATTTGGCTATCTGGATTCAGAATTGGCTGGCTGACAGAAGGCAGACAGTGGTTGTAGATGGAAAGTATTCTGCCTGGAGGTCAGTGTTGAGTGGGGTCCTGCAGGATTGACTGGTACAAGGAGTCATAGTTTGAAGATATTAGGAGGAAGGTATAAAGGAGACGTCAGAGGTAGGTTCTTTATGCAGAGAGTTGTGAATGCATGAAATGCATTGCCAGCTATGGTGGTGGAAGCAGAGTCATTGGGGACATTTAAGCGACTGCTGGACATACACATGGATAGCAGTGCATAGGTTAAGTTATTATATTTTACATTAGGATTAAACCTCGGCACAACATTGTGGGCCAAAGGGCCTGTTCTATGCTGTACTTTTCTATGTTCTCTGTTCTATGATACCCCAGACCCATAACGATGTGGTTGATTTTTTTTGTTTTTTGACTTATTTTTCAAATCAACCTGTTCAGAGATGTTATTACACATCTCTGGCGCAGGTGGGACTAGAACTCAGGCCTCCTGGACCAGGGGTAGAACATAGAATACTACAGCGCAATACAGGTCCTTCAGCCCTGGATGCTGCACCATACTGTGGAACCAATCTAAAACCCATCAAAACTACATTTTTCCATTATCATCCATATGTTTATCCAATGGACATTTAAATGCCCTTAATATTTGTGAGTCCATTATTGTTGCAGGCAGGGCATTCCATGCCATTACTACTCTGAGTAAAAAACGTACCGCTGACATCTGTCCTATATCTGTCACCCCTCAATTTAAAGCTATCTTCCCTATGCTAGTCATCACCATCTGAGGAAAAAGGCTCTCATTGTCCACCCTATCTAATCCTCTGATCAATTTCTATGCCTGTATTAAGTCACCTCTTAACCTTCTTCTTTCTAACGAAAACAGCCTCAAGTCCCTCAGCCTTTCCTCATAAGGTAAATCTCCTCTGAACTCTTTCCAAAGCTTCCACATTCTTCCTATAATGCGGCATCCAAAACTGTACTCCAAGTGCGGCCACACCAGAGCTTTGTACAGCTACAGCATGACCTCAAGTTCCGAAACTCAGTCCCTCTGCCAAAGAAAGCTATCACTCAGTATGCCTTCTTAACAACCCTATCAACCTGGGTGGCCACTTTCGGAGATCTATGCATGTGGAGGGTGGGGGGAGGGGTTGGGGGGTGCGGGGGGAGGCGGCGTTGGTCGTAAGTGAGAGAGCTATTCCATTTTGTTTATCTAATAAAGTTTATGCAAATATCAGGTGAGGATAGATTGATGCCTGCTATCCCCCATACTGGTCTACTCTCTTAAGAGATGACACCATTACATAGTACCAGAGAGTTTCTGGGTGCCATGGAACTAAATTCCAGCAATAGGCAGCAGCTTAAGAGGAGTGATGAGGGGAGAAACATGAGAAGGTGAAAACAAAGACAGTTTGGTGAAATACTGAACATCTCTAAAAGAATGACTGAATAGCTTGGTGTGTTGTGTATTATTAATGCAGATTCAAAGTACTCAAGTTAAGTACTTCTTGAATATAGGGAAAAGGGGTAATTTTGGGATGCCAGTTTGCACAGAAGTATCTACAGATAATGTGTTAAATGACCAGATAATCTGTTTTGCTTATGTTGGTTGAGGGCGATATATATAGGCAAGGAATGAGAGAGAATCACCCTGTTCTTTGTTAACTCCCCTCAATTTGCCTGGATGAGTGCAGCTTCAGCAACACTCACAAAGCTTGACATCCAGTGTAAAAGCAGCGTGATTGATTGGCAGCTCAACTGATACCTTCAATATTTATTCACTCCTCCGCCAATGCATAGTGGCAGCAGTGTGTACCATCTACAAGATGTCCTGTGACAACTCACCCAGGAATCTGAGACAGCACTGTCCAAACCCGTGATCTATATGCCTAGAGGCAACAAATACATGGGAACAACATTACCTGCAAGCTCCTCTGATTGAACACAGGAGCTCACAACTATTTATTGGTTAATTTTCTCAGGGCAATGACTTGATCAATCAGATTCTATCTGCCTGGTTTAAAATTTAACCAAATTTAACTAGGCAGTTAACTATCAATTATCAGAGTCAAGATTAGAGTGGTGCTGGAAAAGCACAGCAGGTCAACAGCATCCGAGGAGCAGGAAAATCGACGTTTTGGGCAAATGTCGCCGAAACATCGATTTTCCTGCTCTTCGGATGCTGCCTGACCTGCGCGCTTTCCCAGCACCACTCTGATCTTGACTCTAATCTCCAGCATCTGCAGTCCTCACTTTCGCCTATCAATTATCAGACACTAACACTGCAGCACAAGAGGACCCTTACACATGGCTGATTCTTAAGTGAAATAACCAAACAAGCCACTCAGTTCAAGGACAAGTGGGCATAGGAACTGATATTGTCCTTGCCAGTGCTGCCCATCTCCCAGAAATGAATGAAGAATTGCCTCTTTCCTAGAAAATAAATTGAATTCCTTCCCTCAGAAACAGAAGCAGGCTTTTCAGTCCCTGAGCCTGCTCCACTATTTGTGAGGAACATGGCTAATCTGTCACACTCCTCACTTCTCTCCCTTTCTTCATAGCCCTTCATTCCCCTTTTTAGATTAGATTCCCTACAGTATGGCAACAGGCCCTTCGGCCCAACAAGTCCACACCAACTCTCCAAAGAGTAACCCACCCAGACCCAGTCCCCTACCCGATACTGATCCCTGATTAATGCACCTAACATTATGGGCGGTTTAGCAGGGCCAATTCACCTAAGCTGCACATCTTTGGACTGTGGGAGGAAACCCATGCAGACATGAGGAGAATGTGCAAACTCCACACAGACAGTTGCTGAGGTGGGAATTGAACCTGAATTCCTGACGCTGTGAGGCAGCAGTGCTCGCCACTGAGCCACCGTGCCGCAAAGACTCTGCCCGAACAGCTCACTGTGGCAAGCAGTTCCAAAGACCTCACAAATCCCTGAGAGAAGAAATTCTCCTCATCTCACTCTTAAATTGTTGCCCCTTTATTCTAAGACTATGCCCTCTGGTCCTAAACTCGACCGTGTGGGGAGACATCCTCTCAGCATTTATCCTGTCAAGCCCCTTAAGAAGCTCATATATTTCAATGAGATCACCTCTCATTGTTCTTAACTCCAATGAGAAATATCCCAATCTGTTCAGCCCTTGCTCAGAAAACAATCGCTCCGAATTAGGAATCATTCTAGTGAACCTTCTCTGAACTGCTTCTAATGAAAGAGTGTCTTTCCTTAAATAAGGGGACCAAAACTGCTCACAGCACTCCAGATGTGGTCTCACTAGCATCTTGTACAATAGCAGCAAGATTTCAGATTTCCTTTCAATAATTTCCAAATCACTATCTGCTGCGGATTGTCACCTGAAATTGCAATAAATATAACAATGGTGCTCCTGGTGCTCCTGATGTGGTCTTCTCTACATCATGGAGACCGATTGTAAACTTAGGGAACGGTGCACCGAACATCTCAGCCAGGCCTGCAGGGGCCAAACTGACCTCCCAGTCACCGGCCATTTTAATTCCTCTTCCCATTCCCTCTCCGACATGACCGTCCTTGGCCTCCTCCATTGCCACAATGAACCAAACCGCAAATTGGAGGAACAACACTTCATCATCTGCCTGGGCAGCCTGCAGCCCAGAGGACTCAACATTGAGTTCTCCACTTTCAAATAACCTCCCTTCCCATCACCTGACACCCTTTTCAGCCAAACATCGACTTCTCCACCTCCTGATGTTGCCTGGCTTGCTGTGTTCTTCCAGCCTCCTGCCTGTCTACAACAAATATAACGATAGCAACCTAAATTTGTATAGAACCTTTAACATATTAAATCATCCCAAGGCATTTCACAATTGCAACAGTTGCTTGCACAAGATGTTAGGCCAGAAGACAAAAAAATTGGTCAAAGAGTTAAAATGTTGGAATATCTTAAAGGAGGTAAAGAGGCAGAGAGGTATAGGGAGGGTATTCCAGAGCTTATATCCAAGGCAGCTGAATTTAGTAGAAGAATTAACATTGGAAATGCACAAAAGGCCAGGATTAGATCACAGATATTTCAGAAGGTTGAGGGGGTAGGAATGATCACAGAGAGAGCAGCCCATGGAAAGTTTAGAAAATAAGGGTGAGAATTTTGAAATCCTATGAAGTGTGATGATGCTATCACTTTAAGAAGTTATTTTTTTTTAAGAGAGTTTGTAAGGCAGAGTGCAGAACTAGCTACTGAAGGTGACTTGAGTAAACAGTTTGGGTTTTTTTAACTCTGGATCTCAGCTCTGGAACTCAGCTCTCACAGATCCAGATTTCTGGGTTTCTGTTTCCTCAGTAACATCAGAAGCTATTCGGGTCCCAAAAGAGTTGGAAGCTTCAGTGAGTGTCTCCTGGCTACTAATCTCTTGGAATCTTGACGGTTTTTTTCCCCTCCTGGATTGGAGAACTGCATGTGAGAATCTGTGTGTGAATTTTTTGTGAAGGGGTGTGTTTATGGGATGTTACTATTTTGGAACAGTTAATTAGTAATAGGTACTGTATCTATTATTCTGATAAGTTTTCTAATAGTTAAGTTGTTCTAAATTCCTCTTTGTTTTGTTTGTATTTTAACTAGAGTGTTTAAATAAATTGTGATTTGCTTAACATTGAGTAGTTTGACCAGTCGCATTTCATCTGGAACACAGCACTTCACATCTACCTTCAAAATAAGGAAAAGTTAGGTTCTAGGCTACCTTCTTTAAACATTTTGAAGGGGTCTGGTCTGGTGCGGAATGCAAGTGACCTGTAAAGGTACATCTGTAGCACAGATTACATCAAGTTCCTGTCCCACTGTGCATTCAGTAAAATTGCAGAATTCACTAATCATAAATCCCACCTTTCAAGCTCTTAGAACATTCAGAGCTGTTAACTGATTTTGGAAACGTTTGACTGCTTTAGCCGATTTGTTGCTTCAGCATGGATAAGTACCCACTTCGAGAATATCTCATCAGTCGGATAATGGAAACCTCCAAAAGGATTTAAGAGCAGATATTATAATTTAAAGCAATTTTGAACAAAACGTAATCTGTTTTCGAGCAGTTAACATATGTAAGCTCAGGCTACTAATCTACTCTCATGTTCCGGGTGTTACTTCACCAGTTGATTATCCAGTCTTAGCTCCTCCATTAGGTTGTTGCCAGGCAACACGAACCTAAGTATTGATCACTTGATACTTGGTCCGGTTCTTCGTCTGATTCCTTTTCTCTGGTCAGTAAAATTGAACCACAACCTGTCATTCTCTGCTGAAGTCCAACTTTGGTTTCATTTGAGATTTAACAAAGTCTTGTTTCTTTTGAGGCTTTGCTTTGTAAATCATGAGGTTTTAAGTATCAGTTTTGCCTCTCCGCACTGACTTCAAGCTATATCTGCCCAAAGTGCTTGGGGCTAATTTGTTTTGACTGCTGTTGATTTTGTGCAGTTACTAAGTGCGTCTGTCTCGTGAATTAAGTGAAGTATAACATGGCAGAGTTTGGTTAAAGTAATGCCTCTTTCACAAAAAACACAGCAGTCAAAACATTCCTCTGCAGTTAACTGCACTCTTTACAAATAACACCAATTTCTCTAAATTATAGTGTAAAAGCTACTTTTGAAAACTCCTACACAGTAACCACATCAATAAGAATCGCAGAGTAGAATGAAGCCATTTGGCCCATCATGATGGATGCTTTCCCACTGATGGAAATGGAATTTGTATTGGAGTGGGAAGTAATAATATCAGTCCGTAAGAATAAAAATAAGGATCAAAGCAATTGAAAATAAAATAAAATCATAAGGACATAAGACAAAGAATTGTTCTTCATTTAAATTTTAGACGAGAAAGACTTGCATTTATATAGCTCCTTTTACAAGCTTAGGATCTCTCGAAGTGCTTTCCAGCCAATTAAGTACTTTTGGCGTCACTGTGGCAATGTGGAAAATGTGGCACAGAAAGTTCCCACAAGCAGCATTATGGTGAGTGAACCTTGCGGAGCTGGACCTGCAGCTGCAGAGCATGGTGCAGATGGTACTGCTATTGATCCCATGAGGTCAGTTTGAACTCCCATTGCAGCCCGCAGAGCTGGACCTGTGCTGCAATGAAAGCTGAGAGACTAACCGCAGAAGCTGCATCACAGTTGGGTCCATAAGTTCCCTGATGGAGTTGGCCCTCACTTCCACACTGGGATAAATGGGTTCCATGCTGTCCCTACGTGACACTCTATACCAGACTGGAGCCATGTGCTGTGACAGAGACAAGATGCACTGTGGCAGACATCACTGCACGCTTTCGCATTAGAGTCCTCCTGTCTAACCCACATCGGCCCTCACAGCAGGAGCTGTCGGTAACTTTACCTTCCGAGGATGTACACTATCTCTTTCCCTTGGCCCAGTTACAGCCTAACTGTGCCCAGTGACTCAGAATCTGCTGATCCCACCTCCAAAGGAAAGGCAATGCCAGA
Organism: Chiloscyllium plagiosum; assembly: GCF_004010195.1. Taxonomy (NCBI): domain Eukaryota; kingdom Metazoa; phylum Chordata; class Chondrichthyes; order Orectolobiformes; family Hemiscylliidae; genus Chiloscyllium; species Chiloscyllium plagiosum. The sequence continues at coordinate 32,427,490 of NC_057740.1, forward strand.
ATCGGAGCGGATGTCTGCAAATGTCAAAGTAAATCACGCTGCTTCTTCATTCAGTGTGTGCTATTGCTCCCGTACCTCCACACAAAGCTGGCTTGGCTTGGCTTGATGATATCTGAAAGCAGAAGTAGAGGAGAGCTGGGTGGAGGTGAAGATGAGGGTTCGGTCAGCCCAGCTGCAGCTTATACTTTTATGCTGGATTTAGAGATGTGATTGCAGGCAGATTTGAGAAGGGTTGTATGACAGGAACATACAGCCTTCTCACATAATGTGGCTGCAATGGTCTCCTTTATAGCTGGCCCAACCATTCACAAACATTTCTCCCTGGAGCTTGAGAAATGCAAACATGCCTGCCCTCTATCTCTTTTCTGTCATTATGTTTTACCTTGTCCTGGCAAAGGGAGGGAAGACTATTAGTGAGTGTGCTGCATTATATTTGTACAATGTGCCAATGTGGATAGTTGGTAGCATGTCAAGCTGTGAGATGTGATTGCAAGTCTTCCTGCAGTCTGATGGCAAAATACTGCATATAAATGTAATCCTGATTGCTAATGAGTGTGAGACAGGGTGGGTAATGTCTGAGTGTATTGGAGTATTGAGGAGCAAATAGCATCTTAAGATGGCCTTGACCATTCATGTGAGGTCATTGAACTTTTCGCAGCACTGGACCATCTGCCCTGGTTTTCTTTGTTGTTCATGCCACGAGGACCTCCTGCCAAAACATTTCTCTCCTCCCTTTCACCTCCTGGACAGAAAAATTACTTGACAGAATCTGGGAGTTCCCACTCTGGTCTTTAGCACCATTGCTACTTTAATTTCTTTGGAGGATATGTCTCCCCTTTAAGGGGAGTACATTAAGATGTGTAGGCTAGCTGTAACACACACAGATATGCACACACTCCCACACGCACACCACGCACACCACACACACACTCCCTATGCACACCATGCACTCCACGCACACCATGCACTCCACGCACACACTCCCTATGCACACCACACAGACACTCCCCACGCACCCCATACACACACTCCCTATGCACACCACACGCAAACTCCCTACGCACACCACACATACT
>NC_057740.1:32428934-32448710 GCF_004010195.1 Chiloscyllium plagiosum
CACACAGGCTCCCTATGCACACCACACACACCCCACACAGACCATGCACACCACACACCAGAAACACAATCCACACACACACACATACATACACACACACAATACCACCCACCCTACACACAACCCCACACACACACACTCACACACCACACCCACACCCAGACATGCATCACAAAGCTGCAGTCCAGCTAACTCAGCTATCTGCTCTGTTAAGCATGCCACCACTCAGTGGCACAGAGACTGAATGCTGTTATTATGCGGATCAGCAGACAGTACAAAGTTTTTGTCCTGTCTGCACTGTCCTCAAATGGGCACGGACAATTGTATATTCTCTAAAACTGGCACCATCTCATTGCTTTAGCCAAAAATGAATGCAAGAAGCCCTGTACTTTTGAGTTCATGAATTTCTGACCTGGTAAGGCTAATTACTGCAAAAAACCCCAAATTCACTAACAAAGATATCCTTAACTTGATGACAGTAACATTTCACACCTTTTTATTAATTCCACCAGCCCCTGTTTCTCCAGCTGGCTGTGACATATGTGATCTACAATTGTGGCACTTAGCACAGTGAGGGGCCTCTTCTGTGGCTGAGTAACTCTGGGAGAGCTGCCCACTGCAATTTATTTACATCATTAATGTATTGGAAAATGCCAATTCCTGACTTACTTCAACCTTCGCACAAGCATATTTTTAAAACATGTCATGGAGGAGGCGATGAGAAGAACAGAAATCCATAGATCAGGACAACAGCTGCGTTAAAAAGAATATGCCATGGAAATTCCTGTTCACAAACTGTGTCTGGTGCTGAAGGGTAGACCTTAAAATTTGGCAAAGTGCACTTGTACTACATATCTATTAATTTACAAACTTACCCATGTGGTTCGAATACCTTTAGCAGATGTGGTTAATGGATGTGTTGGGTACAATCATCTTCTATTGGTTTATCATTTATACCTAATCTAGGACAGACCAAAACAGTAAGATCTCTTGCATAGTGTATGGTAACCTGGAGATCAGGACTAATATCCCAGAGGATTGAACCTATGCTGTTGGCATCAGTCTGCATCTCCAGCCTGCGATCCAGCCAACTACTTTGCTATGCATTTGTAACGCTGGACTGCATGCAGCCATCGGTAGTATGTTGTGCCAGTGGTGAAGTGAGTGAGCTTATATCTTGCTGTGGCAGTTTAGGAGTTTGAATTCAGTCGAAGGTGAAAGTGGAAAATGAGTTAAAGTAGACCATGCAATAGATATTAATTATAACACGTCAAAGGAAAGAAGGATTATTTAGATAGATTACTTAGTCCAAAATGAGGAAGGGAAACATTTAAAAGAGCACTGAGATTTGGAGCTGATCTACTAAATAAGGAAGTGAAAATAAAGAAGGAGAGACTGGGACTTACAGGTAGCGAAGGGATTGTCCCTCATATACTAGGTACTGTTTTTACATCTAGTTCAGGATTTTGAGATAACTGTCAGCAGGGTCTTCCCAATATGGGGACTACAGTCAAGTCTCATCTGAAATATTAATTTTATTTTCCAAAGTCGCTTTCCAGCTAAAGTTATGTTCCTTAAAGATAGCTCACATACCAAAAAACATTTCAGAAATTTCCATCCAACTCCATTATTTACACGAACAAGGTCTCTTCTAATAGCCGTACTGACAGAATTAAACAAAAAGAAATCTTCTTCCAGTCAGCCAATAACATCGATAGTCATCATTTTGGAACAGTTTCTGTTCTGTTAGAACAGTTTCAGTAGTAATGAAGATGACTTTTAGTTTGGAGCAGAGTAGACTCCCTCATTTATCAAACCATTAGTTTCCAGAAATCCTTTCTGAAAACCTTCTGCAGCTCTGACCTTGAATGAAAGGGTTCTGGCAACATCTAAACAGGAGCTGTGATGTCTAAGGCGATTTATTCATCAATCAGTGATAGGGGGGGCATCAGTTGGTGCAGCAAACCCTTTTCCTCTGGGTTTAAAATTCTTCAAAACTTCCATTCTGAATCTATTACGAATGACAGTTGTGTGGGAGGATACAAGGTGAAATGCACCTGATAATCGCAAAGCTGGTGACATTCATCAACCCATGTCTTCTGAAATACATCCAAATTCATTCCGCAGACACAAAAGACCGACTTAACACAGTCTCCAGGCACACCTGTCTATGGTGGGAAGATGCTTTTCATAAGTGCTCATGACTGGTCTGAAGAGAAAATAAAATCTTGGCTCAGAGTGGAAAATGATGATTGAGAAAGACAACAAGAGGAGAAAATAAAAGGAAATAAGGAAGAAGATTCCAGTAATGAAATCAGGGATAAATGTGTTTACTCAGCAAAGATAATTACACACATAATATGGAATAGAATAGAAATTTATTGTCAGGTGTACTTTTTTATGAAAAATACAATGACAAGTCACTCTACCATAGTGGCTATATTAAAGGCAGAAGTCATACATGATAATAAGTAAAAGTATAGTTAAGACAATGTTCATCACGATCCAGTTAATGGTCCTGGACTTGGGCAAAGCCAATTAAGGAATGATGGAATACCCGGAAGTCTCAGCTGGGACAAGACTGCCATTCTGGGCCAAAACTACCACCCCAGGCCGTTGAAAGCCATCTCGTCGCTGGGCCGGGATTAGCCTTCTGCCGAAGCCATTAAAAGAAGGTAAGGTGACTCTTCATAGTAACGATAATTACTGGAAACATGAGGAAAAGCAGAGAAAGGGAAAAAAGTAAAAGTGGGCGGAGTAGATGAGCTCCTGAGCTAAGGAGCCCACTAGCTGTTACACTGCTGCCATGTTGTGATATAGGCAGTAAATGGATGCATTCATTTCAAGGACACTATCATGACATTGTTAGCTGGGAAACAACCTTAATAAATACAAACATGTTACATGAGCCAATCAGCCCAAGCAATCGATGCTAGTGTTATGATCCATTCAAGCCTCTCCCCAGCTTTCCTCCTCTAATTCTGCCACTGTAACTAAATTAAAGGTGGAAACATCTAGAAACACACAGTAAGTCTGGCAGTATTGTGGATGGAGGAACAGACTTAATATTTCACATCCAATATGATTCTTCTTTTCTGAAGGCCAACTTAACACATACTCATTCCATACCAGAGGCATACCATCCACCATATTTGATTGGGCTGCTTGATGAATGTTCCAGGAGTATTAAAATGTCTCAGTTAAATATGGAAATAAACATTCTAAATATGTTGCAGACAGTTTTGCAAATTTTGTCCACATCAGTGCCTGAGTTATGGCATAATAGTTTATATAATAACTAACCTGTATAAGTATATTATCTTAATTTTTATCCATGTGTGAGGCTGTGATTGTGAGACATTGCATTCACTCTGGTCAGGTGTGTGAGAATAAATAGCCTTCTTTAGTTTTAAACTCATGAAATCTTGCTCCTGAATTATTTAATTGGTGTACGTAGCAAACTGATTATGAACGTTAAGAGAGCATTATAATTCAGTCCATGACAGAGATAACGACTGTTTGAGACTTGGGAGACTATTGAAGTTTAATTACGAATGCTTCAGATTGGTTTTCACCTGGAAAAACTCTTGGTCTCAAGGTGATAGAATTTCTATATCATGGTCTTAAATCTTACAACTACTCTGGGTATTCCCCACTTCATGTCTGTATTTTATGGTTAATTGATTAATTGGTAGAGGAACACCCTATTGACTCAACCTTTCAGGTAACACCTGGCCAACATGTATTCAATGTCTTCAAATTGTACATGGGACCTCTCAGGCATCTGAGAACCCATCAAACGGGAGTGGAAGTAAGTTGTCAGTTCTCCTGAGGGATCATATAATTGAAAGATAGAATAAGGATTAATTAACAGCTGCATGATTTCTTGTTTCATGTGACTGCCTGTCTTGTAGAAAATGATGAACCTTTCCTCTTCTAGCAATTCCAGTGTTCACATTATCAAGGATTTAAGAATGAGACATATCAAGTACTGATTACAATCTCCTTCTCCATTACCCAGCCAATTCAATATTAAGTCGAGGATAACACATCGTAAGAACTATGATCTCCTTGTCATTTGGTTAATTGAAAAGTCTTTGCAGGAAGACTGTTAGCTCCCCTGAATCAACCAGCCCTCCCTCACAGACAAACTAAAATCTAGATTACTTGGCTCAACTTCGCATTACAGTTTTCGTTATATGGTGTTTTTGTGACTCTGTGCTCTGAGAAGCAAACTCTTTTTAGATAGTCAAGGTTTATATTGTAATCAAATAAGCATTAGGGAGCACAATGAAGTGTTACCAAGATCAAATCCTCCTTTATTGCTTTCCAGAAGATAGAAAGCTCTACACAGGCGAAATATTTCTGAGTTCGTGCTGTGAATACAAATGCTTAGAAACTGTTTTTGCAGCACGTGTTGTAGCTTCCGATGAGCTTTTCCCCAGCCAGATGTGCAAAGTCAGAAAATTACAGAGGAACCTCAAATATCCAAATGTCGATTATCCAAATTTTGGATTGTCCGAACAAGTTCGCAAGGTCCCGATGCTTGGCTAAATTGTGCTATCTGATATTCGATTATCTGAACATATAATTCTCCCAACAAAGTATTCCTCACCTATGTCAGTCGGATAATTGAGGTTCCTCTGTAATCCTTAGCTATTTGATACAAGAAACTCATTAAGATTGTGGTAAAATGGTGACAACACTTTCATTTAAAATTATACCAGAAGGTTTTGCTGGCTTACTTCTGGATAATCACAGGCTTACCTCTGCCTCAAAGGAACCTAAACACTAAGTGTAGCTTATCATCTACAGTTGTAGCACAGAATTGCTATTTAAACTAATTTCCCTTGCTATTTCTCCCTCTCTACTGTGACAATACTATTGCTTTAAGAGGTGTATTTTGTCTTTTTTTAAAGAGAAGTTTGAAGACAGAGGAATCGAGCTGTCTGTTTTAATCCAATGAAGTAAACAGCTTGTGAGGTCTTGTTTTTTTTTAAAGTTGGAACAATAGAAGCAACCTGAATGGGTGGGGTCAAGCTCCCCAGAATCAGGATTTTTAGTTTTAGTTTCTTAGTAGCAATTGCTGGGGTCTTGAAGCTGGATGTGGAAGCTATTTTTCCTTTCTCTGTTACAGCTAAATGCTGGTGGTTCTCTTCTGCTGCTAGAATTTCATGTGAGACCATCTATTTAACTGAATTTGCCTTTGCCAAAGGTGTGCTTATGGGGTGTTACTATGTTGGAACAGTCACTGTTTAGTAGTTAAATAATGTATCATTCTGTTGTGTTTTCCAACCGAGTTAAATTAAATCAGTATCTTCTTTCTGTTGTTGTATTTTCACTATAGTGTATGAATGACATGTGTTCTGCTTCAACATTGGTTGTTTGACCAATCGAATTGCATCTAGAATGCAATACCTGGTACTTACCTTTAAAATAAGAAAAAGTCAGGATCTAGGCAATCTTTGTGTTTTTTTAAGATTATATTCCCTACAGTGTGGAAACAGGCCCTTCAGCCCAGCAATTCCACACCGATCCGAAGAGTAACCCACCCAGACCCATTTCCCTCTGACTCATGCACCTACTCTATGGCAATTTAGCGTGGCCAATTCACCTAACCTGCACATCTTTGGACTGTAGAAGGAAACCAGAGCAAACCCACGCAGACACAGGGAGAATATGTAAACTCCACACAGACAGTTGGCCGAGGCTGGGATCTAACCTTGGTCCCTAGTGCTGTGAGGCAGCAGTGCTAACCACTGAGCCACCTTGGGTTCGATCTGGTCTATAGCACTATTCCAAAAGCCTCTTTAAAACCTATCTTTTTGATTACCAGTGTGTTCAGTTATTTCTCTATCAATTAAGTAGTTTCTTTCTGCTACCATAAAAATGTAAGTCATTGTTGTTGTTCCATCTCTGAATTAAGAGGGAAATATTGGTTCAATTTTAACTCAAGGTAGGAATCTGAAGTATGAGAGTTAATCAGCAGATTGTGTATTATCTGTCTGTGGGAGTGTGAGGCCTGGGGAATTTTAATACCCAATTCTGACCCTCATGTAAAGGTGGTGAGAATGTTGGTTTCAGGTGGGATTCAGAATTGGGTGAAGGGTCATCCTGGTGACTCAATGCTGCTGGTGAGGTAAATATGGGGTGGGGAGGATAGATTTGCTATATTTCGAGATGTTTCCATGCTGTGTCAAGCATGGAAATTGGTTCAGGCAGTCCCTGATGGGCAATTCTGTGAAACACAAGGTTTCTTGAAGTCTCTACCCAACCCATTTACTTGGGCTGCAGATCATAGAATCACACAGCACAGAAGAGGTCCTTCAGTCCATTGAATCTGCACCAACTAAAAACACCTTTAAATCAACATTAGTCTCAATTTCCAGCTCTTGGCCCATGAATGTTATGACACGTCAAGTGCTTATTCAGACACTTTTTAAAGGCGGTAAGGCTTCCTACATCAACTACCCTGCCAGGCAGTGCATTTCAGATCCCGCACCACCCTCTGGGTGAATAATCTTTCTTTTAACTCCTTCTAAATTGCCTGCTTTTCACCTTAAAATTACGCTGCTCATTATTGACCCTTTCACTAAGGGGAGCTGCAGCTTGCTATTCACTCTGTCCATGCCCCTCAAAACCTTATAAAGTACATCTCAATCATGTCTTCACCCCTTCAGACCTACTCTGCTCTAAAGAAAAGAACCTGAGCTTATCCAGCTTCTCTTCATCACTAAACTGTGAAAGCTAAAATGCAATCACATCCAGATATCTGCCATTTCACCCTACAGCATCCACCCAGGCCCTGGCACCTGAGGTGCCCATACCATGTGTGGTCATACACTGTCATACCTTGAAACCAGTGTGTCCCTGACTGTGGACGAACCCCTTCTCTTCCTGACTCTATCCCATTTATGGGGCCCTGCCATCAGCCCCATTTACACATACAGTTGACCCCCTTCCCAATTGTCATTCACCTTCCTCCCTTCAGCCTGGACCCCAAAGAATAACTCATGGAGTCTCTTTCTTGGAGCAGGAGCCCACCTGCACCACCCTGCACACCTGCATCCCCCGTCTCCCCCACACCGCCCCGCCTGTCTCCCCTACCACCAAACCCTGCTACACGCATTGGTACCTCTCCCCCTCCCCCACACTCTTTCCCCTTAGTTATTATAAATGGAGCAGACAGACTGATGATGGAAATCCCTTTGACCAACCTAACCAAACACCCCCGAATAGGTAGTGCCAGACTCGGCTGATGGCTTTGCATCTCCCTGATCATGTTAGCCTCTGCACGGACGAGAGCACAGGACTGACTATGACCTTTCCTGGTACTACAGAAGACCAGATGCAATGCTCTGATTGGATCCCTGACAATGGCCAATCCCCTGCATTGGTTTTGGAAGATGCCTTTGACTTTCTGTGTGGGAGCCCCTGACTGACAGATACCTCTGTGGACTTTAGTGAGGATTAAGGTTTTGAAACATTGCTGCTTGCTTGCTGTAAGTACAGTGTATTGTCCCATAAGCTGCTGGCATGTGGTGCAGGTGTGAAATTGACATAGATAGGTGCTATACAGCAAGATGTCTTCCTCTTTGACTCAGGACTACTGACCAACAAGGCAAGCTGCCTGGTTGTGTGTCCGTGCCAATAGGCAAGGCTTGGATGGTATGAGCATCCAGGTAGGCACCACGGGAGCAAGCACTAACAGAGCAAGTGAACAGCCTTGAAATGCATTGAATCCGTGACCTGGAGTTCTGGCTGTGTGTGCAACATGTCCTTGCAACAACCTTTCAATGTTAGTTGCCAGTGCGCTCTGCAATGCAGATATGTACTTTCTGAACATCTCTAGACTACGTCATTCATACTCCTCAAAGAGTCTGCCAGTGAACAAACCATAATTATCTTTTCAGAACTACAGAAAATGTCTTGCAGTTCATGACTCCATCTTCTTTTCCCTCCCAACATACGATTAAGGCTTTCATAAATTACACAATGGAGAAACACTGCTTTTGCATCAGGTAGCTCTGCATGTCTATCTAAATCTGCCATTATAACATGCAAATGTTGCTACAGATATAATGCATTGTATTGTGAAGGTAGCCCAAAAGGTTGTAGCAGCTGAATGTTGTGATATTGTTCAGGATATGTGAAGTACTTTTGTGCATTTCTTGTACCATTCAAGGAGGTTGAGTACTTTCATTTTTTAATGCATTTTCAGAGAAAGTACATTTCACCCATTGGATCTCCCTCAAGTCTTGAATATATTAATTTCTCAAGCTGCATCTTGAGACCTTTCATCCTGCCTCTCACCTGACCTTCTTCTGTTATCACAAGCAATTAATTCCATAACTTTGTCGTTAGTTTCTGATACCTTTCCCCTATACTGTCAACAGCCTAATCCATGGCTTTTTCACCTCAAGCTGAAAAAACTTCCAAACTCTCCTTGCAGTCTATGTATCCAAAAGAGTTTTTCAGAATTCACTGACTCATGTCCTCACTCACATGATGTCCCACAAACCTGTCACGCATCTTCCTTGTTTCATAACTTAAACAAAATTGAAAAGATTTTTTTTTCTGCAACTGAAGATATCTTTAATTCTATTCCCTCTCTGATGTTGGATGTGACATTTATCTAAACTATCTAATTAGCTAATTTAACCGATATGTTATCATTTTTGTACATAACTTGTAAATGTTTCTTTTAAAAGACAGAGACAGGCTCCCTGGTGGATAATGTTCTGTTTACATTGGAAGAGTTTACCAGTGAACAAAATAAAATGTCGTGCATTAGGATTTCAGACACACGTTTTTGGGGAGGCTTTTAAATTTAGTGGAAACACCAATAAGCTTTTTAGTTTCAAGTTAGTGCAGTTTGCAGAAGATGTGACTGAAACCAGATGTGTAAAACTGTTGGTCTTAAGAAAGGTGGTAGTTTAGGACTGTTAAGAAGGAGGTTACCTCAATATAAGGAATTTACTTTCATAGTTCCAGACCAGAAGTGCTTGGCTAAAATCCTGAAGGGATTGATTGAAGCAGGGAAAGTCTAAATTTGCGTTGTAAAAATAATCAAGGAAGAAGATATCAGAGTTTCAAATGGGAAATTGAAGGCACAGATAAATTGAGGCCTATTGAAAGAGAAGGAATTCTCTCTGGTGTGAGTACCATAAATGAGTGTCGCTGAAATTAAAGGGATTGTATTTTAGTGTATGTTTCAAATTCTTTAAATTTCTGTTATATGTGGATAGTTTGATCAATAAACATCTGTTTTATTGTTGAGCCCGATATGCATTGTGTGTTTCAGTGAAAGACTACTACATTAAAACCAAAATAAAAACCACATATGATGTATCAAGCTGCATTTCAATCTGGTATCTGTCTTGCGAAGTAAAAATATCAGGTGAGATAATAAGACCTGATATTGTAAAATATTGGCCTATTCAGTCAATGCACATATTTCATTTAGAAGAGATTCTAATGTTTTGCTGGTGGAATAGCATACCAGGTTCTCCTGCTTTGTGTGCATCTTCTTCAGAGACTGGGTGCTGGGAAAATGTCACATCAGCATCTGTGTATTAAACTTTCAGTAACTCTCCCTATTACCCATTTGGCTTTAGGACAACCACAAGAGAATTTGTGAATTGTGATACTGTGGAACTGGAGTCCTGCCAGTCAGTGCTAATGCCCTTTAATCCTGACAGCTTCAGCAAACGTGCGCCACTGGAGTCACTCACTTTTAATCACGCAGTTCAATCATATCAGCTAGTACCCTTTATCCTTCACAGTTAGAATAGATTTATAAGTGGATTTTCATTGATGTAAAGGACAGATTTTCTTTTTGAATTGTCAAATTTATATTGGCTCAAATAAAATGTCCTTTGATTGAGAGCTTTATTTTAAACCGCATTGAAGTTCTTGCTGCCTGGAATTAGCTGATTGGAAAAATATTTTCTGGACACTGCAACAAGTTAGATGAATTTGTAGATATCAGGAAGTGCAATACCTTGCAAATGCCCTTTAAATGGTTTCAATTTTTTAAAATTCATTTCTGGGATGTGTGTGTCACTGGATGGTCAGCATTTATTGTCTCTCCCTAGTTGCCCTTAAGAAGGTGGTGGTGAGCTGCTTACTTGAATCGCTGCAGTCCACCCACTGTGGGTTGACCCACAATGCCCCTAGAGAGGGAATTTATGGATTTTGACCCAGCAACAGTGAAGAAACGGCGATATGTTTCCAGGTCAGGATAGTGAGTGGCTTGGTGGGGAACTTGAAAGTGGTGGTGTTCCCATGTATCTGCTGCCTTTGTCCTTCTAGATGCAAGTGTTCATGGGTTTGGAAGGTGTTGTCTGAGAATCTTTGGAGAACTTCTGCACTGCATCTTGTAGATTGTATTCACTGTTACTACTGAACGTCGGTGGTGGAGGGATGGATGTTTGGGGATGTGGTGCCAATCAAGCGGACTGCTTTTTCCTGGATGGTGTTCAAGCTTCTTGAAAGTTGTTGGAGCTGCATCCATCCAGGGAAGTGGGGAGTATTCCATCACATTCCTGACTTGTGCCTTGTAGATGATAGACAGACTTTGAGGAATCAAGAGGTGAGTATTCCGAGTCTCTGACCTGCTGTTGGAAACACTGTGTTTATGTGGTGAGTCTAGTTAAATTTCTCATCAATGGTAAGCTGCCATGATGTTGATAATGGGGGTTCAGTAACGCCATTGAATGTCAAGATGCAGAGGTTAGATTGTCTCTTATTGAAGATAGTCATAGCCTGGCATTTGTGTGGTGTGAATGTTTCTTGCCATTTGTCAGCTCAAGGTTGGATATTGTCCAGATCTTGTTATGTTTGAATGTGGACTGATTCAGTATCTGAGGAGTTGCAAATGGTGCTGTGAACATTGTGAACATCATCGGTGAACATCCCTACTTTTGAGTTTATGATGGAGGGTCATTGATGAAGCAGTTGAAGATGGTTGGGCTTAGGAGACTACCCGAGGAACTCATGCAGTGATGTCCTGGAGCTGAGGTGACTGACCTCCAATAACCATGACCATCTTCATCTACACAAGGACTGTACAGTGCTCACTCTTACTGATACTGTCAAAATTGCCCGAATGTTGTCAGGGCCCAAAGCCCTTGCAGTATGCAGTGTCTCCAACTGTTTCTTGATATCACATAAAGTGAATTGGATTTGCTGAAGATTAGCATCTGTAATGCTGGGGACCACTGGAGGAGTACGAAATGAATCATCAACTCAGCACTTCTGGCTGAAGATTGCTGTGAATGCTTCAGCCTTTTCTTTTCACTAATGTACTGGGCTCTTCCATCAATGGGGATGGGGGTATTTGTGAAATCTCCTCCTCAAGTGCATTGTTTACCAACATTCACGACAGTGTGGCAGGACTGCAGAGCTTAGATATGAGTCATGGGCTGTGGGATCACTTAACTCTTGCTGCTCATGCTGTTTGGCACACAAGTAGTCCTATTTGGTAGCTTTACCAGGTTGACACCTCATCTTCAGGTATGCCTGGTGCTGCTCCTGGCATGCCCTCCTGCAATCTCCATTGATACAGGGTTGATTCCCTGGCTAATGATAATCATTGAGTGAGGGAAACACTGGGCCATAAGGTTGCAGCTGGCGCTGGGATACAGTTCTGCTGCTGTTGATTGCCCCCAACGCCCCATGGATACGGAGTCTTGAGCTGAGAGACCTGTTTGTAGTCAGAACCATTTAGCACGGTAATGGTGCCACACAACACAATGGAGATTATTCTCAATGTGAAGATGGGACGTCATCTCCACAAGGACTGTACATTGGCCACACTTACTGACTCTATCATGGACAGACGCATCTGCAGTTAGGACGAGGTCAAGTATGTCTAGCAGCTCTGTCCTTTGGGACCCGACCAGTTCATCAGTCATGCTTCTGCCAAACCACTCTTGAAATCCCCCATCCAAAGTACATTTTGTGCCCTTGTCAACCTCAATGTTTCCTCCAAGTGTTGGACAGCCAAAAGAAGGCACTACGTGATAATCAGCAAGAGGTTTCCTTGACCATGTTTAACCTGAAGCCATGAGACTTTATGAGATCTCGATTCAATGTTGAGGGCACCCAGGGGAATTCTCTCCTCACTGTATGTTGCTGTGCTGCCAATGGGACAGGATATGGCCCAGTGGTATTGGACTGGTAATCCAAAGACCCAGGTCATGTCCCGGGGATCTGCCATGGCAGATGGTGGAATTTGAATTCAACAAAAATTTGGAATTAACTGTCTAATAATGACCATGAATCTATTGTCAATTGTTGGGAAAAACCCATCTGGTCCACTAATGTCCTTTAGGAAAGGAAACTACCATCCTTACCTGGTCTAGCCTACATGTGACTCAAGACCCACAGCAATGTGGTTGACTCTTAACTGCCCACAGGGCAATTATGGATGGGCAATTAATGCTGGTCCAGCCAACAATGCCCTCATTCCTTGAATGAATTAAAAAATATATATCCAGTGATGGTGGTGTATGGGACATTGCCTGTAAGGCATGATTCCATGTGTATGACTATGTCAGGCTGTTGCTTGAATAGTCTGTGAGACAGTACTCCTAAAGTTGGCACTAGCCCCCAGATGTTAGTGAAGAGGACTCTACAGGGTTGACAGGGCTGTTTCTGCAGTTGTCTTTTCCAGTGACTAGGTCGATGTGCGGGTTTATTTCTTTGAGACTTTGTAGTGATTGATACAACTGAGTGACTTGCTAGGCTGTTTCAGGGGGCAATTGAGGGCAATTGCGTTCATAACTTAAACTCTAGACTGAAAGTTTCCAGCAATGGCTACATTTTCCATCTATGTGCTATTTACTTTGGAGAGCTCAAATGTTCTATTCTTGACTTGATTTATGTGTTTCTCCACTTTAATAGTGTTATCTACCGAATGAGGTCAGCTTCCTTAATATATCCTGAGAGCACTTTGTATCTTAGATCCATGGGTAGAATTATCCAATATTATTTCAGTGTGGGAGTGAGAGTATTACGAGGCAATTACATGTCAATCCCGCAAGCAATGTGACTCATCTTTCTCCCAACTTACCATCATCTTACCAGACCATAGGGCATCTCTGTCTCATTAGAGACAGAGAGACAACTGGCGGTGGTTTAATCTGAGGGTCGCCACACCTCAGGCGAGGGGAAAAGTTGAAAAGGGTAGTTCTTCATGCTAACCTCAGCCAGATGCTGTTGGCATCACTCCGTATTGCAAACCAGCTCTCCAGCCAACTGTGCTAACCAACACCCACCCCACCCCCACCACCACCACCACCACCACCACCACCATCTCACCCAGCTTGCCTGGAAAATTAAAAGTTGATGGCCAAGTGAGGGTGAGTATAGTAGGCTTCGAAATAGGCTTTGAAGCCAGCCATCAGAGGCCAACAGCTTCTAGGTCCTAACGTTAAGGCTAATCCTACTGGGATCTGGCAACAAGAAGTTAGCCGTTGTCTCTTTTTCTTGTTTCGTGTGGGGTGGGGATCATGGGGAGATGGGGGTCAGGAGTATGCTTAGGCAAAGGACGATGGATGCCTTTCAGAGGCCAAGCCTTTGCTTGCCTCTAATTGCCCCCAATTTGGAGAAGTTGGAGGCCCACCCCTTTTATCTCGGCAGGCCATTGCCATGGAGTCACAGATGGGTTAGTAGCTATCTTTCTTGCCCACTGGGGAGTTGAAAAGTGTGGCACTGGTAAAGCACAGCAGGTCAGGCAGCATCCAAGGAGCAGGATAGTCAACTTTTCGGGCATAAGCCCTTCATCAGGAATGCCCAAAACATCGACTCTCCTGTTTCTTGAATGCTGGTGACCTGTTGTGTTTTTCCAGCACCACACTTTTCAACTCTGATCTCCAGCATCTCCAGCAGGCCTCACCTTTTCCTTGCCCATTGAGCAATCAGGTGATCTGGGACGTAGTGCATTATAACCTTGACTATGTAGGAACCGTAATTGCCGGTGAATGAAGAAAGTCAATCATTGTGCCGGGCAATTAAATGCAGAAATGGCAAGAAACGGGTGAGTTTGTCTCCAGGGCACACTCACCCAATTATTTCGCATTCTTGACATAGCTCTCGTTAACTATAAGGATGTAGGAGTTCTTATCTCCTGTTTAGTGCCATAAAATTTTTCCAAATGAACACTGGAATGACTGAAAAAATTAATTATGACCATTTGCTGTAACTTCAACTAGTTTGCTTTTCCTTTCATTCATGATGATTAGCTCAGCCTGAACCAAACCATAAGTTTGGAGTTGAGCTTCAAACCCAATATCCTAAACTGCACAAGATTATTGACTTCTAACTGTCAGCTTTGCTCAACTCTGTTCCTAGTTCTATCCCTCACAGAAGCCTGTACAGTATCTGTAATTCCTCGAAGAATGATTTACTCCTGTGACTTTCTCCTTCTCTTTCTATTCTCTATCCGTCAGGAGTTCTATCTATCTAATCCTACGGTATGGCCTGCTTGACCTTTATACCTCCCCTCTGCCTATCTTTCTAAAGCTAAACATTGCTTCATTGTTATCGAATGTCATCCTCACCTTTATTCCCTCCGTCTCCCAGCCCTCTCTATCTACAACCTTCTCCAACATTATATCTTATGGATTGTTTCAACCTTTGGCTGAAGTTCCTTTTGCCCCAACAGCCTTTAGTCAGCTGGGCCCATTTTCTGGAGCGTGTTCCTTAAACCCTGTCATTTCTTCCCTTCCCTGTCCTTTATATTACTCACCTTTTTAACTGGGCTCCTGTTTAATTAATTTAGATATCCCCTTCTATACCACACCATGCATTTCCCTGTCTGTGACCATCTAAGAGGCAGCTCATGTAAAGGCAAGTTTCTGTTGCTGTAGCTAATATACATCCTCCTTTAGAAACTGTGCTATGTCTGTCTTGTATCAATAAGACAAAGATTATTTTTATTTATTTTTCACATGCATTGAAGTTATGCAGTGGACCTAAAACCTATCAAGTGTGATGAAAAGACATCAATTTAGATCACGCTACACTTGACCAACTTCAGTTCATTCCGAAAAGCATAGAAAGAATAGATTTAATTTTAAAAGCTATCCTAATGGCATTTATAATCTTGTACACCACAGGAGGAAGATTCATCTCTTTGACTCTTTTCTGTGAAATTAGTATTTGACCAATTAATTTTGTGTTAACAGATTTGTCAAAGAATGTCATCTTAGTCTGAATTCTCCTGGTACTTTTGAGTTAGTATGATAAAATGATAAATTGTTAACAGAATTTATCATGCCAGGAGACGCCCATCTCCAAGAGGGGTGAAACTAATTACTTGCCCTTGACATTCAAAGATTTTATTAGCACTGAATTATTAAGCATCAAAGTCCTTGGGTTTATAATGGGCCAGAAGCTTAGCTTGACCAACCAGGTAAATGCTGTGACAACAAAAGCAGGCCAGAACCTGGGAAAACTCACCTTCGCAAAGACTGTCAGCCCATTTCAAGGCAGGAGTCAAGAATGTTCCCCAGGTGGCTGAAACAGTGCCGCTCAGTCCAACACTCGTTGAGTTTGACATCTTTTAGCATCATGTGGTTCACTTGGTTGGCACCCAGCTCTCACCTTAAACATTCACTCCCTCCACCACCAGTCCACTTTGGCAGCTGTGCGTACTATATACAAGTTCACTCCAATAATTCATTGAGTGTCCTTCAATAACAGCTTTCAAACCAGTGATTTTGAACACCTCAAAGAACAAGGTGGCTGTGGCATAGGAAGCCATGACGTAAAAGTTCCCATTCAGGCCACAAACCACCCTGAGCTGAAACTGTAGCAATTTTCTTTCCTTGTTAAAATCCTGGGAACTCCTTTCTAAAATCTTTTCCTTCCAATAATTATAATTAGTAATAATGACCATTGGTAGCATTTCTTCCACAAAGAAGGTTTTGCTTCAGTCAGTGCAGAGAGATGCATTTCTAGCCAATAAACCTACACTGAGTACTTTTGCCAATATAGACATTTATCTACATGCCATGTAGCAAAGTCAAGCAATCTGCATGTTCCATATTAGCATTATGAATGAATCAAATGGACTCAAAAAGAGACACAAAGAATTTAGAATACCATTATTTTCACTTCAAGGTAAATTGGTATGTACACTAGCTTTTGAATTTGCACTATTGCCTCTAATTTGCTTCAGTGTAAATTTAATTCTAAAAGTAAAGATAATTTGAAATATTTGTTTAGTAAGTGGCCTGAAGGTGTGGTGAGTCTTTGAGATTATCATCTGAACCTAAAGAAGGAAGAGAGGGGACCTAATTGAGGTGTACAAGATAATGAGAGGCATAGATAGAGTTGGTAGCCAGAGACTTTTTCCCAGGGCAGAAATTGTTAACACGAGGAGGGGTCATAGTTATAAGCTGTTTGGCGGAAAGTATAGACGGGATGTCAGAGGCGGGTTCTTTACGCAGAGAGTTGTGAGAGCATGGAATGTGTTGCCAGCAGCAGTTGTGGAAGCGAGGTCATTGGGGATATTTAAGAGACTGCTGGACATGCATATGGTCACTGAAATTTGAGGATTCGTACATTAGGTTTACCTTACATGAGGATCAATGGTCATCGCAACATCGTAGGCTGAAGGGCCTGTTCTGTGCTGTACTGGTCTATGTTCTATGTTCTATGAACCTGCAAACTCTACCACCTAAAAGGACGAGGGCAATGGATACATAGAAACACCACTGCTTACATGTTCCTCTCCAAACCACATACCATCCTGACTTGGAACTAAATTGCTGTTGTTTCACTGTCACTTGGTCAAAAACCTGGAACTCCTTCCCTTACACAGTGGGACTATCTCCACCACATGGACTATAGAGGTTCAGAAAGGCAGCTTATCTTAGATTCTCACAGGCAATTAGAGATGAGCCATTTATGTTGGCCTAGGCAGTGATGTCCACATCCTGTGAATGAGTTTAAAAAATCTTGTTGAGTTTTCAACAGAATGACTGACAGAACTGACCTCCCATTTCTATGATTTACAAAGTGTTTTGAAGCATTGCAGTTGTTTCATTTTCCAATAGCTAGTTTTGAGGGTTAGTTTTGGAATTTCAAACTGCTGATGAATCTAGCAATTTTCCAGTCAACTATTTGTAGAAGGGCGGCATGGTGGCACAGTAGTTAGCACTGCTGCCTCACAGTACCAGGGTCCCAAGTTCGATTCCAGCCTCAGGTTTGGCGTTTGCACAATCTCCCTGTGTCTGTGCGGGTTTCGTCCGGGTGCTCTGGTTTCCTCCCACAGTCCAAAGAATTGGCCGTGCTAAATTGCCTGTAGTTTTAGGAGAAGGAGTAAATGTTGGAATTTGGGTGGGTTGCTCTGCGGAGGGTCAGTGTGGACTTGTTGGGCCAAAGGGCCTATTTCCACACTGTAGGGAATCTAATCTAAAAGAATTCAACCTGAAATTCTTTAGTTCAAAACTTCATTTCCATGAGATGAGCGAACCCTGTTTGTTCACCTTTCCGATCTGAATTTGAATTCAGTTCTGATATACAAAATGAAAGGGCTGTCTGTCAGCTTGCTGTAAAGGACCGAGGTGAATTGATTTAAAGGTCCTATTGCTCCTGAGTCAAAGTGACAATGCAAACCATCTCTGCAGTCCACGCAAATTGGCAATCTCATTTACAGTGACTGATGTGGGGAATGCAAAGGTCACTTCTGGTTCTTCTGACTGGGTCATCAAGGTGCATTGTTGGAGCAGCATCATTACAGTTATATCTTGCAAACAAGCTATGCATGACTAGTGAACAGTTAGTGTTGACACTGAGTGCAAAATGCAGAGAAAATGTTCCTTTCCTCAAAACTGTCTTATCTAAAATTGAGCACATGATTCAACTATTTCCTGACCAGTCCAAAATAAAATTAATTGGAGCACTTGGAAGCACTCAGAATTTTCAGGTTAATTATATACAGTACAATGTAAAAGCTGTTCTGAATGAATGTCTATAGCACAACAAATGGCTTGTGGAAAGAAAAAATTAAGGCACTGATTCAAAAGCCAGACCAAAGAGTCATTGTTGCATTGTCAGTGTGTACATTTTTCATGTTCTGTATTTTGTATGAAAAGTGATTGACAGATGGTTCATATCTTTTGTCCAAACAAAAAAAACATTAATAAGGCTTTGAATGCGCAAATGAATGAAACCTGGCAAGGCATTTAATGATATCTGCATTTCAAATGAACACAGATATCGGGATCCACACAGGCTCAATGGGCAGCTGCATGACATTAAAGTTGAAACTATCATTTACAACTTCCAAGCAATCCTTGGCAACAGGCTAGAAGCCAGTATGGTTTCTGAGTGAATGCAATCAAGTTAGGATGTTGGGTGGGATTAGAAGCTTAGATCAGAAAAAGCTTTTTTTTAATCTCCCATTATCTCTCTTGTGTGAGTTCACTCATAATTGCAAAGTTGCATTTGAGATTTTCTTTTGGCAGGAGTGAACTTATTTGTGAATACACAGAATTATCCATACTGAAACACTTTGAAACAACTTTAAAAAGAAATTTCAAAGAGAGTAGCACGGGAATCAATGCATTAATCCCTGGGAGTGTTCTGTTTGATACTTTATCATAACAACATATTTCCTGTGGCACAGCTGATAGCGAGGTGAAATATGTGCTGTCTTTTATGAGGATTAGATCATTATACTTGAAAATGTATCTTACTCTGCTGCTACAATGAGGTTATGCCTGACTGCCACATCTCTGCAAGATCATAGGTTCAGATCGATAGAGAACAAGTAGGAACTAACTTTAATGGAGGTTAGAATCCCTAGAGTGTGGAAACAAGCCCTTTGGCGCCAACAAGTCCACACTGACCCTCCAAAGAGTAACCCACCCAGACCCATTCCCCAAACTATATTACTCTACATTTGCCTCTAACTGATGCAACTAGCCTACGCATCCCAGAACTCCCTGGGCAATTTAGTATGGTCAATTCACCTAATCTAAGGGTGAGGGCAGTAACAAATTAAAAATACTATACATGAATGCACGAAGCATTAGAAATAAGATGGATGAGCTTGAGGCTCTTTTGGAAATTGGCAGATACGATATTTTGGGGATAACTGAAACGTGGCTTCAAGTGGACAGGGTCTGGGAAATGAATATTCAAGGCAACACGTGCTATCGTAAGGACAGACTGACGGGCAGAGGGGGTGGGGTGGCCTTGTTGGTAAGGGATGATATTCAGTCCCTTGCGCAGGGGGACCTAGAATCAGGGGATGTAGAGTCAGTGTGGATAGAGCTGAGAAATACTAAGGTAAAAAGACCCTCTTGGAAGTTATCTACAGGCTCCCAAACAGAAGTCTGGATGTCGGATGTAAGTTAAATCAGGAGCTGAAATTGGCCTGTTGCAAAGATGTTACGACAGTTGTTATGGGGGATTTCAACATGCAGTAGACTGGGAGAATCAGGATAGTATTGGACCTCAAGAAAGAGACTTTGTGGAGTGCCTCAGAGATGGATTCTTAGAACAGCTGGTGCTGGAGCCGACCAGGGAGATATTGTGCAACGAACCAGAATTGGTCAGGGACCTCAAAGTGAAGAAGCCATTGGGAAGTAGTGACCATAATACAATAAGCTTCAATCTGCAATTTGAGAGGGAGAGGGTACAGTCGGAAGTGACAATATTTCTGTTGAATAAAGGAAACTATGGAGCTATGAGGGAGGAGATGGCCAAAGTTAAATGGTGCAATACACTAGCAGGGATGACAGTGGAGGAACAATG
>NC_057740.1:32450407-32466225 GCF_004010195.1 Chiloscyllium plagiosum
GGAATCAATTTAGGTAAAGGGGCAGTACAGAGAGATCTGGGTGTTCTTGTACACCAGTCAATGAAGGTAAGCATGCAGGTACAGCAGGTAGTGAAGAAGGCTAATAGCATGCTGGCCTTCATAACAAGAGGGATTGAGTATAGAAGCAAAGAGGTTCTTCTGCAGCCAAACAGGGCCCTGGTGAGACCACACCTGGAGTACTGTGTGCAGTCTGGTCTCCAAACTTGAGGAAAGACATTCTAGCTATTGAGGGATTGCAGCGTAGGTTCACGAGGTCAATTCCTGGAATGGCGGGATTACCTTACACTGAAAGACTGGAGTGACTGGGCTTGTATACCCTTGAGTTTAGAATACTGAGAGGGGATCTGATTGAGACATATAAGATTATTAAAGGATTGGACACTCTGGAGGCAGGAAACATGTTTCCGCTGATGGGCGAGTGCCGAACCAGAGGACACAGCTTAAAAATACAGGGTAGACCAGTTAGGACAGAGATGAGGAGAAATTTCTTCACCCAGAGAGTGGTGG
This sequence comes from Chiloscyllium plagiosum, assembly GCF_004010195.1. NCBI lineage: Eukaryota > Metazoa > Chordata > Chondrichthyes > Orectolobiformes > Hemiscylliidae > Chiloscyllium > Chiloscyllium plagiosum. The sequence goes on from NC_057740.1 coordinate 32,450,936, forward strand.
CTGTGTGGAATGCTCTGCCCCAGAGGGCAGTGGAGGCCCAGTCTCTGGATTCAAAGAGTTGGATAGAGCTCTCAAGGATTATGGAGATAAGGCAGGAACTGGATACTGATTTAGGATGATCAGATTGAGTGATGGTGCAGGCTGAAAGGGCAGAATGGCCTACTCCTGTACCTATTGTCTATTATCCTTGGATTGTGCGAGGAAACCAGAGCAAACCCACACAGACACAGGCAGAACATGCAAACTTCACACAGACAGTCACCTGAGACTGGAATCAAACCCAGTTCCCTGGCATTGTGAGGCAGTAGTGCTAACCACTGAGCCACCATGCTGCCCCTAAAAGGTCCTGAAAGAAAATAGAGGGTAATTATTATTAATGAGAGAAACATGGGAGCACAATACAGTAGAAGGCATTTACCTCTTTCTTTTTATAAAATTTATTTCAATTGTTGCACAGACATTTCAACTGGAACAACTAGTGCTGATAGAAAGTGGTAGATATACGCTTGATGCATTTAAACACTTCTACCTTCTCTTTTGTGTGTCTGCTTGCTTCTCTTGCTCCATTTCACTTTGGTCTGCTTAAATGCTGGCCATATCATTAAAATAAATAGTTATTGGTAGTACAGAACTTGGGTACTTATGGAAAACATATTCTTTTTAGACATAAAAACAGAAGATGCTGGAAAAGCTCAGCAGGTCTGAAAGAATCTGTAGAGAGAAATCAGAGTTAATGTTTTGGTTCCATTGTGTTTTGAATGCTGGGTTCTGAAGAAAGGTGACTGGACTTGAAACTTGAACTTAGATTTCTCTTCACAGATGCTGCCAGGCCTGTTGAGCTTTTCCAGCAACTTCTGTTTTAGTGTTCGATTTCCAGCGTCCTCAGTTCTTTGTCTAGTGTTTAACTTACTGCCATGTCTCTTCCAGGTATGCCCACCTTAAAGAGGTTCTGCTCTTTTTTCCAGTAGAATTTCTGTTCCCAACCATTTTTCCTTTTGTTGTTCACTGTCAGTTCTGAAGAATGGTCACTGGACCCAAACATGAACTCTGATTTCTCTCCACAGCTGCTGCCAGGCCTGCTGAGATTATCCAGCAATTTCTGTTTCTGTTTTAGATTTCCAGCATTCACAGCTCTTTAGGTTTTTCACACATTTTGTTGACGCTTTTTGTCTTTCAATCATCAGAACAATTAACAAGAGCACCAATTTAAGGGGAAAATCAAGCTTACTTGTCAACCAATCAGCGCTCTCCTCCCATATAGTATAAATGCTTGATTTTGCCCTCAAACTAGTGTTCCTGTGAATTGTCCCGACGAGTGCAAGATGAAAAGCTTTGATAAAATGTGCCTTTTGAAAATAAGTAGAATTCCAGCTCTGATGGATGGTCCATACCTGAAACATCAAACAGAATCTTAGGGAGGGGGGGCCTGAGTGAGATGGGCTTTGGTGAGATTTGTGGCAGAATCAGATGAGATGTCTAAGGTTGAGGCCATCTCCATGTTGGGAGAATTTTGAGCTAGCTTGAATGCTTTTGACAATTGGCCAGTTAAGTTTCTCGCTGGACAATGGTGAGTTACCAATTAAGTGAGATTTCTACTTACTAATCACCTTAGATAAGGGATAGATAAGGTCGAAAGCCAACAACTTTTCCCCACAGTAGGGGAGTCTAAAACTAGAGGATGTAGGTTTAAGGTGAGAGTGGAAAGATCCAAAAGGGTCCAGAGGAGCAATTCTTTTCACACCAAGGGTGGTGAGTGTCAGGAATGGACTGCCAGAGGTAGTGGTGGAGGTGAGGGCAAATGTGTCATTTAAGAAACATTTGGATAGACACATGGATGGGATAGATATGGAGGGATATGGATCAAATGCAGACAAATGGGACTAAATTAATTGTGAAAACTGGGTGGCATAGGCAAGTTGGGCTGAAGGGTCTGTTTCCATGCTGTAAGCTTTTCTAATTCTATGACCTTGTCACTGGTCTAACTCACCTCATTAATATTCAGCTTCCTATCTTACCAAATGCACTAAACAAGCCTGACGTTTAGAATTCTCTACATGGAAATGAAAGCAGGTACTGAACAAATTCAATTCCCCACTTACTCCAAAAGGCCTCCATGCTGGACACCAGACACCAACAATTCAGGATATGCTCCACAGATACCAGCCACATATATCCTATGTCCATGGACATTGGTATTTGACATGAGCCAGCCTCTAATCTGCACCCTATGTCTCTGGACATTGGTATCTGACAGTGCTAGCCTTTAAAAACCCTCGTGGTCCATCTCCAGTTCACATACATGATGTTTCTGCTCTTCAATGCACTTTGGATTACACTGGTATTTTTCATCATAACAATGCAGCAAGGGTAATGTGTGCTCAGGGGCATGCATATAGCACATGGATTGCACCGGCTGCAACTCCGGGCTCTTTGCTCGCCATCATAGCTCTCCCTCACTCTGAATCTACGTGAACATTCTTGCCTTTGTGCACTTTGCCCCCTCAGCCGGAAATACCAGGCTTATATTACTCAGTCTTGCATTCTATTTAGTGCAGACACAAGCCAGGAAGCTTTTCATGGTTGTCATGATTTGGAGACGTCGGTGTTGGACTGAGGTGTACAAAGTTAAAAATCACACAACACCAGGTTATAGTCCAACAGGTCCAGGTTATAGTCCAACAGGTTTAATTGGAAGCACTATTTTGGAGCGCTGCTCCTTCATCAGGTGATTGTGCTCCGAAAGCTAGTGCTTCCAAATAAACCTGTTGGACTATTACCTGGTGTTTTGTGATTTTTAACTTCATGGTTTTCAGCAGAGCTCAACTAAGTGAAGAGGGGATAATTATTGGTCAGGGGTCCTGGCACAGTAGGTCAAGGACAGCCTCTGATATCAGTCCAGGGAGACAGTCAGTCAGCCATTTTGCATAGACCATGTCAGGATCCTGTCCACACAAGGGCTGAGGAGCCGAATGTTGGGCAGCGCAACACCCATTTCCTGGCTGACTGTAAACTGTCTCCCTCCTGGAATGAGAGCAGTGTGAGTGTTGAGGTGTAAGTGGGTGGCACAGCTGTTACCTTTGATGCAGGTGGAGGGGTGTCTGAGGTCAGGAAGTAGGCATGCAGGGGGCCTTGCAGGGTCAGAGGTGGGGAATGAGTAACAGTGAGTGGGGGAAGATAGTGCAGACAATAGTGAGAGCGACAGGACATAGGCCTTGAGAGATGGTAGGATTAACAGAGTGTAGTGGTAGGATTAAATATAATATTTTCAAATCAGGCCATTAAGGATTAATTGTTAAGTGTTCATTGGACAGGACACATGAGCAATTGAAATAAAGTGGAAAAATATGTGGGAAGCAGGCTGAATGTTAATGCAGTTTGTTTTGACTGAGGGATGATCACGTGTCACTACACAGTTACGAGAATTGTCCTGCTTGGCCGTCTCACCAAGCTACCTGCAGGTGTTTTGCTGTATAATAGAATGTCCAGGAAAATACTGAAAGTACCACAGATTGATGATGCAACATGTCTGTTTAGGTTCAGAATCATATTAATGTCAGAGACTTGGCCCTATTCACCTTGGACTTGGACTGAGAATGGTGCCAAGAAACCCCCGTGTTCTCCAGACGAGCCTCAATGGGGAGAAGACAGTGAGAATCCGGGCTAAACATGTGTTAAAGGCATGAAGCTAACAGATCCACTCATTAATTTACATGTGTTTCTGATAGATCTAAAGTCACAAACAAAAACAGAAATTGCTGGAAAAGCTCAGCAGGTCTGGCAGCATCTGTGGAGAGAAATCAGAGTTAACATTTTGGCTGCAGTGACTCTTCCTCAGAACATATATTTATCAACCGCTTTACATATATATCTAGTTTAATATATATACTTTGTACGCAACATATTAATTTACCAGGCAAAAGTGAGGACTGCAGATGCTGGAGATCAGAGTCAAGATTAGAGTGGTGCTGGAAAAGCAGGTCAGGCAGCATCCGAGGAGCAGGAAAATCAACATTTCGGGCAGGAGCCCTTCATCAGGAATGAGGCTGGAAGACTCGGAGGTGGAGAGATAACTGGGAGGGGGCGGGGCTGGGGAGAGAAGATGGTCGAGAGTGCAATAGGTGGATGGAGGAAGAGGTAAAAGGTGATAGGTCAGAGAAGAGAGTGGAACAGATAGATGGAAAGGAAGATTGACAGGTGGGACAGGTCATGAGGACAGTGCTGAGCTAGAAGATTGGAACTGGGGTGAGGTGGGGGGAGGCGAAATGAGGAAACTTGTGAAGTCCACACTGATGCCCTCGGGTTGAAGGGTTCCAAGGCAGAAGATGAGGCATTCTTCCTCCAGGCGTCGGGTGGTGAGGGAGTGGCAGTGGAGGAGACAGAGTGGGAAGGGAAGTTGAAATGTTCAGCCACAGGGTGTTGGGGTTGATTGGTGCGGCTGTCACAGAGATGTTCCCTAAAGCTCTCTGCAAGAAGGCGTCCAGTCTCCCCAATGTAAAGGAGGCCGCATCAGGAGCAACGGATACAAGAAATGACATTGGTGGAAGTGCAGGTAGAACTTTGATGAATTTGATTAGATTAGATTAGATTAGATTAGATTAGATTACATTACATTACATTACAGTATGGAAACAGGCCCTTCGGCCCAACAAGTCCACACCGACCCGCCGAAGCGCAACCCACCCATACCCCTACATTTACCCCTATACCTAACACTACGGGCAATTTCACATGGCCAATTCACCTGACATGCACATCTTTGGACTGTGGGAGGAAACCGGAGCACCCGGAGGAAACCCACGCAGACACGGGGAGAACGTGCAAACTCCACACAGTCAGTCGCCTGAGGCGGGAATTGAACCCGGGTCTCTGGGGCTGTGAGGCAACAGTGCTAACCACTTTACCACCGTGCCGCCCACGAATGTGGAAGGCTTCTTTGGGGCCTTGGATGGAGATGAGGAGGGAGGTGTAGGCACAGGTTTTGCAATTCCTGTGGTGGCAGGGGAAGGTGCCAGGATGGGAGGTGGGTTGTTGGGGGGCGTGGACCTGACCAGGTAGTCACGGAGGGAACGGTCTTTGCGGAAAGTGGATAGGGGTGGGGAGGGAAATATCTCCCTGGTGATGGGATCCGTTTGTAGGTGGGGGAAATTTTGGCAGATGATATGGTTTATGCAGAGGTTGGTGGGGTGGAAGGTGATAACCGGGTGGGGTTCTGTCCTTGTTGCGGTTGGAGGGGTGGGGCTTGAGGGCGGAGGTGCGGGACATGGATGAGATGCATTGGAGGGCATTTTTGCAGGAGATAGGGTGGGAGGAAGTGTAGTCCAGGTAGCTGTGGGAGTCAGTGGGTTTGTAAAAAAATGTCAGTGTTGAGTCGGCCATCATTCATGGAGATGGAGAGGTCCAGGAAGAGGAGGTAGGTGTCAGAGATCATCCATGTGAATTTAAGGTCGGGGTGAATGTGTTGGTGAAATTGATGAACTGCTCAACCTCTTCACGGGAGCACGAGGTGGCACTGATGCTGTCATCAATGTAGCAGAGGAAGAGGTGGGAGTGATGCCAGTGTAACTACGGAAGGTGGACTGATCTATGTAGCTGACAAAGAGACAGGCATAGCTGGGGCCCATGTGGGTGCCCACAGCCATCCCTTTCGTCTGGCGGAAGTGGGAGGATTTGAAGAAGAAATTGTTAAGGGTGAGGACCAGTTCAGCCAAACAAATGAGTGTGTCAGTGGAAGGATACTGTTGGAGATGTCGGGAGAGGAAGAAACGGAGGGCTTGAACGCACTGGTCATGGCTGATGGAGGTGTAGAGGGATTGGATATCCATGGTGAAGATGAGGCGTTGGGGGCCGGGGAAACAGAAGTTTTGGAGGAGGTGGAGGGCATGGATGGTGTCCCGAACGTATGTGGGGAGTTCCTGGACTGGGGGCATAGGACAGTATCGAGGTAGGTAGAGATGAGTTCGGCAGGAGCATACTGAGACGATGGGTCGGCCAGGATAGTTAGATTTGTGGATCTTGGGAAGGAGGTAGAATCGGGCAGTGCGGGGTTCCCAAACTATGAGGTTGGAAGCTGTGGGTTGGAGATCCCCTGAGGTGATGAGGTTGTGTATGGTCTGGGAGATGGTGGTTTGGTGATGGGGGGGTGGGGTCATGGTCGAGGGGGCGAGGCGGAGGTGTCTTCGAGTTGGTGTCTGGCTTCAGCGGTGTAGAGGTTGGTGTGCCAAACTACCATTGCACCCCTTTTGTCTGCTGGTTTGATGGTGAGGTTGGGATTTGAACAGAGGGAGTGGAGGACTGCGCATTGTGAGGGTGAGAGGTTGGAGTGGGGGAGGTGGGGTAGACAGGTTGAGGCGGTTAATGTCCCGGCTGCAGTTGGAAATTAAGAGATCGAGGGCGAGTAATAGACCGGCACGGGGTGTGCAGGTGGATGGAGTGTGTTGGAGGCGGGAGAAGGGGTCCTCGGAGGGTGGGTGGGAGGACCACTTCTCCCTCAACAATTTCTGTTTCGAATCCTCCCACTTCCTCCGGATGAATGGGGTAGCCGTGGGCATCCGCATGGGCCCCAGCTATGCCTGTCTCTTAGTCAGCTACGTAGAACAGTCCATCTTCCGTAGTTACACTGGCACCACTCCCCACCTCTTCCTCTGGAATTTCAAAATTGTACCCGCACCTCCTCCCTCACCTCCATCCAAGGCCCCAAAGGAGCCTTCCACATCCATCAAAGTTTCACCTGCAATTCCACAAATGTCATTTATTGTATCCGTTGCTCCCAATGCAGTCTCCTTTACATTGGGGAGACTGGACATCTTCTTGCAGAGCGCTTCAGGGAACATCTCTGGGACACCCGCACCAATCAACCCCACTGCCCCATAGCCCAACATTTCAACTCCCCCTCCCACTTTGCCGAGGACATGCAGGTCCTGGTCCACCTCCACTGCCGTTCCCTCACCACCTGACACCTGGAGGAGGAACGTTTCATCTTCTGCCACGGAACACTTCAATGCCATGGCATCAATGCAGACTTCACCAGTTTCCTCATTTCCCCTTCCCCCACCTTACTCCAGTTCCAACCTTCCAGCTCAGCACCATCCTCATGACCTGTCCCATCTGTTAATCTTCCTTCCTACCTATGTGCTCCACCCACCTCTCCGACCAATCACCTTTACCCCTTCCTCCATCCACTTTTTCCACTCTCAACTACCTTCTCCCCAGCCCCACCCCCTCCCATTATTTCTCCACCCCCGAGGCTTCCAGCCTCATTCCTGATGGAAGGGCTCCTGCCCGAAACGTCAATTTTCCTGCTTCTCCGGTGCTGCCTGACCTGCTACATTTTTCCAGCACTATTCTAACCTTGATATTAATTTACCACTTAATATATTCATCACCACTTAATATATGTTACCACCAATAAATCTGTTAATTAGAATCACTTAACTCATAGAGTATTTTGTTACATCTCACTGAATCCACTACCAAACCAGATCAGAGATGTAATGAGTGTGAGGTACAGAGAAAAGATGGTGGCATGTAAACTAGTAGAATGGAGAAGATCATTGACCTTCTTCTTCTTGGTCATTCTTTCAGACAGTTGAGATTCCTTTAGCCTCACTGTCAATCTTGTGGTCTCAGTGTTGTGGATACACTGTTCGTGCTGGGAGGGATGGGAAGTCCCCTATCTGCACCACCCATTCAGCAGGACCTCCCCCCAAACAGGATGACAATTGCCCCCCTCTCTGCCATGTATCAGGAAGCACGCAGGAAGCACGCAGGGCAGCTCCAGACCAACAGTGTTTGTCCAGCTCCACACCAGACCTTTAAAGATGGTGCGGGCATAAGGGATGCCAGTGATTTCTGGGAAATTCAGTTAATGGCACATTGTTCTGGAAACGAGATGGGATAGAAATCTGAAGAGACAGTCACCATCGAGGTAATGAAGTGAATCTGGTAAGATATTTGTTAAGAGACAAAAAAACTGCAGATGCTGGAATCCAAAGTAGACAGCCAAGAGGCTGGAAGAACACAGCAAGCCAGGCAGCTTCAGGAGGTAGCCTCATAGCCGAAATCACTGCAAAAATACTCAATCCAATTCGGACTTAGCCAAAAATAAGTGTAAGATTCAGTCCAGCAACCTGTCCAAGCTGTTCATAGATGCTGACTGATCTGCTGCGTATTGCCAGCATATTCTATTTTCATTTCAAATTCAGGAAATTTGCTCAGAATTTCCTCCTCTGTTTGCACAGCTTGAGGGCAAGAACAACTGTGTGTGTGTGTGTGTGTGTGTGTGGTGGATAATAAAGGACTTTAAATGTTAACTACCTCCCTTTGCAACAGCTTTTGCATTAGCACCCCCATCCCACACCCCTGTTCCCCTTCCCAAGCCCATAGATTTTCTTGTGTCTTTGCATTATTGAGTTTGAATAAACATTGGGCGATTTGAATGGTGCTAAGTATGTGTGGGAGACTTGCCAAGGAAGGTCTGCCAGCTGAAAGGCAGATGCTGCTAATATATCTGGCAGCTAGCTAGTGAGAGACTCTTACCCTGGGACCATGTATCAGATTGCATCATGCTTCTGAGTGTTGAGCCTTGAATACTAAAGCAATTAAGCAAACAAAGTTTGGTGCTACCTAGTGGCAGCTGATACTGAAGTATTAAATTGCTTAGTTGCTTTGGGATCGATGTATGGAAACAGGAATGATTATCACAGTGGAGGTGGATCAGTGGAAGTCACCAGGTTTGATGGCTCAAGGGATCAATCGTGCATTCAGTCAAATTGAGAAAATCAGTGGAGAAGTTGGATTTACTGATTCTCTGAGGGGATAATTTTAGCCTGATCTGCTGGGCAAGACATCCACCAGATAAAGTGGGTAGGCAGATTTTCATCAGTCCTGATGAAGGGTCCTGACTCAAAATGTCGACTCTCCTGCTCCTCCGATGCTGCCTGACCTGCTGTGCCTTTCCAGCTCCACATTTTATCGACACTGACTTCCAGCATCTGCAGTCCTTATTGTCTCCAGGCAGATTTTAAGGCCCAATTGACATAGCTCTCTCTGAACCTGACCAGACAGAAGAATCAGGCAGTGTGTGAGACCAACATTGACTTTGATGGCATAAGTCTCTTGAGGAGTGATTTGGCTGAGACTTGCCACTGTCTGTCCTTTCTCAAAAGACAGGAAATGTTTGATCTAAGGCAAGGGGTAGTGGAGAGCCCTTTTAGTTTGGGAGCTGGGGTGAACAAGTAAAGCTATCACTGGATGATTATCTGTACTTCTGGAGGTAATAAATGTTGGGTTGAATGATTTTTAAAACCTCTGTTTTGTAGTACCAGGATAGTCAAAATCACCAGACAGGTGATTGCAAGTTGGCTAAAAAGGGTATGTGTGAAAGAGAGACACCTACGCAAAATTCTTACAGCTTCAAGGTCTTATATTCTCTTCTGGGTCTGTGGTGAAGAAAAAGCTGGTTAATCACACAAAAGGATTGTCGGCTTGTCATATGAGCTTCTCTCACTAACTAACCAGTGACACAGATGTGATCTTGGCTAGTGTATTCTAGTTGCCTGTCGAAGATGACGAAATTATATCTTGGCATACTCCCTTATCCAAGTGATTGTGTCTAATAAAAACAAAAAAATGTTGGAGATCACAGCAGATCAGGCAGCATCCATGGAGAGAGAGCAAGCTAACTTTTCGAGTCTAGATGACTCTTTATCAGAGCTGAAGTGAAGTGTAGAGAGGGCAGCATTTATGTAAACATTTGAGGGGGAGGTTGGAATGCTGGGGGAGAAAGGATGGTGGTAGTTCAGATTAAGTGATTGTGTCTAATGGTTGACTCAATCTGATTGAATAGCTAGATGGTTGTGCTGATGCTCTTCTCATAGTGTAGTACATCTTGATTCATATCCCCAGAAGACAATCGTTCCTCATGTTGCTGAGTATAGATTGTCTTCATTTCAAGTATTGGATTATAGACAGCACTATGAGACAGTCCTGAAGAAGGGCTTATGCCTGAAACGTCGATTCTCCTGTTCCCTGGATGCTGCCTGACCTGCTGCGCTTTTCCAGCAACACATTTTCAGCACTATGAGACAACCATTTAGCTGCCTCTGACTATGATCCCAAGGTATTGGAATGCTGGCTTAGTAGTCTTAAAGAGTCAGTTTGCAGCCAGAGAATTCAAAAATCATTTTTTCATAAAGCATGGCTTCATAACAACAGCATCTTCAATGTATGTACAAAAATCAAAGCTGATATTTCAGTGTAGCAGTGAGGAACTGCTACACTATCAGAGATGTTGTCTTTCAGATTGGACATTAAAAAAACCTTGCCTGCTCTCTCAGGTGAACATAAAAACTCCAATAGCACGATTCTGAAGAACAGCAGTGGTGTTACTCCCACTCTCCTGTCAGAAATTTATCCCTCAAGTAACATCACTAAAACAAATAGTCATTCTCAAATTGCTGATTGTAGGAATTTGTGGTGGACAATTTGTCTGCCATGTTTCCTACAGTGCAACAGTAATTAAAATTCAAAAATCATAAAATCCGTACAGTGTGGGAGTGGGCCACTGAGTTGAGTTCATACTGACCATCTGAAGAGCATCCCAGCCCCATCCTAGAACCCTGTATTTTACCATGTCCAAACCACCTAACCTGCACATCTTTGGACTGTGGGATGAAACTGGAGCACTCAGAGGAAATCCACACAGACACAGGGAGAATGTGCAAACTCCACACAGAGAGTCACCTGACACTGGACTTGAACCTAGGTCCTGTGAGGCACTAGTGCTAACCACTGAGCCACCATGCTGCCTCAGAGTATTTTGTATTGGCTCAAAAGTGCTTTGCAATATCATGAGGTCCTGAGAAAAACATTGTTTGGATGCAACCCTCTTTTTTTATATTGATGTCTAGCATGCAAGCTATCATAGAACATAGAACATAGAAAAGTACTGCACAGAACAGGCCCTTCAGCCCGCAATGTTGTGCCAAGGATTATTCCTAATCTAAAATAAAATAACCTAACCTACGCACCCCTCAATTCACTGCTGTGCATGTCCAGCAGTCGCTTAAATGTCCCTAATGACTCTGCTTCCACCACCACCGCTGACAACGCATTCCATGCATTCACAACTCTCTGCGTAAAGAACCTTCCTCTGACGTCCTCTCTATACCTTTCTCCTAATATCTTCAAACTATGACCCCTCGTGCCAGTCAATCCTGCCCTGGGGAATAGTGTCTGGCTATTGACTCTATCCATGCCTCTCATTACCTTGTATGCCTCGATCAGGTCACCTCTCTTCCTCCTTCTCTCCAGAGAGAAAAGTCCAAGCTTAGTCAACCTCTCTTTGTAAGACAAGCCCTCCAGTCCAGGCAGCACCCTGGTAAACCTTCTTTGCACCATCTCCAAAGCCTCTTAATCTTTCCTATAATCAGGCGACCAGAACTGGACACAATATTCCAATTGTGGTCTCACCCGGGATTTGTGGAGCTGCAGCAAAACCTCACGGCTCTTCAACTCGATCCCCCCATTAATGAAAGCCAAAACGCCATATGCTTTCTTAACAACCCTATCCACTTGGGTGGCAACTTCAAGGGACAATGCACTTGAACACCAAGATCCCTCTGTTCTTCCACACTGCCAAGAGTCCTGTCTTTAGTCCTATATTCAGCATTCAAGTTTGACCTTCCAAATGCATCACTTCGCATTTATCCAGGTTGAACTCCATCTGCCATTTCTTAGCCCAGCTCTGCATCCTGTCTATGTCATGCTGCAGCCTGCAATAGCCCTCGATACTATCAACAGTATCTCCAACCTTTGTGTCATAATTATTAAATCCAGCTTATTAAATCCTTATTAAATCCAGCTCGAAGCAGTATTATGATAATATTCTAGAAATTATTGATAGGCATCTCTAAAACAAAGGGATTCACAGCTCAGAAACCAGACAGAACAATTTCATGCAAACTTTTGTTTGTTAATATAAAGTTTAAAGGTTGTGCCAGAACTATCTACTTAAATTAATCCAGGCTCATGCTCACCAAATGTCTATCCACTAAATTGTGGGCATATTTTGTGCGACTCAATGAATTTTAATGCAGAATGCAATACACGCTTGACCTATTCAATCTTTGAGTGCAGATACATTTTACATAATAATACTGATGAATATAACACTTAATCAGTTTCAAGGCTTAATTTTGACAGGAAGACTGATTTGTCACAGGCAAGATTCAGAGTAGAACTCCATCTCATCAATGTGCCTCATCAGCCAACAGTACGCGCTCCTTCCCACACTGGTGTGATATTTTCATCTCTCACATTAACTATCCTCACTGCCTGTTTGGATAAGATGGCCAATTAATTCTGCATAGTTTTGCACAGAGGGCACCCGCAGTAAGACAGCTTAGGCTCACTCTTAACAACTAGCCGAGAGCTTTCATCCAATTAGTCTGGGCTGCATGACCTCAGGACATTGCAAGACACTTCACAGCCAATAAAGTACCGTTGGAGAGAGATTTTACACTGACAGAAGTGACACAGCCTGCACTGAGATAACTGACCAAGAAAGCTGTCTTCAATGGCATTGGGGTAAGAGATAAATGTTAACTGGGAGGCTGAGAAAACACCCCTCCTTTCTTCAAGTAGCACTGCAAAATCTTTTATACCGACCTCAGAAAGTAAACAAGGCTTCAATTTAACATCTTGCATAAAAGTCATCTTCTTCGGCAGCCCAGCTTTCTCTGTGCTGATGTCAGTTGAAATTGTAATGAAACAAAAACTGTGAATGCTGGAGGTCTAAAACAAAACCAGAAAGTGCTGGAGAGACTCAGCAGATCTGGCAGCATCTGTAGATAGAGAGAGAGAGAGAGAGAGAGAGAGAGACAGGGTCAGAGTCAGAGTAAACATTTCAGGCCTAGTTACCCTTCGTCAGAACTCCTGCACTGTCTGTTTTTGCTTGCGGTTATAACTATATATGGAGTAAGGCTTCAGACCATCGTTTCTGATACAGAGGCTACCAACAGTTCAAGTCTGAGATCAGAAAACAAGTTTGTCTCTTCATTATTTCACATACCTTCTATTTTTACATTTGATGTCTATAACATGTGCAGTTCTCATTCTCATGCAACAAATGGATTGATTTTTCTGGTCACATGTCCATAATAACCATCTAATTTAATGGAAGCTGACCTATTTCTATCAAAAGAGGCCTGGGTGTTGATAGTTACTTGCTTCAGTTAATTAATCTTGGGATGATAGAGGGTTGGTAAGGAGGAATGACTTGAGATGCAAGGGATAGTGTCCGGGTAAGCTGTGATGTTCAAGGGATGATTGGGTAGGTTTGAATCTGGGGCTTGTCATCTGAAAGTGTTACACCACTCACTTTTCTCACCGTCCTGGGTTCCAGGATAAACTGTCTTCAGTTTGGGAAGGAGCACACTCATGCTGTTGACTTCCTCAGGACATGGCTCTCTTCAGTCCAGCCCCTGACATCTCTTAATAGGACCTCCTGGTCAGAGGAGCAGCTTTCCCAGGTGTCCTCTCCATGCTATATCCAAAAAGACCCATGCCACATTGAGCCCATGTCTTGCCCCTTTATTTGGAAATTCCTCCCTGTCTGTCTGGGAATTCAGACAAGAAGAATAAAGCTGTTCAGTGTAATGATGCCAGCTGATGGTAATACTGGACAAGTCAAAGCATTAGAGAAATCTGACTTGATGGACCATAAGTTTGATTTCTCTTTTCATTTTCTGCGGAGATCAGTCACTGAATCTATTCACAAGAAGCTGTCTATCTATTGCAAATAAAGGAACAGAAAAATCAAACTATGTTATATTAGACATAAACAGTGGGAATTATCTCATTTACAAACTTCAGAAAGTAAAATTCATCCTTTTTAATCCCAGGAATAACCTTATAGAAATTCAAGCCTTAGTGAAGTGTTCATTATCTCTATATCTCCAGATTCCAGCTCAGCTGGTATGGCTGAAATTGGTTTAATTTTGGCAAATTGCTGTATCTTCTCTAGATGCTATTTCCTTCAGTTAATACCTCTCTGTGAGTCCCTTAGAGTAAGCCGCTAACTCAGCTGAATAGGATTTAACATTAGTTCCCTAAACTCATGTCTCCAGGAGTCCTGTAGGATGCCTTTTTCCCTGATGTTGCTCAGCCTTTTGCTTCCAGAGCTTTCCTGTCACTGGAGTCGAAGGAACTCAGCACTTCTCCCCAGTCTTGACTACGTTGACATGGCTAATAATTGCATTTCTGCTGTTATGGGCCTTTTCCCCCTGAATGAACATGCATCTGTCTCTCTGGGGTTTATAAAACTCAAGTCAAAAAGTCACCTCAACAGTTATCTCCCCATGTGCCTGGCTGGGCATGTAGCTGAAATCACATCATTTCCTGGAAAATACTGTCTTGAACCTGATATTCAAAATTACTTATGAGCTTTTAAAGAGAAAAATAAATCTTCACAGAATTGAAAACCTAAAATCCACTTTTCCTCCACTGAAGTCCTCAAATGTTAATATATTATTAACCTATGCACACTTGGATCATTTAAAGAGCTTTGCTGGCAGATACCAATGGATCTGTTATTTAGGTAATGACTAAGTTCAGGTGATTCCACCTTTGGAATCTCAACCCCTCAGAATAAAATGAAAAGTTCCAGATTTTCAAAATACTTCTTTTGCAACTGTGTTTTTTTTCTGTTGGTCTCATTTATCTGTCTTCCTTCATGCCATTTATAGACTCTATTCTTTATTTTGCTTTCTGTACATTATTAAAGTGCAATGCATATTTTCTGTTTCACACTTTCTGGTTTGGACTCTTCGTGTCTCAGTGAGAATGATTCAACCTGACTGTAGAGACTCTGATGGTGACATCTTGCAAAATGTCCATAATACAGAGGAGGAAGTGCTGGATGTCTTGAAACGATTAAAAGTGGATAAATCCCCAGGACCTGATCAGGTGTACCCGAGAACTCTGTGGGAAGCTAGAGAAGTGATTGCTGGGCCTCTTGCTGAGATATTTGTATCATCGATAGTCACAGGTGAGGTGCTGGAAGACTGGAGGTTGGCAGACATGGTGCCACTGTTTAAGAAGGGCGGTAAAGACAAGCCAGGGCACTAAAGACAGGTGAGACTGACCTCGGTGGTGGGCATGTTGTTGGAGGGATTCCTGAGGGACAGGATGTACATGTATTTGGAAAGGCAAGGACTGATTCGGGATAGTCAACATGGCTTTGTGCATGGGAAATCATGTCTCACAAACTTGATTGAGTTTTTGAAGAAGTA
>NC_057740.1:32467435-32476596 GCF_004010195.1 Chiloscyllium plagiosum
GTGAGAGGGGATAGATATAAAAGAGACTTAAGGGGCAACTTTTTCACGCAGAGGATGGTACGTGTATGGAATGAGCTGCCAGAGGATGTGATGGAGGCTGGTACAATTGCAACATTTAAGAGGCATTTGGATGGGTACATGAATAGGAAGGGTTTGGAGGAATATGGGCCGGGTGCTGGCAGGTGGGACTAGATTGGGTTGGGATGTCTGGGCGGCATTGACGGGTTAGACTGAAGGGTCTGTTTCCGTGCTGTACATCTCTATGACTCTCTTTACAGATGCCATAGATCCCCTATAGGGGGCACTGCATTGCAGCAGAAATAGTTTGTAGAAAATCCCCATTGACAAATGCATAAAAATTCAGTGGAATATCCCTACCATACTGAGAACAAATTCAGAGCACTGTCTTAGGTAATTGCAAACTCATTCCTTCTTTATAACATGATGTGGAGGTGTTGGTGTTGGACTGGGGTGGATGAAGTCAGAAGTCACATGACACCAGGTTATATTCCAATAGGTTTATTTAAAATCAGGTGATGAAGGAGCAGCGCTCCGAAATCTTATGATTTTAAATAAACCTGTTGTCATGTGACTTCTGACTTTCTTTAAAAAATTCCCTGGACTTTCCAGTAGTTGTAAAGGTTACCACTAAATTTGTTAAGAAGTAGAGAAACCACTCATGAACAGTAGAACGAGCAAATTTTGTCTTTATAACACAAAATTATAAGTTAAGCAAATATTTATGCATTTACAGTTTTCTGTCTCGTTCACCCAGTTTTTGAAGTATGTGATCTACTCTAAGGACAAAAGGTCTCATAACCAATATTAATAATCTCAGCACTGGATGTGTTTAGATACGAAACAGAAAGGAATACTATAGTCACCAAAGAGAACTTGCCAACAATAAACAAATTATTTGGTTCTTCCTCTGAAACAGAGTGCCTGAGAAAATGGTAAATTAAGCAGACTCTTTCTAATTGACCTGTGTCAAGAATGGCAGGGTGAGGTATTCAGTTTGGAATTACAGCAGCTTTCAAGAAGCCATGAAGTTGACAATAGCTATTAACTTTGTGCACTTTTGCCTTTTTCCAGATATTATGTATAGACATTGGTCAAGTAGCTGTATAATACTATGATCACAGAACCTCTGATCTGAAGGGCATGTGTGTCTAAAATGAAATAGCAGGAACCAGAAACAAACTAACAACAGATTGTATTTACTGAAATGGCCTGGAAATGTGATGGTGCTGCAGCTACATTTTGACATGCCATTTCTGTGGCATGTAGTTTCTACCTCACTCAAGTCACAGTCCTTAGATTATTCTGTACTGATTACAGTGAGGCAGGCCATCATTACAGATGTGACTGCAAAGTATGATTATCCAACCTGCCTATATGAAAGCCAAAATCAAACCATCAGCACATTATATACATTAAGGAAAACTGTGTGTCTTTAAATACCTTAGCTGTTGTAGCTGTCTTTATTCTTAATAAACTTGCTTTTGTTCAACAGCTTTTCACAGCTAAATGTTTCCCAATACCTGTAAATGAAAGCAATACTGTTTGTATTTCCTATGAATTGTATCTATGTTTTTGTGTACAGTCTATCCATTAACTTTGTCAAAGTAACTCAGAGAAGCTGTAGTTGCTAGATGGATGATCCAGAGACAAAATCAAAACTGCAGATGCTGGAATCCAAGGTAGACAAGCAGGTGGCTGGAAGAACAAAGCAAGTCAGGCAACATCAGGTAGTGGAGAAGTCGATGTTTCAGGTGTAACCCTTCATCAGGACTTTTCTTTTGTCTCTAAATGGGTGATCCAACCAATTTTAGACTGCACAGAGGGCTAGTCAAAATACCGGCAAGAAGACAATGGAAATTGGGCAAGGGAAAGCTGGGAGTATCTTACTAAAACAGAAATTGCTAGAGAAACTTCACAACTGATAGTATCTGTGAAGAGGAAACAGAGTTAACATTTTCAGCCCAAACTCTGTCAAAACTCTGTTTTCTCTCTAGAGATGCTGTCAGACCTGATGAGTTCCTCCAGAATTTAAGATTTTTGTTTGTTTTCAGATCTCCATTATCCATAACCCTTTGCTTTATTTGAGATTATCATATAGAGCTACCATTTAGTTGTTTCACGCATGAACAAAACAAACCCCTACCTGGATGTTTTGGGGTCTTGATGAGCTGTCCTGCATAGGGTCTTTCAGATTAGTAACTTAGACTGATTGAAACTTCGAAATGTATGAGGGAACGTCTCTAAAAGGGTTTCTGTTGGAAAATGCAATAAGCTCCACTCAATCTGATTGCACCATAACGTCTTAGGTGGGGATATCGGGAGAATAGCAGTCAATTTCACAGGAAAAAGATATGTCTGTCTCCCAATGTTCTGAGTAACAATGTCAAGATAGTGAATATAACTTGTGCCTAATTGCTATCATGCAATAAAACACATGCTGTTAAGACAAGAGTCTCCTCTTGTTAAGCCTCTCTATTGGTTGTTTCTCCACCAGTGTAACAAAATAAATCCTTAGACCTGGTTAAGGAACGAGTATCTTTCAACCCACAAATACCACAACAACTTGTGATCCACCAACTTCAGCAAAGAGAAAAACACTTAAGTTGAGTCTGAGGTGAGCACAGCAACTTTTTAAATGAAGCCTGTATTATTTCAGACAGCTGCCAAGGCTGTCTACAAAAAAATCTTGCAAGTTTAGCAGCGGTCCAAAGTGCCTTATAAATTTGACGTGGGTCCTGACACAGTCAAATTGACTTGATTGTG
Organism: Chiloscyllium plagiosum; assembly: GCF_004010195.1. Lineage (NCBI taxonomy): Eukaryota > Metazoa > Chordata > Chondrichthyes > Orectolobiformes > Hemiscylliidae > Chiloscyllium > Chiloscyllium plagiosum. The sequence goes on from NC_057740.1 coordinate 32,470,220, forward strand.
TCCATTTTAACCAAAGAAAATAGGTAAAGATTGTGAAATTTAAACCTCAGGGATTGTTTCTGCAGGTAATCTCAAGGCCATGTTTCAATCAGTGACTGATAAACTCTCAAGGTTGTAAATTGGAAAAGGTTGTTTACTCTGTCTTCAAATAGCAATACTTTAGTGACATATGTCTGGGATTAGATTTCTGAGGTCAAAAACGGAGATGAACTATGGTTTGGAAGTGTGTCAGAGTGTGTTGAAAAATATAAAGAAATTACTTGGTCCAAAATAAACTATTTAGTTGCAACTTTCAATAATCCACTTTTTGGGCAACAGTGAAAAAAAATGAAAAACTAAAATGAGATGTGAAAGATGTAGAAAGTAAATGATAATGCTTTTGACCAAAGTTGATATTGGTTCCATAGTTACCAAATTTGAGTATTAAATTGCTTTATCATTCTCTCTGGTTTTATGCTAATTATTTTTTAGCATTCAAGGCACAGTGTGGAAAATGGTGGATTAACTACACCTGTGTAGTGATTGCAACCAGTGAAGCAATTAATTTTCAATGATGATGGAGGGTTTAAAAGAATTTCCATCATAAATTCCAAACATCTTCAGAAGAATCTTGGATTGAAGTTCACTAAAAGTGAAACATTTTAATTAATAGTTAAAGTATCAGATTAGAAGCAGATCCTTGACCTTCAGAAGCAATTAATTCAACTTGTATCTTAACGCATTACTGTCTGTTTTACTGTTTGATTCAGTGACGAACCTTGTGTGCAGTTAGCAGGGCTAAACAGAATTTTTAATGTTCTGTTGAATCCTCGGAGAATTAAGCTCTAGTTGAGCCTTATTATTTCCAACTCATGGGAAGTCATTTTGCAAATCAAAAGTCTATCTCATCAAAATCAGGATGAAAGATGTATGAGAACTCAAACTACAGAGTGATCAGGTCTATTTGCATCATGATTTTGCCTGCATCTTAGTCCAGTATCCCAAGTGCATAAGCTCATTACTTCATACAGCAGTTGACACAAGAAAGGGACTCTACTGAGTTTGGAGATGGCTAATTATGTTATCTTTCCTACATAGATTCCCAAGGCATCATCATCATCACTTTCAAGCACTTTGTCACGCTTTATTCATAAAGTGTCTTCCAGCCCTAACAATGGTTGGTAATGAGGATAGAAATTTAAGACAATTGTTGTATGAAGAGTGAGGTGAGGTATGGCACTTCTAGTGATTAGCAATCAATGGGATTACATACACAGCCTGGGTGTTTCAATGTCCTTTCACTTAATTGCTTTTGTTTTAGCTGATATATGTGTCTTCTAGACTGTTCTGACCTGCCCTGCTTGATAGAACTCAGATAGCCAACTGGTACAATGCAGAATCTCAGAGCCTCATTTTAATGGATTTATGCAGAGATACACAATGCATATCATACATCTCCATCCAACAAACCTTCCCTCAGTCTTTACGTACGCATGTAAGCACAAGTAACACCCACAATCTGCAATCAATTGACTTATCCAATTGCGAGATACCGTGTGGCTCGCTACCTAGCTGACAGGCTATCAAAGTATTTTCAATGGCTAACCTATCATTCTGCTGCTCAAGTACTTGATGATCCCAAGCTTATTCAGGACACCAATTTTTCAATTTAGGACAAAACTTGGCAGAGCATTTACCTCACATTTTGTACCCAGTGTAAACTGACATTTCACCTGAAATGCAGCCCAAGGTCCATGTCAAACCTTCTCTGAGGCTTCATGTATTCCACTGCCTAGTGTATGCTGGCTCTGAGAACAGTTGTTTATCTGTCCGACGCCCAGCCAGCATGTGGAAATAAGCTTCTGTGCTCAAAATGGCCATGGATAACCTAACGGCATCATAAGGAGCTGGTTAGCATGCTCCAACAGTTGGCTGTCTATTGAACAATCAAAAATCTAGTCCATAATTTCTGTGCAAACATGAGAACATCCGAACCACAAGTAGGAGTAGGCAATTGAATCTGTTGGGCTTGCTCCTCTTTAATGTGATCTTATCTTAGTCTCAAATCCAATTTCCTGTTCCCTTCCCACAATCCTTTAAAGGATTATTAACTTAAATTCTGCCGCCTCCTCCTTAAATTTATATGATCAACTAAAGTCAGAAGAGCTAAATGAATGACCCATCCCAGCCTCCGCCTGAAGTTCCCAGCAGTAGAGATCCCAGTCTTCATCTGATTGCATTGACTTAACATGATATCAGGAAATGGTTCCATGTACTTCTCCCTGCAAAGGCTATGGGCCCTGATAGTATCTCAGTTGTAGCACTGAAGACGTGCGCTTCAGATCTACTTGCACCCCAAGCCAATTTCTTACAGCACAGCTACAATGCTGACATCAAGTGCAAAATAGCTCAATTGTGTCCTGTTTGCAAAACACAGGACAAATCTAAATTGGCCAATTCATAGATTGTCAGTCCACTCTCAAATATCGGCAAAGCAATGAAAGTGCTATCAAGCAGCACTCAGCAATAGCCATTTTGATTTAAACAGGACTACAGGAATCATTTATAAACTTGCTTCATGTACAAAACATCTCCATTCGAGAGCAAAAATGAAAGAGAATGCATTTGACATCAAGGCAGCATTTGGCCAAATGAGGTATCAAGGAGCTCGAACAAGTCAATGGGAATCAGGCAGGAAAGCTATTCCCTGTTTTCAGTCATACCTAGCACGAAGAAATATAGTTGCTGCGGATTAAACGTCTCCACTCCATGAGACCGCTTTAGGACTTCCTCAGGACAACTTCCACGGCCCAACCATCTTTAGTTGCTTTATCAATGATGGTTCCTCTATCATAATGTTAGGGGTGGGAGATTTGCTGACAATTGCCCAGATGTTTTAACTTCAATTTGGCTTTCCTCCGATGATGAAGCAGCCCATGCTCTCAGCTGATAAGATCTGGACAATTTTCAGGCTTGGACTAATGAATGGCAAGTCAGGTTTGCACCACATAAGTACCAGACATGTTCAACAAGACAGAATCTACTAATACCTCATTTCACATTCACTGGCATTACCATTACTGAATCCTCTATTGGCAATATTCTGCAGTTGACCGTTAACCTGGAATGTAACAGGACCAGGCAATGGTTATGAGAGTGGGTAGGAGATTGGGAACTCTATGGTGAACAGCTCATCTCCTGACTCCCGAAAACCCTGTCTGCCATGTACAAGGCTCAAGACAGGGGTGTGATGGAATACTCCCCAGTTGCCTGGTCAAGAGATTGATGCCATCCAGGATAAAGCAGCTTGCTGGGTTACAATCATATCCACTCCCTTCAATATTTGCTCTCTGTGCTACTATTGTAGAGTAGCAGCAGAATGTAGTACCTATATATTGTATTGTAATAACTCATCAAGGTTCCTTTGATAGTATCTTCTAATCCCATGACCCCTTCCCAGACTCCCAATACCACCACCCCATTTAGAAGGACAACGGCAGCAGATAGGTGGGAACATCACCACTTTCAAACCACCCCACACTCCTCCAAGACACACTCCATCCTGACATGGAATTTTCTTACTGTTTCTTAGCTGTCACCAAGTCAAAATTGTGGAAACCAGTCCTTAACAGCAGCGTTGGTGTATCAAATGGACTGCATTGGTTCAAGGACAAAACTTAGCACCACCTTCTCAATAGCAACGATTGATGGGTTTGCCAGCAGTGTTTACATCCCATGAACTAATAAAGTGTAAGATCAGCTTAGCAGCTTATTCTACATTTGTGTTAATTTTCACTTCCAATATCCAAAGGAGTCAATACTGAAAATGTTCCATCAACATCTGGAACCCACAAGTAAAGCTGTTCCATCACCTCAATATTTACAATGAGATATCTTCCTTTATTATTGGGAAGGCCTGCAGGAGAGATATAAAACGGCCAGTTTATCCAAGAAAATATTTTTTTCATATAACAAGGAGTTAGTGCCTGGAGAAAGCACTGCCTGGGAATGTGCTGGAGGCAGATTCAATTGAGGCATTCAAGAGGGCATTGGATGATTATTTGGCTGGAAATGGTGTACAGGGACATGGGAAAAGGCAGGAGATTGGCATCAGGTAATAGAGGCAGTATAAGGTAAGATGGGCTGAATGGTCTGCTTCCACACAGTAACAATTCTGTGGTAACACGCAAACTGCATAATGGTCCAAAGAAAGAAAGAAAGATTTAAATTTAATGAGGACTTGCATTATACCAGCATTTCCAAAGCATGTCAAATCCACCAAAGTGCCTTTGAAGCATTGACACTTGCAATGAAAGAGAATTGGCAGCCAATATGCATCCAGCAAGGTCTTTCAAACGGCAAGGGGGTAACAACCATGTAATGAGATTTTTGAAGTGAAGGTTTATGTACTGACCAAGAATCTGGAGGGAACAATACAGAGAAATGCTGGGCAGTGCATCTTAACAGAAAAACATGAGCTCAATGGTGAAATTGAGGGGAGTACATGAGTGAGGAAACCTCATGGCCCACATGCAATTCTCTGAAGGTGGCCAGGCAAGTTGAAAAAGTTGTGAAGAAAGCTTATAAGATCCGTGGATTTATAAATAGAGGCAATGTTTATAAAAACAAGGAAAGATACTATATCTCCCCAATCATTGGTCAGAACACATTTGGAGTATCATGTTCAATTCTGGGCATGTGTTTTGTGGAAGGATGTTAGAGTGCTAGAGAGAGTGCAAAAGAGATTTACTAGAATGATACCAGATTGAGGGATTTTAGATATAAGGAAAGCTTAGTGAAGTTGGCTTATTGTCCTTGAAGCAGAGTAGATTAAAAGGTGACCTTATTGATATGCTCAAACTTTTGTTAAGGTAAAGAAGGGTATTCTGTTTCTACCAGTTGGTATGTCAGTAACTAGGAGTCACAATTTCAAGATTGTCAGCAAGAGAGCTCAGAGGCTGATGAGGGAGAAACTTCTTTAGGATTTAGGTTTGGAATGCATTGCCTGGGAGAGTGGTGGAGGTGGATTCCAAATGGGATTTCAACAGAGAGCTACGAAAATAGGGGTGGAGGATGGGACTGGCTGGGTAGTTCTTTGGGAGCTGATATGAACATAGTGGGTCAAATGGCCTCCTTCTGTACTGTCAAAGCCTCTCTCATTCCACTTTGAAATAATGTCCTGGAATTTTTGTATCTATTTGAGAGAGCAGTGGGGCCTGAGTTGCAAAAGTGCAACATTCCTTTTGAAGTGTCAACCCCAACAATATGAAATCTCAAATCTAACTGCAGGGATTCTCCTTCAGGACAAATTGACGTGTTTTCCAGCATCAGATTGCAAACATTTTGCACTAAGTTGGTTTCCAAAACTCTGAGTCACTTCTTAATATTTTTCTGCAGAGGCTGCATTTTCCAGTGCCAAGCTCTGATTACAAAAACTGATCCTGACAAAACTCTTCAAATGAAGAAATGCTTATTAATTTTCAATCAAAACTTAGAAGATTGCTTCCTCATATATATCCATACAGAACTGCATAATTCTCAAGTATAATGAAATTCAATAATTGGATGACTAACAGTAAATTAATATTTATGTGCAAGAGGAAACAAATTAATCTCTACAAGAATCGTAAACAATACTTCAGATATCATTAAAATGGAGCATGTTTAGTGGTACCAAAAAACAGGGTGAAGCTGGCTCATTTAAATGAAATCTATCCATTATTAATTATCTTAACTGGTGCTTGATTCAATTCATGCTATCCAATTATTAAGGGTGTATTTGACTAAAGTTGTGCTGAACCTTAGATTATGCGCTCAGTGGAAAAACAATGAAGAATGTGAATGAGCAGAGGGATATAAATGCTTCAGGAGAAAAGATTGATAAAGCATTATTGGGGGAATGGTTATGATTTTATTGAGACTATAAAGCCATCATCATTATGAACTTTTCATGATCCCTTCATTGCTGCAACAGATGAGCTAACAAAGTGAAAGGTTACTACGTTGTCATGTCTGAGTATTTAAGTCTGGTCATTGTTAAAGGCTACTGCCTTCTGTTTTAAAAAACTAGCTGACTGTAACTGGATGCAAAGCTAAAGCTGTGGTTGTTCTGAATAAACTGACCATACCACTGTTAGTTCTACATAGTTTACAGAGAGTTACACTCAGACATATAAAAGCCTTAGGTAAAAACAATGACTGCAGATGCTGGAAACCAGATTCTGGATTAGTGGTGCTGGAAGAGCACAGCAGTTCAGGCAGCATCCGAGGAGCAGTAAAATCGACGTTTCGGGCAAAAGCCCTTCCTCAGGAATAAAGGCAGAGAGCCTGAAGGGTGGAGAGATAAGCTAGAGGAGGGGGGGGGTGGGGAGAAAGTAGCATAGAGTACAATAGGTGAG
>NC_057740.1:32476711-32497465 GCF_004010195.1 Chiloscyllium plagiosum
TTACCTGTGGACTTTAAAGTTAGGTTAGAGGAGGAGGATGGGAGGGAGGCCTGGGGTCTAAAACACTATGTAGGGCCTGGGGTCTAGAACACACCCACTCAAATATCAATCACTTACCTTCCCGACTAGCTCTGCGCTCCAACTTCACTTCCGCCCAGCTCGCGCCGCTCTCTGCTGTGAAAAGACCGTTGGCGTCGAGGTAAGTTCTTAAATATCAATCACTTACCTTCCCGACTAGCTCTGCGCTCCAACTTCATTTCCGCCCAGCTCGCACCGCTCTCTGCTGTGAAAGGAAAGCTGCAAAGAATAAAACTTTCACTGTGAAATTAAAGAGAATGGAGGGAGATAGATCAAGACGGGGTGACCAGTGACTGATGGAGCCTCACTGTATAACTTGGAGCATGGAGAAGCACTACAGCTCCATATTTGACAACTTATACAGTAGCAAATATATCTTGTTGATGGCAGCTTAGGCTATGAACCATTGCTTAGGCTGGTAAGTTGGAGAGAATCTTTCATGTTACAGACTTTGTTCTTTGGCATTCATCAATGGGAGCATAGTCTTATTGTGGTTAACGTCTTTAACCTGCTGGCAAAATAATGATACCCTCATAACGTCTCTTTGGTACAGTGGGGATAGTTTCCCCATTCTCTGGGCCAGATTGAAGTCCTACCTACCTCAGAGGTGTACCATGACATTTCTAAATGAACCATACAGGATTTTTAAAAATAGTATCATAGAATCCCTACGGTTTGGAAGCAGACCATTCAGCCCAATGAGTCCAGACCAACTCTGAAGAGTATCCCACCTAGACCCAGAACCTCACCCTATCCCTGCAATCCTGCATTTCCCATAGCTAACCCACCGAGCTTGCACCTCACTGAACATTATGGGCAATTTAGCATGGCCAATCCATCCTAACCTGCATATATTTGGGCTGCGGGAGGAAATCAGAGCACCCCAGAGCAAGTCCTGACAGACACCAGGGAGAATGTGCAAACTCCACACAGTATCTTTCATGAATTTATGCGCCTAATATTTTTAACCAAAGCTGTCTTAACAGGGAAATCTTTTGACATGTAGCATTAGGAATTCGTTTACAGCCTTCCATAAAGATGAAGAAAAGTAATCAACCAAAATGTCAGGGGAACATAGTCACCTCTACTCTGAACAGTAAACACCATAGATTGGCCTCAACGCTATCCTCAGAGTAATTCTGTGAAGTGGCGATAATATTTTTCCTTCCAATTTTTCTCTTCCGAGTTTTCCTCATGGAAGTGCCAAAGGCCCTAATTGTCGTCAGGTCACTAATTTTTACAGTTGATATTCATGCATGAACTTTGACAATGAATATCAGCAAGTTATTCAACTAGAACTTACAGATATAATGTCTAAAGATATGCTCTTCCAACAACCATCAATGATCAACAATCACTTTGAATCACAAAAGCCCTTGCTGATTTTACCTACTCCAACCTCTAGGAAGGATGTGAGGATGTTTGAGAAGGAAATGATTTGGAATGGTTCCAGGGTGCTGGAATTTCAGTGATGTAACTAGCTTGGATAAGCTGGACCTGGTCTCCTTGGAGAAGACTAAGAGTAGATTTGACAGAGATATTAAAAATCCTGAGACATCTGCACAGTGTGGAAAGGCAGAAACTATTCCCATTGGGCAAGATACAAACAAAAAATCAGTATCGTCAAAAGAAGCAACGTGAGGGAAAACATTCTTACACAACAAATGATTAGGGTCTAAAATATATCACCACAGAATGAGTTGAGGCACATTCAGTCCCTGCTTTCAAAAGGCTATTGGGTGAATATTAGAAAAGAGATCTGCAGGACAACACTGAAAATGTGGGGGAGAGCAGCTAGTAAAGTTGTTTTGTAAAGCTATGCCACAGACATGACAGATCTCCTCATTTGTGCTGTAATCATTGACTCAGTGATTCTCGTGATCTTACTGCCATCCCAGCTTTAGATCAATGAATGTTCTTTGGACCAGGAATCAATTTTGGGAACTTCCTAATCCAGATGATTCGGATATTAAATAAACATGCCATGCCAATAATTGGTTTAATTATGAAACATGGAAGGGAAGTAATGTTTTTCCCTTTGTACATGAGATGAACATATTCCTATAATATTTTCCCATTGCTCACCAATCTGTGTCAGAGTGGGGTTGATCAAAGGTGCAATCAATGGGGCTTCTTTGGTACATCAGGGGAAATACAGTTAGATTCAGTGTGAAGCAGAGAAAAGCTGTTTTGTTCAATTTGTGATAGAGATAGAGAATAAGGTAGTTAGTGAGTAACCTGAAGTGTTTTTCTATGTTAAAGTTACTATATAAATGCAAGTTGTTGTTGTTACAGCTGATCAACAGAAAGAACAAAAGAATGATTAGAGTAAGATTAGAGCCAATCAGAGGTAGTAGTGGGACGTTGTGCATGGTGCCAGAGGAGATAGAGGAAGCGCTAAATGAATATGTTTCATCAGTATTCACACTAGTCAAAGACAATGTTGTCGAGGAGAATACTGAGATACAGGTAACTAGACAATATGGGACTGTGGTTCACAAGGAGGAGGTGTCTGCAATTCTGGAAAGTGTAAAAATAGATAAGTCCCCTGGGCCGAATGGGATGTATCCTAGGATTCTCTGGGAAGTCAGCAAGGATATTGCTGAGCCTTTGGCTTTGATCTTTATGTTGTCATTGTCTACAGGAATCATACCAGAAGACTGAAGGACAACAAATGTTGTTTCCTTATTCAAGAAGGGGAGTAGAGACAACCCTGGTAATTATAGGCTAGTGAGCCTTACTTCGGTTGTGGGTAAAGTGTTGGAAAAGGTTATAAAAGATAAGATTTATAATCATAGAGTCATAGAGATGTACAGCTTGGAAACAGACCCTTCGGTCCAACCTGTCCACACGGACCAGATATCCCAACCCAATCTAGTTCCACCTTCCAGTACCTGGCCCATATCCAAACCCTTCCTATTCATACACCCATCCAAATGCCTCTTAAATGTTGCAATTGTACCAGCCTCCACCACATCCTCTGGCAGCTCATTCCATACACATACCACCCTCTGCGTGAAAAAGTTGCCCATTACGTCTTTTTTATATCTTTCCCCTCTCACCCTAAACCTATGCCCTCTAGTTCTGGACTCCCCGATCCCAGGGAAAATACTTTGTCTATTTATCCTATCCATGCCCATCATAATTTTGTAAACCTCTATAAGGTCACCCCTCAGCCTCCGACGCTCCAGGGAAAACAGCCCCAGCCTGTTCAGCCTCTCCCCATAGCTCAAATCCTCCAACCCTGGCAACATCCTTGTAAATCTTTTCTGAACCCTTTCAAGTTTCACAACATCTTTCCGATAGGAAGGAGACCAGAATTGCATGCAATATTCCAACAGTGGCCTAACCCAATGTCCTGTACAACCGCAACATGTCCTCCCAACGCCTGTACTCAATACTCTGACCAATAAAGGAAAGCATACCAAACGCCTTCTTCACTATCCTACAAAGGAATAAGCTGATTAGGGATAGTCAACATGGTTTTGTGAAGGGTAGGTCGTACCCCACAAACCTGATTGAGTTCTTTGAGATGATGACCATACAGGTGGGGTGAGGTTAAAGCGGTTGATATGTTGTATATGGATTTCAGTAAAGCGTTTGATAAGGTTCTGCATGGTAGGCTGTTGCACAAATACAGAGGCATGAGATTGAGGGTGATTTAGCAGTTTGGATCAGAAATTAGCTAGCTGAAAGAAGACAGAGGGTGGTGGTTGATGAGAAGTGTTCATTCTGGGGTTCAGGTACTAGTGGTGTACCGCAAGGATCTGTTTTGGGTCCACTGCTGTTTGTCATTTTTATAAACGACCTGGATGTACACCCCAGTCCAACACTGGCACCTCCAAATTATATTTATACAGTATCTTTCATGATTTCAGGATGTTACAACAAATACTTGCCTCTAATTAGGTACCTTTAAAGTGTTGTCACTGCAATAACCCTGGAAGCCAATCTGTGCACAGCAAGATCCTACAAAGGTCAATGTGATAATGATCGTAGATAATCTGTTCTTAAGTGATCCCACTTAAGGGATAAATTTTGTCCAAAGCAACACAAATAAATCCATTACTGTCCTTCAAATTAGTCATAGAGTCATGGAGATGGACAGCATAGGAACAGACCCTTCGGTCCAACTCATCCATGCCTACTAGTGTCCTGAAATCTTTTGCCCAAGATTCAATTCTCAAAACAAGACAAATATTAAAATGTGAAAAGAGAAAAAACTGTGTTCCATCATTTTATCTTGATGTTGGCAGGTTACAGTTCTCTCAGGGAATCCGATTTGCTGTTGCATCATACAATTGAAATACATGTTGTAGCTTAGAGCTATGAATGGTGATGGTAAAACCTCCAACATTTTTTACATCAATTGGCTGACTGAGAAAATCTACTGCTCTTACCATGTGCCATTGGCGTGTGTTGGAAGACTTTGCATATTGATTGTCAACCTGGCTGGCCATGTTATAAATGTACCTTCCTTGGCCATTAGCCATGAGTTGGAACTCAATTTTAGATCTTCTGGTTCAAACTCACATACTGTTCACTGTAAAACAGGACCTCCTTTCATATGATAGGGTGTCATAAAGTTAGAAGCTTTGGTAGCTTTAGATCCTTCTCGCAGTATTTAATTGTTCCCTGTTTGATAATGTGAGTGTGTTTACTGCTGATGTTATTTGTGCTTGACTTTTTAAAACTGGGCATGCACTGATAGAAAACTAAACCAAACTGAAGAAAGAAATGGGAGCAAGGGATGAAATATGGAGTAGACCTTTTAAAGCACTATGAATAAAATCTTTTACACACAAGTGTCACTGGGAATAATTCTGAGATATAAGTCATTCAAAAAATCTACAAAAGTATTTTACCGGCTGTAAATGTTCTGGGCTGTTGTGAGGTTGTGAAAACTATTATATAAATGCAGGTCTTAAATTCTAATTGGTAAAGAGGATAAGGATACAAATTAGTTCCAACAATGGGTCATTGACTTGAAATGTTAATCCGGTTTCTCTCTCCACAGCCACTTCCAGACCCTGCTGCATATTGCCAGCATTTTCTATTAATATTTCAGACTCCCCCCATTCTTGTGAATTAGTTTTGAATCCTTTCTTACATTTTATAATTTTAGCCCATGCTTTAAAAAAATGTAACTGAATACAATGGTTCATTAATATCCCATTTGTAAATCACAATTGACAAGGGTAATCTTGTTTCAATTTTGGAGGGATCTAAATTTATATCAGTTTTTCACATATTTTATAACTCTGGCCTGAAATGAATTAAAAGTATCTGGAACTTTTATATTTTCAAGGTAAGTCTTAACTGAAAACAAAGTACTTAGTTTAAATAAGGAATTATAGGTTGAATAATGTGCTTCAGTTAATGCACTACAGATTATTAACTGTAAACACAGATTTGACATGTAATAATATTCTTGTCTTGAATTCTAGTGAATTTTTTTAAACAGTCTTCTGATTTAAAAACTAGTTGGCAGTGTTTGCCCTATTTTGATAAAACCATGCATTTGGTTACATAAAATTAATTATTTCAACTGCATTCAGCAGTTTTCCAGGCCTTGTTGTGAAGTGTGAAGGATTAAAGGGAGGATGGGGGCAGAGAGAGTGTATGTGTGTGTGTGTATGTGTACATGTATCAAGAAATAATTTCCATCCCAGAGTTAATGATGCTCATATATGAAACTGGGCCAGACCTTAGGCCAGTGATGTTGGACTCGTGCTGTTCACATATCACTGGTGATTTTCAGGAGGTGGTGGACCACCAAATGGATTGGAATCTAAGCTGTGCCTGTGGAGGAAGCACCAAGTTGCTAGACCTGGGGATCAGCACTGTGGGTAGGCTTTGTGGCCTTACCTGTTTGCATGGCTATGGTCCCAGGTTGCCCTGTGGAAGGACTTGCCTTGCACTATGGTGGTCCAGATACTGAGACCAGTTTTATACTTTAAAACATTTGTAAGTAAACAAGGGAACCACTTTCACTCATTTGAGAGCTGCAGACTATTTCTCCAGAGCTGTAAGGCCAATGAGGGAATACCCCCAACTGCTCAAAAGCCCAACCACCATCATCCCATCCTTAATTAGAGAGCAATACCACCTTCTAATCATGAATGGGTTCATTCTGGATGTAGGTTTGCTCGCTGAGCTGGAAGGTTCATTTCCAGATGTTTCGTCACTCTACCAAGTAACATCTTCAGTGGTCCTCTGGGCAAAGCACTGCTGTTGATTCCTGCTTTCTATTTATATGTTTGGGTTTCTTTGGGTTGGTGACGCCATTTCCTGTGGTGATGTCATTTCCTGTGAAGATGTCATTTCCTGTTCTTTGTCTCAGGACATGGTAGATGGTTCATTCACGAAAATACACAGTCAGTGGTCAGGATCTGGAATGCACTAGCTGAAAATGTGGAACAAAGCTACAGTGAAAAGGCAAGGGAGTTGCTTTGCATTTGCATGGACATTGGGCCGAATGGTCTGCTTTTGAGTTGCAACAATTCCATAATTTTAAGAGACAATATCAGGGTCTCCACCCAAAGCCTACACTTCTGCCAGTGTGATGGTTTTTAGCCACATGCATTCCATCAGCCTGCATGCCCTGCCCAAATACAATCAACTTCAATCTATCTCCATTTCAATGTTACTGTTGTTCAAAATTGGGCTTTTCACAAATCTTGTGGCCAGTTCTGCACTTTTTCCAAACAAACTGTTCAAGGTGTTTGCTCATGGTTCATCAACATCTTTGAGGCCACTTTCAGCTCCATCCTGGAGCAGAAACACATTGAAAAGTTGGTGGCGCATCATCAGATCAAGGACAGTAATACTGTGTGGTTGGGGTAGATGATGGAGAGTGGGACGTCCACCCCTCAATGGCAGCAGGTCCCACCTTGGGCTGTTGGTTCATCTAATTGTCTGGCAATTCCAACTGTCCTGGCAGCTCTTGAGCTCCTCTTGTGAGCACTTCCAGGACTGCAGGCAGGCACATGATGAAGTCCCAAATAACACCCCAGACCTAATTCAGTCAGAAGCATTAGACAGGGAGGGTTCTGATAATTTTTGGGAGGAGGGAAAGGTTGATGAGGGTGTGGGTTTTGAAGTTTAAGTGGGCAGGAAGAGTGAACATTATTCTTTCAGGAATGCCTTCGATGGACAAAGAACACCCTCCAAAGATAGTAACTAACTACAAAGGTGGCAGTGATGTTTAATTATCTATTTACCATCGAGTGTGTGAGCTGTCGATTTCATCCCTTGCACCTACCCTCGACACCCCTCCCTCCTTTCCCTATTATGCAGCTGAGTTCTGGGGAGGTGGTAGGCCAGCCCAAACTATTTAGAATGGCCCCCATTCACCCCACTGAAAACATACCCAGTTAGATCATTTAATATCCATCCCCATAGTGGCTCCGAGAAAGCAAATTATTCTGACATGGATGTACAATGAGACATAAAGAAATTATAACTTATTTGAACATGAAGTAAAAATTGAGGCTTCTAATGCATGACAAAATTAACATGATGCCTAACTGCGCAGCAGGTGGACCCAGAGGAATGCAGCATTCTACAAAAGCAGACAGCTGGCCCTACGCTCAAGTTCACTCTCATTAATCTTGTAACACATAATCTTTAACAGAAAAGCTGATAACAGCTCACTATTTATCTGTAAATCTTTTGAGAGCAATACGCTGAACAAAACACAAATTATGCAATAAATGACATTAGGCTCCTTTGATTTACTGAAAGTTTTGTTTCTCAAGAGTAATACAACAGTTTGTTAAGAGTCGCATTCTTCAACGTTAAAGCTGACATCGATCTTTGAATGTAATTGTTGTAAGTTATAGTTCACTAAATGAACTGCATTAAGACAGGAAATAACTGAATGATATTGTGGTATTTTCCCAGATGACTACTCCTGGTACTTTGTGATACTTGTCAACTCTACCTACATGTGATAAGGGTTGTTTGATGCAGTTCACTATGAATTCCCCCATGTCTTTGTTTTGTCTTGATCCTATCTGGCTCAAAGGTAGAAGACAGAGGGTGGTGGTAGAGGGTTGTTTTTCAGACTGGAGGCCTGTGACCAGTGGAGTGCCACAAGGATCGGTGCTGGGTCCTCTACTTTTTATCATTTACATCAATGATTTGGATGTGAGCATAAGAGGTGCAGTTAGTAAGTTTGCAGATGACACCAAAATTGGAGGTGTAGTAGACAGCAAAAAGGTTTACCTCAGATTACAACAGGATCTGGACCAGCCAATGAGCTGAGAAGTGGCAGATGGAGTTTAATTCAGATAAATGCAAGCTGCTGCATTTTGGGAAAGCAAATCTTAGCAGGACTTATACACTTTATGGTAAGGTCCGAGGGAGTGTTGCTGAACAAAGAGACCTTGGAGTACAGGTTCATTGCTCCTTGAAAGTGGAGTCGCAGGTAGATAGGATAGTGAAGAAGGCGTTTGGTATGCTTTCCTTAATTGGTCAGAGTATTGAGTGCAGGAGTTGGGAGGCCATGTTGTGGCTTTACAGGATATTGGTTAGGCCACTGTTGGAAAATAGTGTGCAATTCTGGTCTCCTTCCTATTGGAAAGATGTTGTGAAACTTGAAAGGGTTCAGAAAAGATTTACAAGGATGTTGCCAGGGTTGGAGGATTTGAGCTATGGGGAGAGGCTGAACAGGCTGGGGCTGTTTTCCCTGGAGCGTGGATGGGTATATGAATATGAAGGGTTTGGAGGGATATGGGCCTGGTGCTGGCAGGTGGAACTAGATTGGGTTGGGATATTTGGTCGGCATGGACGGGTTGGACCGAAGAGTCTGTTTCCATGCTGTACATCTCTATGACTCTGGTAAAAACAATGACTGCAGATCCTGGAAACCAGATTCTGGATCAGTGGTGCTGGAAGAGCACAGCAATTCAGGCAGCAACCGACGAGCAGCAGGGTGTGCTCTTCCAGCACCACTGATCCAGAATCTCTATGACTCTATCTAGCGATTAGAGGTAGACGATAAACCATCGCTAAAGAGACACTGTTCTTAGATACAAAGAAGGTTTATTGCATGATAGCAAAAGGTATTTTGCAGGCACAACTACTAGGATCTTAGGGAGCTGGTACAAAATATCTGAAAGCTAGAGTGGAACAATTTGTCTCAACCCATAGACAATGTGAGACATCAGTAGAATGTGTGGAGTCAATTCCCAAAAACATTAACTTCTTCAGGACCAGTACCTCATAGAACGTATAAATAATAGTGCATCTCAGGCGTAAATGATATCCTAACCTGAGAGAGAAACCTTGAACTATTTAAATGCACATCCTTTTGTAAGATGATTAACATACATTACTGGAAATAAAGGAAGTTATGATAAAAGGAAAGATGAAAGAAAAATCAGTGTAAATTAAAATCAAATCTTGATGGGTAAATGCATCGTTGTCTGATTTTGGGTTAATTTATTGTAATGTTTTTTTCACTGGGGAAATCTCCCATTTATTTGGAAGTCATTTTTATCATTGACCCTCAATCTACATAATTTGAAAAGACCTAGGTAGAATTAAAATTACTTTCTGGTGTAACATTTTGACACATGGAACAAAAGGTAAAAACAATGACTGCAGATGCTGGAAACCAGATTCTGGATTAGTGGTGCTGGAAGAGCACAACAGGAAGGGCTTTTGCCCGAAACGTCGATTTGACTGCTCCTCGGATGCTGCCTGAACTGCTGTGCTCTTCCAGCACCACTAATCCAGAACATGGAACAAAAGACCTAGCCTCCTGCTTAGAAGCTGAACTAAAATTTATGCTCAGTAGGATCTCGGGGAAACTTACACTCACTAAATAATTCAAGGCACTTTAATTGAGTGCAAGTAAGGTTCTTGTTGAGAGGACAGAGTTAAAATTGCTTCCATGGTGTCTTGGATCAGAAAATTGAAGTGTGAAGTGGTCTCTGAGTCAACCATGTAGAAGTAAACTGATTCTCCTTGATGTTGAACAATTAACACTTTCCCTCCATTCTAGTCGTGTAAAGACATTCTGGTTTTGTCAAGGCTTTTGTGTTGTGATGATAGCGTCCTATCTCTGGGCCTAGAGGCCTGGGGATTCAAGTCTCACCTCTGCACTAGGTGAATCTGCAAGGGTTGACTTTAAAATGATCTAGAAACATTTGGGTTTTGCATTTGCAAGATTTCTGTCTGCAGGTTTTGCTTCTTGTTTATCTCACTGTGAATGTTACGGCAAGCAGTTTTAAAAAAAAATCACTGGAGGCTGTTTTTGAATGATTGATGCTAATTGCCTAAGTGGTAAAGTCTCCTGCTTCAAACCCTTATCGCATACTTGAAATCTCAGCAGTCTGAGAATCCAGTCTGAATTTACAAGATCTCGATGGGGTCTTCTGACAAAGACCGCCATCTCTTTCACAGTCTTGATAATTATCCAAATCTTTGACGGGCCAATTAAATAATCAGGAATTTTTAACTACAGCAACTATTAGATTAGATTCCCTACAGATTGGAAACAGGCCATCGCCCCAACAGGTCCACACCAACCCTCCACAGTGTAACCCACCCAGACCCATTCCCCTATCCTATATTTACCCCTGACCAATGCACCTAACACTATGGGCATTAGCATGGCCAATTCACCTGACCTGCACATCTTTGGATTGCGGGAGGAAACCAGGGCACCCGGTGGAAATCCACAAAGACAATGTGCAAACTCTACACAGTCACCCGAGGTGGGATTCAAACCCAGGTTCCTAGCGCTGTGAGGTAGCACTGCTAACCACTGAGCCACCATGCCACCCTAAATTTATTGTCTTTAATAATTTCAGGAGGATCCCAGCCATCCTGGGTGGAGATAGAGAAAGAATTCTCATGAATCTAAAATCTCTTTAATCTATAAAAAATAGATTATCAACTTTCCATTGGGCTGAATTGAAGTAATTGCATTAGAATTAATAGAACTGTCTTGATTATGAAATTTGTTTTTGCTTTGTTTAGTACAATATCTTGTTTATAAACTGCTTCTAATTTCAGATTGTCTCCCATGTTTTCCATCTTGGACTGACTGTCAGTGGTGCACTGGCAGGTAAGAAAAATCTCCAAATGAATAGCACAATGGTCACCTTCAGGAACTGACTGTGTGGAGTTTGCACGTTCTCCCCGTGTCTGCGTGGGTTTCCTCTGGGTGCTCCGGTTTCCTCCCACAATCCAAACAATATCTTGTTTATAAACTGCTTCTAATTTCAGATTGTCTCCCATGGTTTTCCATCTTGGACTGACTGTCAGTGGTGCACTGGCAAGTAAGAAAAATCTCCAAATGAATAGCACAATGGTCACCTTCTGATCAGCATCTCCGTGCACAGGACGGATCAAGCCCAGTTTGCTGCAGTTAGGAAAGACAAGATGACAGAAGGCCTGACTTCCTTTTTGGGAGATAGGGGAATCTCCCCTTACCTCCAAAATTTGGTGCCTGGAATGAAGCTATTGTGATTTGACTGACCATGTTTTTGAAACTGACCAACTGTCATTTTGCACGTTTTTCTGATCTTCTCATTACAGGGAGGATGGAATTGCATGGAAAAGGACACAGAGAATATTTTGCCCGGACTGGAAAATTGCAGCTCCGGGGTTGTGAACATAAGAAGCAGATTTGATTTGATTTATTATTATCACACATATCTAGATATAGTAAAAAGTTTTGTTTTACATGCTAACCAGACAAATGCACGGTGGCTCAGTGGTTAGCACTGCAGCCTCACAGCGCCAGGGTCTGGGGTTCAATTCCAGCCTCAGGCGACTGTCTGCGTGGAGTTTGTACGTTCTCCCCATCTCTGCGTGGGTTTCCTCTGGGTGCTCCAGTTTCCTCCCACAGTCCAAAGATATGCAGGTTAGGTGAATTGCCCATGCTAAATTGCCCATTGTGTTAGGTGCATTAGTCAGAGGAAAATGGGTCTGGATGGGTTACTTTTCAGAGGGTCGGTGTGGACTGATTGGGCCAAAGGGCCTGTTTCCACACTGTAGGGGATCTAATCTAAAATCATACCATACATAAGTACATTAGGATAACAGAACAGAATGCAGAATATAGTGTTGCAGCTGCAGAGAAGGTACAGTGAAAGATCAACTCTAATAGATGAGGGGTCTGTTCATACATCTGATAACAACAGGGAAGAAGCTGTTCTTAAATCTGTTGGTGCATGTTTTAAAACTTTTGTGTCTTCTGCCCAATGGATGAGGGTTTGTGTGATGAACTGAGTTGCATTCACAACTCTCTGCAGCTTCTTGTGGTCTTGGGACAGAGTGGTTGCCATACCACGCTGTGATGCAACCAGATAGGATGCTTTCTACAGTATATTTATAAAAATTGCTAAGAGTCATTGTGGACATGCTGAATTTCCTTAGCTTTCTGAGGAAGTAGAGGTATTGTTGTGCCTTCTTGACTGTAGCGTCAAAGTGGAAGATTAGATTGACATGTACAGAATTGTGAGGTACCTGGATACAAGGGATGGGTCTTAACAGATCAGTCAATGACTAAGATTTGAAGAGAGACGAGGAAAGATGTTTTCACTAGAGAGTGGTAGAGGTCTGAAACCACTGTCTGAAAAAGTAGTAGAGGCAAAAATCCTCAACTCATTTAAAGGGTGTCTGTGTATACAGCTGAGGTTCTGCAACTTGCAGGGCTATGGACCAACTGCTGGAAAGTGGAATTGAGCTGATCTCTCATTTGTTGGTGAGTGATGGGGCAAGTGGCCAATCTTTTTATTAGTCTATAATTGTACAAAATGCCTATTGTTTAGCTCTAGCTTTGCCCTTGTCCTTTTGAAAGGGAGCTTACGTGGGATATGATACATTGACATCTGATTTTGAGTCATCTATCTGGCAATGGCTGCCAATGGAGATGCTAAGCGTCTACTGCCATAATTTGCTCCATTTCCCTGTTATACGAATAATGGTTCTGAAAGGGTTATTGCTGGAGACTATGCTAAGCTTCACCCAGCAGTCTTGGGTGAGGTAGAGAGGAGGGTGCCATGTTGACTCAGTGCTTAGTACTGATGCCTCACACCACCAAGGACCTGGGTTTGATTCCAGACTCTACTGATGGTCTATGTGGGTTTCCTCTGGATGTTCCGGTTTCCTCTCACAATCCAAAGATTTGCAGTTTAGGTGGATTTGCCATGCTAAATTGCCCATAGTGTCCGGGGACGTGCAGGTTAAGTTGTTCGCCATGGAGAATGCAAGATCACAGGGATAGAGTAGGGGGTGGGATGCTCAATGGACCGAATGACTTGCTTCCACACTGTAGAGATTTTACAATAACTGCTGCAGCTTGTTCAAATTTTATGATTTATGAGTCTAGCTCCAGGTCCCTGATAGTCTCAGTAATTATGTCGAACTAGCTGATATATCTTGTGTCTATTGCTATCATACAAAAATCAATATCAATAAGACAAGTGTTTCTTCTTTATAAGTACCACTAGACACACCCTGTATAGAAAGGAGAATTGATGGCAGCACCTTACACAAACCATTACCAGATATACCACCTCCTTCCATTGAACTCAATAGAAATCAACATCAGGTGGCTTCTGAAAATGGTGGCCAATTTCGAAGTTCAGTTTTATATGCAAGCCATAAATATTGGAAGGAAGGAAGTGTTTCTCTGGTCCCCAGCTGTTCCTGGATACAAAGTTCCACAAATTACTCCTGCATATTTACTTTTGAAATCATATACCACTCAGCAATTACATGCTAAGAAACCCCCTCCAAGATTTCAAATGTATGCACTTAAACATTCTATTTCCCATAAACATTTTCACTACCAAAGCTTTACAAAAAGAGCAGGAAGCCTTTTATACCACATACGAAAAGTCTATTAAGAGAAAGTGTATTAGCCATCTGGTGCAACTAGAAAAACAACTCCTTTTAATTGACTTGTGACTATTATAAAGCATCCATTAGTAACATCATTAATTTTAAGTTCTTTATCCCTTCTGTGTTTAATTATCTTTACAAAAGTGTGGCAGAGTGAGAAAGCATATCAGTCGTTTAAAGGGCTCTTTCTTATCAGGCTTCCACAATAACAGGGGAAAGTGAAATGGTTTGGGGCTGTCATTTTAGATCGGATACTAGGATGATGTGGAGCTGCTGATGTTGAACTGGGGTGGGTAAAGTCAGATGTTTGGTGTCTCAGTGGTTAGCACTGCTGCCTCACAGTACCTAGGCACCCAGGCTCGATTCCGCCCTCAGGTGACTGTCTGTGTGGAGTTTGCAGATTCACCCTGTGCCTGTGTGGGTCCCCTCTGGTGCACTGCTTTTGTCCTGTGGCTCAAAGATGTGCAGATTAGGTGGATTGACCATGCTAAATTACCCATAGTGTCCAGGGATGTGCAGGCTAGTTGGCGTAGCCATGGGAAATGCAGGGATACAGGGATAGGGTAGGTGTAGGGGAACGGGTCTGGGTGGGATGCCTTTCAAAGGGTTGGTGTGGACTTGATGGTCTGTTTCTATACTGTAGAGATTCTATGAAGTCACATGGCACCAGGTTATAGTCCAACAAGTTTATTTGAAATCACAAGATTTTGGAGCATCGCTCCTTCGTCAAGTGACCTTGTTCTGTGATTTCAAATAAACCTGTTGGACTATAACCTGGTGTTGTGTGACTTCTGACTGGATTGTAGGAGGCATGCTACAATTGTGCTCAATGCTCTCGAGCTCAGGCAATTCAATAGATTGGGGTGAAATTGGCTCTCCAGCCCATTTCAGATCAGTTTTCCAGATTCTACTGCATCCCTGTAGCAGTGACACAAACCAGTCCAGTCTCCTTAATAGGTGACAAGTCAACTGGGTGTCCATCTGTGTCAGCAGATAGCCCATGTCAGCTTCAGCACTGGGACATATAGAATTAGAAAATATAGAATCCCTATAGTGTAGAAACAGACTATTCAGCCTATTGAGTTCAAACTGACCCTCCAAAGAATGTCCCATCACCCCTACCCTATCCCTGTAACCCTGTATTTCCCATGGCTAATCCACCTAGCCTACACATCCCTGGACACTATGGGCAATTTAGCATGGTCAATCCACCTAACCTGCACTGTGGGAGGGAACTGGAGCACCCAGAGGAAACCCACACAAACACGGGAAAGAACGTGCAAACTCCACACAAGCAGTCATCTAAGGCTGGGATCAAACCCTGGCCCCTGGTACTGTGAGGCAGTGGTGCTAACCACAGAGCCACTGTACGAGAAGCTCAACTGGTCTGGTAGCATCTATGGAGAGAAAGCAGAGTTAACGTTTCGAGTTCAGAATCTGTTCTTCAGAACTGATAGTAGCTGGGAAAATTCTTAGAGCTGGCGAGCTGTGGGCACTAATTGGCGTCAAGAAGCAGCTAACGTTTTCCATGCTGACTGTCCCTAATCAAATTATTCTTTTCTAGATGATAATAAATCCTATCTCTTATAACCTTTTCCAACACTTTACCAACAACTGAAGTAAGGCTCACTGGTCTATAATTACCAGGGTTGTCTCTACTCCCCTTCTTGATCAGGGGAACCTCATTTGCTATCCTCCAGTCTTCTGGCACTGTTCTTGTAGACAGTGACCATTTAAAGATTAATGCCAAAGGCTCGGCATTCTCCTCCCTGGCTTCCCAGAGGATCGGAGGATAAATCCCATCCGGCCCTGGGGACTTACCTATTTTCACACTCTGCAGGATTTCTAATACCTCCTCCTTGTGAACCTCAATCCCACCTAGTCTAATAGCCTGTATCTCAGTATTCTCCTCGACAACATTGTTGTTTTCTAGAGTGAATACTGTCAAAAAATATTCATTAAGTGCTTCCCCTATCTCCTCTGACTCCACACACAACTTCCCACTACTCTCCTTGATTGGCCCTAATCTTACTCTCGTCATTCTTTTATTCCTTAATTACTTATAGAAAGTCTAGGTCTGGGTGGGATGCTGTTTGGAGGGCCAGCACAGACTCGATGGGCCAAATGTCCTTTTTCCACATGATAGGGATTCTATGATTCTATGATACTATGTATGGGTTTGAATTCCACCATGATAGAGGGTGAAATTTGAATTTATTAAAACTCTTTAATTAAAAACCACCCTATTGCTGAGCTTGCAACTACTGTCTATGGTCATTTCATACACCTTCTTGTTCACTAACATCCTTTGGGAAGGAATCCTTTGGCAAGATACCCAGTAGAACACATGCCACCTCTAAGCTTTGTTATCTCAACATTATCACAATTACATAATTCTTCCTTAAGGCTTTTCCCTGTCTGGTTGAAGTTATGTAGCTACAAAGGTAAACCAAAAATTGACCTCAAGTCAATCCATATCCAACAACCTGCCCTGAAAATTCTGCTCACATTTTGACAAGTGGGACAATCCACCACATTCAAAACCTTTCAAAACTTTTAAAACAACTTTCAAAATCCAGCAACTCTCAATTTCAAACAATGTCAATCCACTCCATCTCCCAATGTTAACGGGATCCTTCCAAAATATTCCTGCACTGAAATCCGCACTTTTACCAAACACTAATCTTTTTTTTATCTGGACCACACTCTATCTACGTGCCAGGTCTTGTTGTAATACCTTTAGTGGAGAAAATAATAAAATGCAACTCAATGGATAAAAAATGTAGAACAATATTCGGAGAGATAGATCCATTTATTTGTGTGTATTTGTATGCTTGACTCTTAAGTGTCTTCTAGGCGATTAGGGATTGGTACATCATGCTGACAGAGCCAGGGATGCCCAGATCCTGTCATGTCATACTTCATTATTGCAACTGTTCTTCCAAAGACCACAAAAAAATTGCAGAGAATTGTGGACACAGCCCAGTCCGTCATGTAAACCAACCTTCCATGCATTGACTCCATCTATACTTCCCACTGCCTCAGGAAAGCAACCAACATAAATGAAGACCCCTCCTACTCTGGTTCTCCTCTCTTCCACCCTCTTCCATCGGGCAGAAGGTATAGAAGTTTGTATACCTTTACGAACAGATTCAAGAACAGCTTCTTCCCCCCCGTTATCAGATGTTTGCACAGATCTCTCAAATGTTAACTCTGATATCTCTCTCTCTGTTATTTCTATGTGGCTGTAACAGAGTGTATTCTGCACTCTGTTCTGCTACCCTGATGCACTTTGTATGGTACAATCTCCCTGTATAGCATGCAAAACAACACTTTTCACTGTATCTTGGGACATGCAACAACAATAAATCCAACTCAAATTGAATGGAAATCAAGCCCCACTATTCCCAGACTCATCACAAAGTTAAAGATTTTATCAAAGGATGCAAAATTCCCCAATTTATCTGATTTATTTAGACCCAGGTTTACAGAAAGTACAGACCAGGTTTCTGTTTTTAACAACAATCGCTACTTATTACAAATAAACAGATTCTAGCTCCAGGTAAACAATTATGAACTGTCGACATATAACTACCAGCTAAAACTCTAGCCCCCTTCTAAAGCTTCCACATACTTGCAGATAGACACAGAATAAACATTGATGTCATGGCTGGGGGGAAACCTGGGAAGGCAGTTCAATGAGTGCTGTTTCCAAGGTTCTCTGAGATTATCCTGTTGCCTGTGAGGACTTTAGTTGATCTCTCTCTTCCAGGTACTTTTCACTTTATTGCAGAAGGTAGAGAATGATTGGCAAAACCAACAGTATAAGTAGCATCTACAATAGGGGCTGCTGGCGTGTTTTTATAAAGTGCAGCAATCCCTTCCACAGTTCTTGGTTTCTAAAACAGTCCTCCTCCGATTTCAATCCAAATAAATGGAAAAATTAAAACTAAATCTTTACAATGAACAAACATAACTCATTTAGTTTCTCACAGGTAAAAAAAAATCCTTCAGTATCCATCCTCTTATATTCCCTCAGGATTTTCGTCAAACATTTTGAAAATATTTCCATGTTTCTCCATGTCCATGTTCAATCAATCTGTTCAGACATGATATGACATTCTTCAGGAGCAGATGAGACTTAAACCCAAGCTTTCTGGCTGATGAGTTAGGGAACATTACCATTACACCACAACAGCCTCTTCCCCCGGCATCTTATATGTTTCATATGATTCTAATTCTCATTCAAAGTCCCAACTGACAGAGGCCCAGTCCAACTAACTTTCCTCGTAAGATATCACCCCCTGTCCCTGTCACCCCCATCCATCCATCCAACATCCATCCCAGGATCAATCGAGTGAATGATTTTTGAACTTCCAATGGAATTAAGTCTGTTTCTTAAAATAGGAAAGCAAAATTGCACACAGTATCCTAGATGTGGCCCTCACCAAATGCCCTGTGAAGCTGAAACATAACAAGTCTAGTTTTATATTCCATTCCCCTTGCAATGAACGACAACTTTCCACATGGATTTCTAATCACTTGCTGTGCCTGTTTTTTTTTGTGATTCATATACCATGACATCCAATTTCCTCTGTACCTCAGAGTTCTCCCTCCATTTAAACAGTATATTGCTTTATTATCCTTCCTGCCAAAATGGATATGTTCACATTTTCCTTCTTTAACTGCATATATCATGTTTTTGTCTACTCATTTAACCTATCTAAATCAGTTTGTACACTCCTTATGTTCTCTTCACAAAATACTTTCCTGAAGTACCAGATTGCTCCCTGTGCCACTCCAACTTGCCAACTTGAAAATGACCCAATAATGCTGAAAATGTGTTGCTGGAAAAGCACAGCAGGTCAGGCAGCATCCAAGGAACAGGAGAGAATTGATGTTTCGGGCATGAGCCCTTCTTCAGGAATGAGGAAACTGTGTCCAGCAGGCTAAGATAAAAGGTAGGGAGGTGAGTTCATCCCTTGTGGTTGGAGGGTTCCTAGGTGGAAGATGAGGTGCTCTTCCTCCAGCCGTTGTGTTGCTATGGTCTGGCGCTGGAGGAGTCCAAGGACCTGCATGTCCTTGGTGGAGTGGGAGGGGGAGTTGAAATGTTGAGCCATGGGGTGGTTGGGTTGGTTGGTCTGGGTGTCCCAGAGGTGTTCTCTGAAACGTTCCGCAAGTAGGCGGCCTGTCTCCCCAATATAGAGGAGGCCACATCGGGTGCAGCGGATGGAATAAATGATGTGTGTGGAGGTGCAGGTGAATTTGTGGCGGATATGGAAAGATCCCCTGCATGTCCTTGGTGGAGTGACCCAATAATGTCTACTCTCCATTTCCTGTTAGTTAACCAATCCTCAATCCATGCTGAAATGTGCCCAGTGCAGTGGGCTTTTACTTTGTCTGGTAACCTTGGACATGGAGTCTTATCAAATGCCTTCTGGAAACCAAAAAACACCATATCCATATGTTCCCCTTTATCCATGTTGTTTCTTACTTCCTCAGGGAATTCTAAAAAAAAAATGAAAAGTGAGTTCTCTTTCACTAAATCATGTTGGCTCTGCCTGATTGCACTGGGATTTTCTAAGTGCCCTGCTATAAACTCATTGATAATAGATTCTATCATCTTCCTGATGAAAGGTATTAAGCTAACTCTACTGAATATTCTTGTTTTCTATCTCCCTCCTTTCTTGAATGGAACTGTTACGTTCATTATTTTCCAATCTAATGGAACCTTTCCAAAATGTAAAGAATTTTGAAATGTTAAAATCAAAGCATCCACTACTTCTTTAGTTACACCCTTTAAGACCCGATGATGAGATCTATTAGGATCTACGGACTTGTTTGGTTCCAATAATTTTCTTAGTAGTATTTTACTATTTATGTTCAGATCTTTCCCTCCTTTTCACATCGATTTACACTTATTTCTGGGATGTGAATGGTGTCCCCTGCAGTGAAGACAAACACAAAACATCTGTCATTTCTTTGTTTTATGATTATTTCCCCAGACTCACTGTCTAGCAGATTGATGCTCACTTTACTTAGTTTTTTTTTCTTTTTCAAATACTTGTAAAACCTATCTGATAGTTTGTTTTTTGCTTTCTAGCTTGCTGTTTCATTTTCCATTCAATCCTATATTCTGACCAGCCACTAATGCTTGTGAAAACACATGCTTTTTATTTTAAGTAGCTATTACCTTTAACTTAGTTAGCTACAGAGAATACACCCTTCTTCTTGACTATTTCTTTCTCAGTGCAATAAAAAAACATAGAAAATAGAAGCAGGAATAAGTCATTCAGCCCTCTAAGGCTGTTGTGACATTCAATGATTGTAGTTGATCATCTACTCAGTATCCTGTTCCTGCTTTCTCTCCATGCCATTTGATCCCTAAGGCTAAATATTTATGTAACCTATAAATATCTTAATATCTATCTCCTTCTTGAAAACATTCAATATTTTGGCCTCAACTCTTTTCTGTTGCAGAGAATTCCACATGTTCATCACTCTTGTGCTGGCAAAGCACAGCAGGTCAGGCAGCATCCGAGATGCTAGAGGAGGGTGGGGGTGGGGAGAAAGTAGCATGGAGTACAATAGGTGAGTGGGGGAGGAGATGAAGGTGATAGGTCAGGGAGGAGAGGGTGGAGTGGATAGGTGGAAAAGGAGCTAGTCAGGTCGGACAAGTCCGGACAAGTCAAGGGGACAGTGCGGAGCTGGAAGTTTGAAACTAGGATGAGGTGGGGGAAGGGGAAATGAGGAAGCTGTTGAAGTCCATATTGATGCCCTGGGGTTGAAGTGTTCCGAGGCGGAAGATGA
>NC_057740.1:32497500-32514557 GCF_004010195.1 Chiloscyllium plagiosum
TGACTTGTCCGGACTTGTCCGACCTGCCTAGCTCCTTTTCCACCTATCCACTCCACCCTCTCCTCCCTGACCTATCACCTTCATCTCCTCCCCCACTCACCTATTGTACTCTATGCTACTTTCTCCCCACTCCCACCCTCCTCTAGCTTATCTCTCCACGCTTCAGGCTCTCTGCCTTTACTCCTGAAGGGCTTTTGCCCGAAACGTCGATTTTGCTGCTCGTCGGATGCTGCCTGAATTGCTGTGCTCTTCCAGCACCACTGATCCAGAATCTGGTTTCCAGCATCTGCAGTCATTGTTTTTACCTAGTTATCTAGAATGGACCATTAGTCCTTTGTCTTTAAGCTGCACTGATGGAGAAATACATCCATAAAAGTTTCTCATCCATCCACTTGGCAGTCTGAGAGACTGGTTCATAGTCTGCTGTAAGTCACAAGGCTGGATTTGGCAGCCTCGCACCATGTGTGTTTTCAGTGAGGGAGAGCACAAAATATGTCAGACGCCCAGCATGCTGCCTCCCTGCCCACCCTGACTTGTTCCCATTGATGTAGGGGGTAGTAACGTGCCCACTTTGCCCATCCACTCTTCAACCTTAATGAGGGTCTTAATTGGTCAATTATTGCCCACTTAATGTATTCATTGAGCCTCAATTGTCATAAAACACTTAGTGGAGAGCTTTTGTGGCATGGTGGTAATGACCTGACTTCTGGGCCAGGAGGCCTGGGTTCAAGTCCTACCTGCTTCAAAGGTATGTCATAAGATCGCTATATGGATGGATTAGAGAATATCGGGATCAGAAGGGAGAACTCTTGGAGTGCAGTTACAGTGTCCCTACCTGTGAGCCAGGAGATCTGGGGTCAAGTCCTACCTGCTCCAGAGGTGTGTCATAGCATCGCCGAACTGCTTGGTTAGAAACCATTAGATAGTGGAAGATGTGTCAGCATCTGAGCCCTGTTTTGTTACAATTCTGGTGGAAAATACAAGGAGGAAGAGTGTGCATATCATTCACAAGGAGCCTTGTGCACATCAACAGGATTCTCCCCTCTTTGTTCCTCCCTGCTTGGCTACTATAACCCATTCCCCTCACCCCAGATATTTACACTCCCCAATCTTTGCTTGCCTTTAAAACACACTTACCTGTGCCAAGATGTCATGGATGTTCCTTGTGAGCCTCCTTGTCCATACTAAGATCTGGTCTGACCCGGATTGGGTAAACTGCCAAACAACCTCACTCAATGGTTAGACTTCCTATCCACTGAGAAACAGGCCTATTAAAAGCTGATTGGTTTTGAATGAACCTTTCTTCTATTTTTTGTAGGGTGGGGAGATGGTAGGGCAAGGGGGCAACACCCACCTCCCTCTTATCCCATAAAACCCAGCCAATGGGGTTTGAGTATGTGTTGTACTAAGCTAAACTTTGCATCACCCAAACTCTGCTGGCTGTATCCTCATGTGGATCAACTCCCCTGTCACCCTTCTGCTGCTTGTTGACTTCCATTGGATCACAAGATGGCATGACCCCATTTTGAACATCTTCATCCATTGTTTTCATATTGCTTAATAGCCGGTCACCCATCATTCATAGTGTTCTCCTCCAGACCTATTACATTTCTATGCTTTTCTAATTCTGGCTTCCTTTAATTGCTCTACCATTGATAGCCATGCCTTGAATTGCCAAGGCCTAGGTTGGCATGGTGGCTCAGTGGTTAGCACTACTGCCTCACACATCAGGGACCTGCGTTCAGTTCCACCCACAGTTGATTGTCTGTGTGGAATTTACACATTCCCCCTGTGTCTGGATGGGTTTCCTCCGGGTGCTCTGCTTTTCTCCCACAGTCCAAAGATATGCAGGTTAGGTGGACTGGCCATGATAAATTGCCAATAGTGTCCAGGGATGTGCAGCTATGGGGGAATGCAGAGTGATAGGGTAGAGGGATTTGTTTAGGTGGGCTCTCTTTAGGGAGTTGGTGTAGACTTGATGGGCCAGTTTGTCCTGCTTCCACACCATAGGGATTCTATGATTCTAAAGATATGAGATTCCTTTAGCTCTCACATTGTAGTGAAGAAGGCATCTAGTATGCTTGCCTTTATTGGTCAGTGCATTGAGTATAGGAAATGGGATATCGTGTTGCAGCTGTACAGAATATTGGTTTGGCCACTTTTGGAATACTGCATGCAGTTCTGGTCTCCCTGCTATAAAAATAATGTTGTTAAACATCTAGCTCTTTTCTTTGTTTTATCATCTGAATGCATGTTTTGGTGACAGGAAACAAGTAGATTTTACAAAATAGGGTTAATGATGTTTCCTATGCAAATGTCCCTCCATTTGCACACAAGATAAATCAAGAGTGTGATGAATTGACATAATTTCCACCATGACAACGGCCATTATAGATTGCCTTGTTTCAACTTGCATTGATTTTGTTTGGCATTGCCAACAAGCCTTCACAGTGACTGTCATTGTAATCTCAGATAGCAAACGATAGCTAAATTGAAAAGCGGAAAACTGAAAATAAATGAAAGAACTTTGTAGTTGCGATTGGCAAAAGACTGAGGTGGAACAAAACATAAATGAGAAAAAGAATATATTTTGCATTTTTGTTTCTTGAAGCTTTGAAAAAATTAGAAATGAGAGTGGTTATTTCCATTGTGGTATATTATGAGTGACTTTGACAGTTTGAAGTAAAGCCCATTAATTTGCCTGAACTGGGCTCTGTTTGATGTTAAATTAGATTATGGTCACATTGTCAGTCTTATTTACATTGGTAAAAATAGTAACTCAGGCAATTTCAAAACCAGCTCATTTGCAGCTGAATAGAAAGGGAAGTTCAGCTGCATCTGAAGTAGAATTTTTTTTTCTTTTTAAATTATATATTACCTATTTGCTTTCATTAAGAGAGTCAGTAGAAGTATTTCTCTGTGAAGTTTTGAAGCATGGCAGCATTTTTGTTGTTCATTTGAAGAAAATTTCTGATTTTTAAACTGGCATTTCTCATCAATTGTGTTCTAACCTTTAAACGTGTAGAAATTGGTTGAACCAATCAATTACTCACTACATGTAGGAGTAAATTAGCACTCCCAATATTGAGCTATGTTCAAAGGCAGTGCAGATAGATGATTCAGGGGCATTATGTCTAAACCTCTTATCATCATGTCCTCCTTTGAACACAATTCAGCACAACGCAGGAGTTCTGAAATTTGTAGGTTCCAAGGAAATGGACTGCTTTCCATTTTAGACATTTTGTATGAGAGTCAACTGGTTCTATATCAGATTGCGCATTGTTAGATAGAGAGTAGACCCTTTTTTACAGAGACACCTTCAGAAGCTATCCGCGTCTTGGGCCAGATTTGATATCTTAATGTCTTTTCATAGCAGCTCCCTCATGTCCAGGGTGGAATGGACTGCGGAGACACAGTGTGAAGGACAAGGTTGCTTGTAATAGCTAGAGTGTCAGAGCATGAGCCTGGGTGGGAAATCAGAGCAGCGGGACATACAGTGAGTGTGAGGTAGCAGAGAGAACAGTGTGGCACACTGGTGCAGTGGTGAAAGTCACTGAACTTCTTTCAGCATTGCTGGCTGTTCCTCCTCAACCTGGAGATGGCACTGACCCTGGTGGCTGGCTCAGACCAGGCTGGTGTGGCCCGGTGATATGTCCTGTTCTGCCAATCCTCCAGGAAGACAATCCCTCTTCCTTGGACCACCCTGTCCACCGGAACCTGAAGGTCTCTGTTGAAAAATGACAAGGCCATCTTCCACTCCCTCAACATGCTCAGACTCCATTCTTGATTCAGCAAGCAGTTCCAGAATTTTAATGCTCATCAAGGTGCACAATGGCTGTTAAAGATGCCAGTCTTTTGGCGGATATCTGCTGAGTGGTGAGTTGTTCTGAGAACAGTGATAAGGTAAGGCTGAAATCACACTTGAGACACGCCACAGGGGCGTGGTTGGTAGTTAATGAGGTGGATTTGGAGAAATAGCCTGAAAACTCTCATTAGGCCTCACCACGAAAACCCCTTGAAAAGCCCGATGCTACTGTCACTATTTTGAAGGACAGGGGAAATCTCCCTAGTGTCCTGGCGAACATTTGCCCCATGGTTAGCGATAAACACAACTGCAGATGCTTCACCTATCCCCACTTCATCACCCTGCTCCCGCCACCCCCTTTATCTGCAGCTCACCTTACCCACACCCTCAGTTCTGAAGAAGGGTTATACTTGAAACGTAGACTTCTCCACCTCCTGATGCTGCCTGGCTTGCTGTGTTCTTCCAACCTTTTGCTTGTTTTTATTTGCCGCATGGGCGCATGGTATTTAGTGAGCAAACCTAGGGCGCATGGTATTGGGGGCAAAGTACTGACTTGGATTGAAATTGGTTGGCTGATAGGAAACAAAGAGTAGTGATAAATGGCTCCCTTTCGGAATGGCAGGCGGTGACCAGTGGGGTACCGCAGGGATCAGTGCTGGGACCGCAGCTTTTCACAATATGTATTCATGATATAGAAGATGGTATTAATAGTAACATTAGCAAATTTGCTGATGATACAAAGCTGGGTGGCAGGGTGAAATGTGAGGAAGATGTTAGGAGATTATAGGGTGACCTGGACAGGTTAGGTGAGTGGACAGATGCATGGCAGATGCAGTTAAATGTGGATAAATGTGTGGTTACCCACTTTGGTGGCAAGAACAGGAAGGCAGATTACTACCTAAAAGGAGTAAAGTTAGGTAAAGGAGCAGTACGAAAAGATCTGGGCGTTCTTGTACACCAGTCAATGAAGGCAAGCATCTGATTGAGACGTATAAGATTATTAAAGGATTGGACACTCTGGAGGCAGGAAACATGTTTCCGCTGATGGGTGAGTCCCGAACCAGAGGACACAGTTTAAAAATAAGGGGTAGGCCATTTAGGACAGAGATGAGGAGAAACTTCTTCACCCAGAAAGTGGTGGCTGTGTGGAATGCTCTGCCCCACAAGGCAGTGGAGGCCCAGTCTCTGGATTCGTTGAAGAAAGAGTTGGATAGAGCTCTCAAGGATAGTGGAATCAACTGTTATGGAGATAAGGCAAGAACACAATACTGATTGAGGATGATCAGCCATGATCATAATGAATGGTGGTTCAGGCTCGAAGGGCAGAATGGCCTACTCCTGCACCTATTGTCTATTGTCTATTGCCCCTCAATCAGACATTCCAAAAGAAGATTATCAGGTCATTATTCATTGTCAGACATTGACTGCAGTCTTTCCTTCATTACATTTCAATAGGACTTCTTTGGCTACAAACTACTTCAATATATCATGAGAAGTGCTATATAAATGCAAATCCTTATCTTTTTATTAACACTTCACTCACCCAAATATACCGAGCATCTAACTATCCAGAATGTCC
Source organism: Chiloscyllium plagiosum (assembly GCF_004010195.1). NCBI lineage: Eukaryota > Metazoa > Chordata > Chondrichthyes > Orectolobiformes > Hemiscylliidae > Chiloscyllium > Chiloscyllium plagiosum. Next base: position 32,502,885 of record NC_057740.1, read on the forward strand.
AGCAGAAACATTTGCTGTAAGATGTTTAAGTAAGCACTCTTTCCTTATGTTTTATTTAATTAAAACCAATTTTCAGCTATTTTTATGGAATCCTACAGCGCAGTAGGACGCCATTCCTTCCATCGTATCTGTGCTGGCCCTTTGAAAGATCTTCCTAAATATTCCTCTTCCATAAATTTGAACAATATGTCACTGTTGTTACATTTAATGATTTCACAGATTCCAATTAAGTTCTTCGCTGTTTAACATTCTCAATGCCTCTCTGCTAAAGTAGGGGTGAGACGAAATTAGTACAAGTGCTTTAAGTGTTTTCATTTAACAGCACTCACAACCCATTTTTATCCTAATGCTTCGTTTTCTAACTTCCTATCCCATCTCATTTTTACTCTCTATCCTTCAAATTGTTTCTCACTTCATCCATTTCTCATTGTTATTTTTGCCTTTGTCATTTTTATTTTATGATTTTTGGGTTTTCCACAGGAATTGTTTGCAGAAACATATCACGTGTTTCTTTCTTGTTAGTTGATATTTTGAGTCGCCAGTCTATCTATCTTCTTGCTTTCTCCCTCTCTGCTACTTTATGTTTCCTCTCTTTAGATTGTTGAGGGAATTTCCCCAGCCTGACAGAGATGGATTGAGGGTGAGTTGAGTGGGAACATGATTTTGGGACAGAGTCCTGATATGATCTCATGCTTTTGTGTCTTGCCCTGAGCAAAGTGGGGATCTCCAAAGGGCCAGTAGATTAGAACTAAATTATAAAACTGAATTCAACATCATCGTTGGTTGGGTCTGGCACTGGAAGAAGCAAAGTGGTGGCGGAAGGGTATCACAGCGACATCAACGAGGTAGGCTTGGTGGTGAGATGCAACTCTGACTTTGATGGGTCCGCCACAGGCAGTGACAGAGGAGAATGGTGGAGAGCAGCGAAAGATGGCACCTGGGGGGTGGCAGCTTCAACATTGGTTGGATCCGGTGTAGATGTGGCAAGGTGGTGAAGGAGAGATGGCACCATTGACAATGAGTTGGCTCAGGACTGATCTCTTTAAGCTATATCTTTCTTTCTTTTTCTTATTCTTAAAACTATTCAAAATGGTGCCAGGTTGTGACAATAGTGGAAAAGCTTTTCACTGTACCTTACTGTTTTTTCTCACTGTGAAATACATGTGACAATAAAATCATTCATTCATCATTCATTTATAAATTCTGATTTTGCTTCTAGTCTGTTTCCTGACCTATTTGCATGCTGTCAGGAACATTATGGCACAGTGCACAGCAGGAGGATATTCTACAGGGAAATTAACAAGTTGGGAAGGTTTTGATCATTTGCACTATAGACCTCCAACCATGGCCAATGGGTGACTGCTATTCAAAGCACTTTGTGTCTTGGAGACTGTCATCCCCGTTTGATTGGCAATGGCCAACTTCTTGGATAGTGCTTTGTTAGACTGATACTTCAACCCCACCTTCAGCTGCCCTTCTGTTATGCCAGCCTTCACTATTGTCTAGAAATAGCCAATGAACCTTTGTCTGCCGCTTCTGCTGAGGTTCAGGAGCAGAGATCACACCACCACTAAAAGTGCCAGCAAGAGGAGCACTAGCAACACCCATTGCCATTACATCGGCCTCGTGACCCTCCAGGAGAGAAACCGCCAACACAGGGCCTACAGCCAGATGATCACATTTCTCAATCCAGTGCCTCAGGAACCTCAGACTCTCATGACTGGAAGGGAGGCTCTCACGGCCAGTAGGAGCTGCAGGCTCCCATGGCAGGTAACTTCCAGCCTCTGCAGTCATCAGGAACAGGATTCCCCCTCGCAGGTGGAGCAAGTGGACATGCATTGTCAGTGGTCAACCAGGAGACTATCACTGGATGGCTAATTCCCAGCCCTTGCCTTTCCATCCCACATGTCTGCTTGTTGCCAAATAGTGTGCTCTCATCCTTTTGCAAAGATAGAGAGGTGACAGCACTGGTAATGCCTCAGGCAGAGAGTAGGGATGGAAACCTTTTGTGCAGAGTGACAGTGAGGCATGATGTGAAAGGGCATAAGATAAGACTGAGTTTGATTGTTCACTGCTTGCCTGGGGGTGTGAGATACTTTCAGAAAGAAGAATGAGTAGAGCTGCAAAGATGTGTTCTCCTCAGTGGTTGCTATGCAGGAATATGCCGGGTGAGTCAGAATCCAGTGCCTGAGAGTGTTCTGCCAATCAGCTTCTCCATCTTTCTCAGGTCCTGAATTCTCTGTGAATGTTTTCAGGTTTAAGAGACCACAAAGTTACTGGGGTTTCTCAGCATCCTCCGTCCACACTTGCTTGGTTCGAGATGGTGCCCTGCTCCTCCTGCCCTCAGGAATGATCACTTCACTCCTTCTCGTTAGAGTCAAAATGACGTTAATTTTCACGAGTCTATATCACTCCATAGAGGAACTGTTAAAAAAAATTATGTATTCCCTATATTTACACAGTATCTCTTCTAACAAATCTACCAAATCAGGTACTGTGGACCTTTTAAATGTACTCTCGCTGCATTGTGCACAGTTCTGGAATGCATGTTATAGTAGGGATATGATTGCACTGGACAGGGTGCAAAGATTTACTAGGATGTTGCCTGGGCTGGAGAGTTTTAGTTATGAAGAGAAATTGGTAGACTGAGGTTGCTTTCCTTGGAGTGGAGGAGGCTGAGGTGGAACAGATTAAGATGTAGAAAATTATGATGGGCATAGATAGGATAGATAGGAAGGGAATTTCCCTTTGGTGGCATAGATTTAAAGGAAGAGGCAGGAGGTTTCGAGGGGATATGAGGAAATACATTTTTACTCAAAGGGTGGAGAGGATCTGGAACACACTGCCTGTACAAAGGTAGAGGCAGACACCCTCAAAACATATAAGAAGTATTTGGATGAACACTTGCAATACCAAGGCATACAAGGCTATAGGCCAAGTGCTGAAAAATAGCTTTAGAATTAGGTTCAGATTTGAAGGACACTTTATGTGCTGTTGACCTCTATGATTGTTCTAAGTGCATTTAGTACAACTCAGCAATAACTTGGAAGCATTAAATACTTGGTCTAAGTGACTATTCATCATGTGAGAATCCTGTGAGGGAATTTAGCAAGCTTCTAATCCAAGAAATGTTTCTCAACCAAATCTAACCCTTTCTCACACAAGCATGCTCTAGGTGTGTTTTTCAGGCATTGAGAAGATTTGGACAAAACGCTTCTTCTTTCTAATCTTGTCTTTTATTTGTTCGATCGCACTTGTCACTTCATTACAATTCTACTATTGACAACATTTAACAATTTTCCTCATGTGTAAGCCTAACACTGGAGAAATATGACCAAGACCATCTATCGCATCAAAGTTCATAAAAGGTTTTTTGTTTCATTAATTAACAGAGGAAAAATTGAAGTTAATATTCTCTTAAGTAGCTTGTAGTCTGTCGATGATCGATCATTGTCACTTGTTAATCATAGCTCCACTTAGGCACTGAATCAAAGCTAATAATTGAGTGACCAATATCATGTAAATACAAGCGATAAAAGACGTGGTTCACAGATTTGCTATGGCAACTGGAGCTCTCTCCTTCCGACTTCTCACCAGGTCAATTGGAAAATAACTGTGCTGGAGGAGACCTTGTTCCTTCAGTTTTGTCTGATGTTCTTCTGTTTCTCTATATACTATCTTCCTGTTCTTGCTGCTTTTACAAAGAGTTCAATGCCACATATAGTGTGACATTTTTCACATCGAGAAGATTTAATCTTCAATTAACCTAATAGTAAACGTTAACATGAAATGATCACTCGTTGCTTTATCAGTTTTAAAGGATCTGACTAATGTCACGAGAGAAAAGTTGTCTTAAAGTAGTGTCAGTTGTGGTTAAATAGGTAGCCCTCTTGCCTCTTAGTCAGGAGGTGATGGTGGTAAGTTACCTCTCTGGAATCTAAGACACAGGCTGACTCAGCAGTGACAGAACACCACAGTTACAGATGCCACTTTCATTGCAGTATGAAACCAAAGCACTGTCTGCCTGCTCGGGTGCACGTCAAAGGTCCCCTGGGACTGTTTTGAGTAAGAAAAAACCAGGTCAACGTACTTCCCTCAACCTACATCAATAAACTAAAGATCATCACGGAACAAAGAACTGACATTTATAAGCTGCACCCTATGAATTCCAGATGTGTTCATATACACTGCAGTACTTTATAATTAATTCACTGTTGTATTGCTTGAATCAATGCAGCCATTTTGAGTAAAAGAAGATTATACAAACAGTGTGTTATAATGGCCAAAAAGTCTTTCTTAAGTACTGTTGGTTGAAAGATTAATATTGATCTGGCCACTAGGGAAAACTCCTTTGACCTGAAAAGATAATAATGTGATAAGATGTTATGCAATTAAATCTTTCTGTACTCATCGAGGTTTCCAGTGAACATATCATAGAATCCCTACAGTGTGGGCACAAGCCATTTGGCCCATTGAGTCCTCACTGACACAACCCACCCAGACCAATCCCCCTACCCTATTCCTGTGTTTACCATGAATAATCCACCTAGCCTGCACATCCCTCGACACTATGGGCAATTTAGAATGGCCAGTCCACGAAACCTGACTGATTCGTGAGTTCTGCAGTGTGCAGCAGCTTGACGGCTAGCTGTGTGTCGTATTTAACACTATTGAATGGCAGTCACACTGAGCAACCAAAGGTTGGTGGCACAAAGGCTATAGTGGTTCAGGAACTAAACTAGACTAACCATATAAATACTGAAGCTACATGAGCAGGTAAGAGGCTAGGAATACTGTGGTAACTCACTTCCTGACTTCCCAAAGCCTGTCCACCATCTACAAGGCACAAGTCAGGCAGGTGATAGTATACTCCCCACTTGCTTGTGCTGAATGAGTGCAGCTCCAACAACTCTCAAGAAGCTTGCTACCATCCAGCCTGCTTGATTGGCATCATGTCCATCAAATATCCATTCTCTCCAGCTCAATAATAATAATACTGTGAACCATCTACAAAACACACTGCAGAAAATGACTAAGATTCCTGAAAGAGCGCCTTCCATATCCATGACCTCTACCATCTAGTGGCACATAGACAGCAGAAAAATGGGAACACGATCATCTGTGAGCTCCTCTCCATTCCTGCCTTGGAAACACATTGCCATTCCTTCTGTGTTGTTGAGTCAAAGTACTGGAACCCCTGCCTAATAAAACTATGGGTGTAGCTACACCAATTAGATTGTAGCAGTTCAAGAAGGCAACTTGCCACCACCTTCTCAAGGATAATTAGGGATGGGAAATAAATGCTGGCCCAGCCAGTGAAGCACAGGTCCCCTGACTGAATGAACTTTTCAAAAAATTCTCAGGCCAATTAAGAGGGGGAAGTAAATACAACCATTGTCAGATTTGCCCAGATCCCAGGAACAATTAAAACAAAATATTATTTTTGAGGAAATATCCTATATTTATCTCAAATATTTTATTCTAACTTAAGAGATTTTTTACATTAAAGTGTTGCTTCGAAGGACCAACATTCTGTGTTAAATGCACTGTCAGTGTGAATTGTGGCACCAGGTTTCACATTGTCGATGTTTATGAATGATGAGCAACAACATTGGGGTCAGTTTGATTGAACCTTTGGGATTGGCAATGCTGCCAGACCCTGTACTCCAGTGCTGAGACTTCTCAAGAGTTTTGTCAAGACAGAACCTCCCTGACAGAGTCGCCATTACAGTCATGTGCAAACCTCTCACCTGCAGATACCCATTGTTCTAATACAAAGAAGGAAACATCAGCGGCAGGAACCTGCGTTTTACTCTAGAATTGCTTTCAAACCAATAATTGGATATATTCTTCCTCCCATTTTGTCGTCAGTCTGCACACACTGAATGGAAAGTTGGTGTGGCTTTCGTTTCCCAATTCTGTTTCATGTCAATGTCATATAGGCAGGCAGGAGGCTGGAAGAACACAGCAGGCCAGGCAGCATCAGGAGGTGGAGAAGTCAACGTTTCGGGTGTAACCCTTCTTCAGGACTGGGGGTGGGTGTGGGGGGAGCTGCAGATAAAGGGGGTGGCAGAGCAGGGTGGTGAAGTGTGGATAGGTGAAGAGAGGAGAAAGTGAAGACTGCAGATGCTGGAGATCAGAGCTGAAAATATGTTGCTGGAAAAGCGCAGCAGGTCAGGCAGCATCCAAGGAGCAGAAGAATTGACGTTTCGGGCATGAGCCTGAAGAAGGGCTCATGCCCGAAACGTCGATTCTCCTGTTCCTTGGATGCTGCCTGACCTGCTACGCTTTTCCAGCAACACATTTTCAGCATAGGTGAAGAGAGGTAGAGGGAATGGCCTGGTTGTTCAGTGGGAGGAATGGATCCGGTTGGTGGCAGGGAGCAGTGGAAGGCATTGACTTCTCCACCTCCTGATGCTGCCTGGCTTGCTGTGTCCTTCCAGCCTCCTGCCTGTCTAGTTTGTATTTCAACATCTGCAGTTTTTTTTTGTCTCATGTCAGTGTCATGTCAGTTCTGAGAAAGGGTCATGCCAGACTCAAAATGTTAACTCTGTTTCTCTCTCCGTAGATGCTGCCAGATCTGACAAATTGCTTCAGTGTTGTCTATGTCTGTATCATGCCAAGTTTGCAAGAACCAGTGACTCAATTTCAGCATCCCCTCCAATCTCCAAGTAAATGGAAGGCATCCTGGGTTTAATTTTAGCATCCTGGCACTATTAAACCAGCCTACTCTGAGGTAAAAGAATCTGAGTCACAGTCAGAAGTAGGTGTGATCATCTAACTAACAGCTGAGCACTCAAAGTGCTCAGGCTGCCTCATTGGTAGGAACTCCTCTGCTAAATCAAAAGGTCATTTCGTCTGAGGCACACCAGGATTTAAAAGCATAATCTAACCTGACACTTATTTGCAGTTCTTGAGGCAACAATGTCTTGTAAGGGGTGATTATCCCAGCTGAAATGTTAAACTATGCCTGGAGTCCTCCCCCAAGTCTGAGATGATGTCCAACTAATTTCTTGCAGCTGCTTTCATGCTGCCAAGGTTGCTTCCTCAGAAGTGGAGAGAAAGTCCTGTGAATGCACAAAAAAATGAGGTTAATGTCACATGTAATTTCAGCAAACTTGCAATGACAGAGAGAAAGAAATGTAATTTCTATCTCAACCTGCACCACTGAAAATAAGAATTAATTTGTTACTTGTTTGTCATATTGCTGTATATGGGTCTGAATCATACATGCAAACTGACTACTAGGTTTGTTTATATTCAGAATCCTATATATTCCGAGAAACTGGTCATGGCCACACTATGTATGGTCCCACGTAATGAACTCTCGATTGATTCAGGCTAGCATTTTTGATTCACTCTCCAAGTTGTAGATATGTATAAACAATAATGACTGCACCTCAAAAAAAAAGCATTGTATGAATAGCGTCAAGATAGATTTTGATAGAATAATTTTCTTCTGTGCCTTGTCGAGACTCAAAGTGGCTGTGGAACAGGTGTGTACACAAGTCCATGGGAAATCTATTTCTGATCCAAATATAGATTTGATGCTAACTCCTGTCCGTTGCAGTGCTGAAATTGATCACAACAAGAAACAAATGTTTCTATTTACATTGTACCTTTCACATGAAATCATCTCAAGGTTAATTTTACAATTGATGATGAAGTGCCGTTATGTAGATGGACGGTGCTGCATATTATATTAAAAATGCCAAGCTGAACCTTTCAGTTTTACACTGCCCTTTGTTTCTGAAACTGTTGTTTGAACAAGTAAGCCAAATTAGTAAAATGCATGATTCAACATATTTGTTCATCTGACAGAAAATTCACATAAAAGGTCATGAAATTATTAATTGAACTTGTTTTGTGAATGCTCAACATTTATACTTTAGGGATAACTGATCCTTGAAGAAAAAATTAGATTTATAAGAGTCTTCTACAAGCTTAGGATGGTCTAATGTGCTTTGCAGCAAATGAAGTGTATCCACTGCTGTGTTATCAGGAAACACAGTGCAATCAGCAAAATTCCATGAAGGTGATCAAGATGATAACCAAGTGATGGATTTTAATGATGATTATTGAGGGATAAATGTTGACTGAGAGACTGGAGAAGATTCTCCTACTCTTGTCTGTGCATTGTCTTGTGATCTTTTAAATTTGCCTGAGGGTAAACAGGGCCTCAGTGTAATATAGCCCAGCGCTCCTCAGCATTGCATTGTTAGTCTAGACGATGTTCTCCTGTCTCTAAGGAACTTGGATCCACAACTTTCTCATTGAGGGGCACAAATGATCTGAGCCACAGCTGAATAAAATGTAATTAAATATCATCCATGAATAATTTATGGCAAACATTCTAAGTTTCCCTCAGTAGTGAGGAGTAGCTCTGCGGATTCCTTTATAATAAATGCCATGTTTGTCATTTCACTAGGCAACCAGAAAACTGCAATAAAAGTACTGACACCTTAGAGAATGGAGCATTTGCAAGAGGCAATTCTTGCCTTGAAGTCCATAAAGTCTGGGTCAAGTGAGATACAGAATAGAGATTTATTATTCATTCTTGAAATAATAAAACAATCAATAACTGTCCTGACATGTCCAAATCCCCAGGTCAATGAGTCCGTCAATCATTTCATTTGTCTTCTCTTTGACAAACTCTGCATATCAGCTGCATCATTAGAATTTAATTATTTATGCCCTTCACTATTTTAGTAGAGGATGTCTTTAAATACTTGATAAAACAAGTGTGCTTTATTATGTACATTGTGCTAATATATAGCGCTTTGTCTGGCTTACTTGACAATAACATATTTCCTCACAGAAAGGCAATGAATCAAATTGTCATGGACAGTTCACCGATTCACTCAGGTTAGGTTAAAAGTAAAATGTTGGATGATCAGACTATTTTTAAATGTTACAATAATTTTTTATTCCATAGCATAAGGGAAAAGACAGCAGGCTGAATCTTACATTTTTTTGGATATGTCTGAGTTGTATGATGTTTTTTGGAATGTTTCTCACTGGAGGGCCTGGTGAGCTTTCTCACCATATTTCAACGAACCTGCCTCTTTGATTATCTTCCCTGGTCAGCACCATCTTTCACATCCAATTTCGAGCCCATCTTACCACTGGCCGTTTCTGGAACAAATCGCCACTTAGCGGATCTCCCAGAATTCACCATCATCCCTTGCACCCACGCCATCTTTAAAGGACTGTTGTGTACCTGGACAAACAACGTCAGACTGGAGCTGCCCTGTGCAGTTGCTGAGATTTTCTCTGGACATGGCAGACAGGGGAAAATTAGTGTCCTAATGTGTCCTTTTGGATCTGGTGGTGCAGAGACAGGACTTCCTTTTGCCCCAAGTCTAGCAGTCAAGGCCAAGACACCAGACTGCCAGCCTGGTGCCAGGTTGCCACCCAGGTTAAGGCATTGTCAGCCATTTTGAGGAATATCCAACTCTAAAGAAGGTCAATGACTTTCTCCACTCTGCCACCATCTTCTCTCCAATATCTGACACTCACTCAATCTCTGCTACTGTATCCACCTCTTGCCAAGGCTCATGCTTTAACACTCTCATTATTGCCTGCAACCTCTTCCCTCACTCACACTCACCCACCCCAACTCCTGACCTCTAACTCTGTGTGCCCTCTGCATTGCCTACTCTCTCCCTCGGACCACCTCCCCACCTGCACCAACAGTATCAGCTGTATCATTCACTTTCATTTCCTTTGATACATGTGTCTCTCCTACTCTATGTTGAAAACAGCCACTGGAATGCAGAAAGAGTCAGAACAGGTAGTGGGCTGCTCAACATCCCAATGCTGATCCTTATGTGGAGAGGGTTCCGACTCTGATATACCCTGGGTAGTCCCTGTCTTGGAAGTAGCCCTTGACTTACTGTGAATACCTCAGAGATGTCGACTCCCACTTGATTTGACTGAGGCCTGTTCACAGCTATGACCTGCTTCCTGGTTTAGTGTCACATTCTGGCTCTGAGCTAAATGGCACGTCAAGATGGCAGTGACAGATAAAATCAAAAGAATTGTGAATTCTGTAACTCAGAGAAAAAAAAACAGGAATTCCTGGCAAAGTTCAGCAGGTCTGGAGCATCTGTGGAGAGAAATCAGAGTTGCCGTTTCGGGTCGAGTGACCCTCCACCAGAATCTGTTCTGGTGTCTTGTCTGAGGGACCAATGCAAGGTGGGGACGCAGCAAGAATTCAGGTAGGGTCAAGTTCAGTGAATGCTCTGGCAGGGATCGAAGAGCCAGAGATGCAGCCTGGTCCAGTCCGTGAGCTGGATATGTTGAGTTGTTGGTGCAGACTTGATTAGCAGAAGCCATCCTGTAAGTGGGTCAGAGATGTACCATGAGGAGTCTAAGAGGCTGACCCATGTTAGATTCCACTGTCTGTGGGTGTTGGGGTGCATGTGTCTGTGGAGCAGGACCTGATGTGTTGGTGCCCAGTTTCCAACATGATCGCTCAGAATAGGTGGGCGGTTGGATCAGCTAAGTGCTCACTCAAGTTTCTTTTGTGTTTTCCTGACATCAGGCTTGTTTGGTAAACTGGGAGTCAGAATATTAACAAGGCCAGTTGGGCTGTAAACAAGTCATTTAACAACCAATAGCGACCATCAATTGGCAGCTCGCCAATGCCAAGCAGGATTCTCAACATGTCACCTGTGAAATGCACAGGTAGTGTGATTTGCACAGGTAGTGTGATTTGCTCCCAAAGTTTAGATAAGCCCTCACTGCAAATGAAGGCTAATTCTGACACATATGTACCATAACCCTGGGCTCCCACACCCTGATAGGATTCTGCCCAATGAGTCGCATTTGAGAATTCTTAACGTTTCATTGAAAGGATTCAATGAATTAGATTGAAATGCCCCACTTATACAGAAACAAGTTTATAAAGGACTAAAATAGTTTGCTGTACGTACTGGGGGAAGGCAAGAGTTGTGTATTCAAATCATGTGAGCCAAAGATGACAACTGTTAACATTAAAGACCTAACGCATTATCTTCTTACATTATTAAAGTATCAGTTAATTCTCAATTGGTAGTATTCTTGCCTATGAGGCAGGCAGTTGTGGGTTCAATCACATAAATCTAAGCTGATCTTCCAGAACAGTGCTAGGGAGTGCTGCAATATCAGAAGTGCAGTCTTTTAGATGAGATGTTAAACCAATGTCCAGTCTGGTCTGATGTTAAAGATTCCATGGTTTCATAAATACGCCAAAAACTGACTTAATTGCTTATTTATTTCGAGAGGCTGCTTTGTAAAGTAGCTGTTTCCAACTATCAGGTATATTTACACACAGCATTGTTAATGCAGTAATTATCCAGCAGCACAAACAGGTGCTGAGCAGGAAATAGTGCAAGCAGCCGAATGTGTGACCGAAGAGATGGCTTCTTTATGTGGGGGCTTCTGAAGATGGGGGATGTAGTCATTGTAATGAGATCAGCCAGGTAGACCTCATGGAATATGAGTTCCCTGACTGGGGCTGTTAACCTGGTCCAATCAGGGATTCCTGGCTGACAGATAGAGAGGAGAAAGTGAGGTCTGCAGATGCTGGAGATCAGAGCTGGAAATGTGTTGCTGGAAAAGCGCAGCAGGTCAGGCAGCATCCAGGGAACAGGAGAATCGACGTTTCGGGCATAAGCCCTTCTTCAGGAA
>NC_057740.1:32515223-32521225 GCF_004010195.1 Chiloscyllium plagiosum
AGGGGGCCATCTGTGTTGTACGTATTTTGAACTGGTCCTCCTGGGAGCAGATGCGGCGGAGTCGAAGGAATTGGGAGAATGGGTTGGCGTTTTTACAGGGGGCAGGATGGGAGGAGGTGTAGTCCAGTTAGCTGTGGGAGTCAGTCGGTTTGTAGTAGATGTCCGTGTTGATTCGGTCGCCTGAGATAGAAATAGAAAGGTCGAGGAAGGGGAGGGAGGAATCTGAGACTGTCCAGGTGAATTTGAGGTCGGGGTGGAAGGTGTTGGGACAGATAGAGAGGTTCGGTTCACTCTGAAAGCTGGTTCTGTACTGTTCAAATGTACATAAAGGGTGACTTGGTGATGGGATACCAGCCTCTGCAGAGTTATTTCAGGGAGAAAAGAAGCACTGATGGGAGGGGAGGTAAGGAGTTAGGGTTCCGTTTAGCTGAGTTGGCTGAAAACTCCAGAAGCCAGAATGAAATGCAGACAAAGGGGCGGGGGAAGAATTGGGGGGTCGTGGGGCTTGTACAGTGAACATTGAACAGTACAGCACAGAAACAGGCCCTTCAGCCCACAATGTTGTGCCAAGCATGACGCCAAATTAAACTAGTCCCTTCTGCCTACCCTTGGTCCATATCCCTCCATTCCTTATATATTCATATGCTTATCTAAAAGTCCCTTAAATGCCTTTATTGTAACTGCCACTCTCTGTGTAAAAAACTTGCCCCTCACATCTCCTTTGAACTTTCCCCTTCTCACCTTAAATGCATGACCCTATTATTAGACATTTCAATTCTGGGGAAAAGATTCTGACTATCAACCTTATTATAGATCTCATAATTTTATAGACTCCTATTAAGTCTTCCCACAGCTTCTGCCTCTCCAGAGAAAATAACCCAAGTTTCTCTAGCTTCTCCTTATAGCTCATACCCTCTAATCCAGCAGCATCCTGGTAAACCTCTTCTGCAACCTCTCTAAAGCACCCATGTCCTTTCCCCAATGTAGTGACCACAATTGAATGCAGTACTCTAAGTATGACCTTACCAAAATTTAATAAAGCTGCAACATGACATTCTGACTCTTGTACTCAATTCCTGATCAAGAAAGGCAAATAGTCATATGCCTTTTTTACCATCTTATCTTCTTGCATGGCCACTTTCAGGGAGCTATGGACTTGAACCCCAAGATTCCTCTGTACATCAATGCTGTTCAGGGTCCTGCCATTAACTGTATAGTTTTCCTTAACTTTTGGTCTCCCAAAGTGCAGCACCTCACACTTACCCAGACTAAGTTCCATCTGCCACTTTTCTGCCCATATCTGTAACTGATCTATATCCCATTGTATCCTTTGACAACCTTCTACACTAACCACAACTCCACCGATCTTTGTGTCGTCTGCAAACTTACTAACCCACACATCTATATTTTCATCCAAGTCATTTACATATATCACAGTCAGCAGGGGTCCCAGTACAGATCCCTGCGGAACACCACTGGTTAGGGACCTCCAGCCATTGAAACACACTTCCAACACTACCCATGGCCTTCTCTGGGCAAGCCAATTCTGATTCCAGACAGCCAAGTCACCATGGATCACATGCATCTTAGTCTTCTGGATGAACCTACCATGAGGGACCTTGTCAAAAGCCTTATTAAAAGCCTTACTAAACACCATCCACTGCTCTACCCTCATCGATCACCTTTGTCACCTCCTGGCTGGAGTAGCTGGAGAGTTTATAATAGAAAATGAGCATTTTGAGTTGGAAATATTTTAATGGTTTGAACCCAGATATTTTCAGTTGGCTCCAGTATCTAAATAGCTCATTCCCAATGATTTAGAATATATTGTCAGTTGTCCAATATTTAGACAATTTTAATGTACCTAGACATCAATCTGCAAGATCTTTATTACTACATTTAGACCTACTGATTATATCCCCTGCCATCCCATGCTCTTCCTTGTATTGGAGAAGTGACAGAATAATTACACTGTTAGTTCGGAAGGGAGTTCCAGGATTTTGACCCAGTGACAGTGAAGGATATATTTCCAAGTCAGGATGGGGGGGTGACTTGGAGGGGCACTTGTATATGCTGCACTTGTCCTTCGAGATGGAGGTTGTCGTGGATTTGGAAGGTGCTGTTTAAGATGCTTATAAATAAAGCAATAAATGCTGGCCAGCCAGCAACACCCAGCCAACAAATAATAACCAGATGTGTTTGATCCACAAAATATTTACAGTAATCACAGGTTTAACCAATGTATTTTGGAAAGTAGGGAAAAAAATGAAACAGAGGTAAAAACAATGACTGCAGATGCTGGAAACCAGATTCTGGATTAGTGGTGGTGGAAGAGCATAGCAGTTCAGGCAGCATCCGAGGAGCAGTAAAATCGACGTTTCGGGCAAAAGCTCTTCATCAGGAATAAAGGCAGTGAGCCTGGAGCGTGGAGAGATAAGCTAGAGGAGGGGGGGGGTGGGGAGAAAGTAGCATAGAGTACAATGGGTGAGTGGGGGAGGGGATGAAGGTGGGGACAGTGCTGACATGCAAGTTTAGAACTAGGGTGAGGTGGGGGAAGGGGAAATGAGGAAACTGTTGAAGTCCACATTGATGCCCTGGGGTTGAAGTGTTCCGAGGTGGAGGACAAGTTCGGCCAAACGAATGAGAGTGTTGGTGGAAGGGTACTATTGGGGACGTCTGGAGAGGCAAAAACGGAGGGCTTGGAGGCCCTGGTCATGGCAGATGGAGGTGTAGAGGGATTGGATATCCATGGTGAAGAAAACAGTCTTTTTAACTGAACTGAAAATTTTTATCCATTCAGCCAATAGTCCAAGGAACCTCTGGACTATTGACTTTAACTTTCCCAATATTGATTGGAACCTCCTTCAAGCAGATGGTTTGGAAGGAGCTGTTTTTGGAAGGTGTGTTCAGGAGGGTTTCCTAACTCAGTACGTTGACAGGCCGACGAGGGGAGAGGCCATTTTGGATTTGATGCTCAGCAATGAGCCGGGGCAGGTGTCAGATCTTGCGGTGGGAGAGCATTTTGGTGATAGTGACCACAACTGCCTCATATTCTACATAACTATGGAGAAGGAGAGAAGCAGGCACAATGGGAGGATATTTAATTGGGGAAAAGGTAACTATGATGCTATCAGACGTGAGTTGGGAAGCATGGACTCGGAGCAATTGTTCCATGGAAAGGGCACTATAGACATGTGAAGACTGTTTAAGGAACAGTTATTGCGAGTGATGCATAAATGTGTTCCTCTGAGACAGGCAAGAAGGGGTAAGATAAAGGAACCTTGGATGACGAGAGCGGAGGAGCTTCTCGTCAAAAGAAAAAAGGCAGCTTACTTAAGGTGGAGGAAGCAAGGGTCTTGCTCAGCTCTAGAGGATTATAGGCAGGCGAGGAAAGAGCTCAAAAATGGTCTGAGGAGAGCCAGGAGGGGGCACAAAAAAGCTTGGCAGGAAGGATTAGAGAGAATCCAAAGGCATTTTACATGTATGTGAGGAATAAGAGAATGATCAAAGAAAGAGTAGGGCCGATCAGGGATAGCATAGGGAACTTGTGTATCGAGTCTGAGGAGGTAGAGGAAGCTCTAAATGAGTTTTTTTCTTCTGTCTTTACTAAAGAAAATGACCTTGTTGTGAATGAAACAATTGAGGAGCAGGTAAGCATGCTGGAACCGATAGAGATTGAGGAAGCTGATGTGCTGAAAATTTTGACAAACATTAAGATTGAGAAGTCCCCAGGGCCAGACCAGATTTGTCTTTGGCTGCTTTGGAAGCGAGAAATGTGACTGCTTCGTCACTTGTGAAGATCTTTGCATCCTCGCTCTTCACCGGCGTCGTACCTGAGGACTGGAGGGAGGCAAATGTAATTCCTCTCTTCAAGAAATGAAATAGGGAAATCCCCGGCAATTACAGACCAGTCAGTCTCACGTCCATCATCTGCAAGGTGTTAGAAAGGATTCTGAGGGATAGGATTTATGACCATCTGGAAGAGCATGGCTTGATTAAATGCAGTCAGCATGGCTTTGTGAGGGGCAGGTCATGCCTCACAAATCTTATTGAGTTATTTGAGGATGTTACTAGACAACTTGATGAGGGTCGAGCGGTGGATGTAGTGTATATGGACTTCAGCAAGGCATTTAATAAGGTTCCCCATAGTAGGTTCGTTCAGAAGGTCAGGAGGAATGGGATACATGGAATGGAATGGAAATTTAGCTGTCTGGATACATAATTGGCTGGTCGATAGACACAGTGAGTGGTAGTGGAAGGAAAGTATTCTGTCTGGAAGTCAGTGGTGAGTGGTGTTCCACAGGGCTCTGTTCTTGGGCCTCTACTCTTTGTAATTTTTATAATTGACTTGGAAGAGGAGATTGAAGGATGGGTTAGCAAGTTTGCAGACGACACAAAGGTTGGAGGTGTCGTTGACAGTATAGAGGGCTGTTGTAGGCTGCAGCGGGACATTGACAGGATGCAGAGATGGGCTGAGAGTTGGCAGATGGAGTTCAACCTGGATAAGTGCAAAGTGATGCATTTTGGAAGGTTGAACTTGAAAGTTGAGTACAGGATTAAAGACAGAATTCTTGGCAGTGTGGAGGAACAGAGGGATCTTGGTGTGCAGGTACATAGATCCCTTAAAATTGCCACCCAAGTGGACAGGGTTGTTAAGAAAGCATATGGTGTTTTGGCTTTCATTAACAGGGGGATTGAGTTTAAGAGCCATGAGGTCTTGTTGCAGCTCTATAAAACTTTGGTTAGACCGCACTTGGAATACTGCGTCCAGTTCTGGTCGCCCTATGATAGGAAAGATGTGGATGCTTTGGAGTGGGTTCAGAGGAGGTTTACCAGGATGCTGCCTGGACTGGAAGGCTGATCTTACGAAGAGAGGTTGACTGAGCTTGGACTTTTTTCATTGAAACAAAGAAGGAAGAGAGAGGACCTCATTGAGAAACTTCTTCACCCAGAGAGTGGTGGGTGTGTGGAATGCTCTGCTCCAGAAGGCTGTGGAGGCCAAGTCTCTGGATACTTTCAAGAAAGAGTTGGATAGAGCACTTAAGGATAGTGGAATCAAGAGTTATGGGGATAAGGCAGGAACAGGATACTGATTGAGGATGATCACCATGATCATAATGAATGGTGGTGCTGGCTCGAAGGGCAGAATGGCCTACTCCTGCACCTATTGTCTATAATGAGAGGCATAGATAGAGTTGATAGCCAGAGACTTTTTCCCAGGGCAGAAATTGTAAACATGAGGGGTCATAGTTTTAAACTGTTTAGCAGAAAGTATAGAGGGGATGTCAAAGGCGGGTTCTTTATGCAGAGAGCTGTGAGAGCATGGAATGCGTTGCCAGCAGCAGTTGTGGAAGCGAGGTCAGTGGGGATATTTAAGAGACTGCTGGACATGCATATGGTCACAGAAATTTGAGGGTTCATACATTAGGTTTACCTTACATGAGGATCAATGGTCGGCACAACATCGTGGGCTAAAGGGCCTGTACTGTTCTATGTTCTATGTTCATGATTTCAGATAAACAACTTAGGCTGAGAAATATTCAGCAAATTCACCAAGAAAAGAGATTGAAGATCTAATTCTTAAATGTCAATTAAACAGATAGACAAATGAAACACTAAAGATGTTTGGGTTTGAATTAAAATGAGTTAGTCTCTCCCAGTTCATACCTTTCTATTCTGCAGCTACTGTGCAGCAAAATAACTTGATCATATCCTGTAAGTCATAGAGTCACAGAGATGTACAGCATGGAAACAAACCCTTCGGACCAACCCGTCCATGCCGACCAGATATTCCAACCCAATCTAGTCCCACCTGCCAGCACCTGGCCCATATCCCTCCAAACCCTTCCTATTCATATACCCATCCAAATGCCTGTTAAATGTTGCAATTGTACCAGCCTCCACCACATCCTCTGGCAGCTCATTCCATACACGTACCACCCTCTGCGTGAAAAAGCTTGCCCCTTAGGTCCCTTTTATATCTTTCCCCTCTCACCCTAAAC
>NC_057740.1:32521474-32614359 GCF_004010195.1 Chiloscyllium plagiosum
TAAGATTTGCTTTCCCAAAATGCAGCACCTCGCATTTATCTGAATTAAACTCCATCTGCCACTTCTCAGCCCATTGGCCCATCTGGTCCAGATCCAGTTGTAATCTGAGGTAACCTTCTTCACTGTCCAGTACACCTCCAATTTTGGTGTCATCTGCAAACTTACTAACTGTACCTCTTTATGCTCACATCCAAATCATTTATGTAAATGACAAAAAGTAGTGAACCCAACACCAAGCCTTGTGGCACTCCACTGGTCACAGGTCTCCAGTCTGAAAAACAACCCTCCACTACCACCCTCTGTCTTCTACCTTTAAATAAAATTTTAATCTTGCTTTACTGTGGCAGGAATAAGCCAATAGCTCAACATGCAATTAACAAAAAAAAAGCTTCAATGTTTGTCAAAAATAGATTTGCAGAACTGAGAAGTTTTTATTATGACAATGACATGATTGACATGAACTGGGAGATGGGTTGCTGAGTTTGAGTATTGCTGACATGAGACATATTCGGTTGAAAATTTTCATCTTGCCTTCATCGGGATGATTTGCAAAAATAAGAACATAAGATCACATATTAAAGTCAAGGTCGCAGGACAATCTTGGTCCTGGGAACAGAGTTGAGATTGATTGAAATGATTTTGAACAGGGGATGATAGAAGAGGTGAGCAAAAAGCATTTTGCTCAAATAGAATAAAAGACTGTGATCTTCTAATTGAAAATATAAGTTGCTTCAAAAAATGAAATAGTTTAATAAGTTTTAGGTGAGAGGGGAAAAATATAAAAGCAACCTAAGGGGCAACTTTTTCACTTAAAGGGTGGCATGTGTATAGAATGCCAGAGGAAGTGGTGGAGGCTGGTACAATTACAACATTTGAAAGGCATCTGGATGCGGATATGAATAGGAAGGGTTTAGAGGGATATGGACCAAG
This sequence comes from Chiloscyllium plagiosum, assembly GCF_004010195.1. Classification (NCBI taxonomy): domain Eukaryota; kingdom Metazoa; phylum Chordata; class Chondrichthyes; order Orectolobiformes; family Hemiscylliidae; genus Chiloscyllium; species Chiloscyllium plagiosum. The sequence continues at coordinate 32,522,405 of NC_057740.1, forward strand.
TGCTAGCAAATGGGACTAGATTAACTTAGGATATCTGGTCAGCATAGACGAGTTGGACTGATGGGTCTGTTTCCATGCTGTACATCTCTATGACTCTGTATACATTGGAAAATGAGATTTTCTTTGTTTTCCCATGTTTATTTATTTCCAACAGGCCATCAATGGCTCATTGCGCAAAAACAAAATCGGCTATGCAAAACACCTGCTTCACAATAAACTGTTTACAATTTAGTTTGATTTAAACTGTGAGCCTAAAAATGCAAAGTCTTACCAATTTTGGGTGGTATGGTGGCTCAGTGGTTAGCACTGTTGCCTCACAACGCAAGGGACCTGGGTTCAATTCCAGTCTCTGGCGACTGTCTATGTGGAGTTTGCACATTTTCCCCGTGTCTGCGTGGGTTTCCTCTGGGGGCTCTGGTTTCCTCCCACAGTCCAAAGATGTGCTGGTTAGATGAATTGGCCATGCTAAATTGCCCGTACTGTTCAGGGATGTGTAGCTTAGGTCAGAGGTAAATATAGGGGGAATGGGTATGGTTGGTTTACTCTTTGGAGGTCATTATGGACTTGTTGGGCCAAATGGCCTGTTTCCACATTGTAGGGATGCTATAATGATAATAAGATTTGCTTCCTGGCTGTAATATGAGGTATTTGCATCCCCACATGAGGTCATCTCCTGCAGTTTCTTTTATTCATTCATGAGGTGTGCACTTTGCTGGCTCAGACAGCATTTATTGCCCATCTGTAACACCATGAAGACCATAAGATACCAAAGCAGAATTAGGCCATTAGGTCCAGCAGGTCTGATCCACCATTTGATCATGGCTGATACGTTTCTCAACCCCATTCTCCCGTCTTCTCCCTATAATCCTTGATCCTCTTCCCAATCAAGAAACTGTCGATTTCTGCCTTAAATACCCTCAGTGACTTGGCCTCAACAGCCTTCTGTGGCAATCAATTCCAAAGATTAACCACCTTCTGGCTGAAGAATTCCCTCCTCATCTCGGTTGTAAAGTTCAGTCTGAGATTGTGCCCTTGGGTCCTAGTCTCTCCTACTAGTGAAAACATCTTCTCCACATCCACTCTATCCAGGCCTCTCAGTATTCTGTAAGTGGAGATGCATGTGCCTGGAAAAAGCTATTAGAGGTGGTGTAAATGCAAGCAAGGTGATGAGGTGTTCCAAGTGAGTGAGTTGGATTTGCAGATGGCTGGAGGGCTTAGAAGTTGAGGGTTTGGAGGGCGATGGGATGGGTGATAACAGTTAAGTGAAGATGCCAAATGCCATAGGGGGCTGGTAGATCAAAGCGGCACTTTGCCAGAATTGGGTAGATTACATGAAAGTCACTATATAAATTAAATCATTGTTATTGCTGCAGCCCTTGTCTTCACATTACAATCAAAACTTAAATTCATCAACTACCTTTGCTACTGTGGTAATAAATAACTGGGAAGAGAGTACAAAATCAGGTCACGTCACTGCATTTAAAGTCATCATTCAGTCCCACGAAAATCTTTCAGAGCTGGAACCTTGATGGGGGTCCTCGGATAACCTGCCATAACCTCAGCAGACTGTTTGTGGGAAACCCTGCAGGATCGATGTATTTATGCCATTTGCATGGATCATTTGTCAACATTACGGTGGAGAGTCAGAAAAAAAAACCCATGAGAGTCAATGCCATAGAAATATAGCTAGTCCTGGCTTCAGCTTCATAGACCTGTCAAAATAGAAATGGTAATATGTGCAGCATTTTTTGTCAGATGTCAGTTCCTGTTACTGCCCTGATCCATCTTTGTCTTTTTGTTTGTAGCACACTGACAATCGAAGACCACAGAATACATAAATATATTCTTCTCACGCACTTGAGACAGCTTTGAATTTGCTGAGGTTAATAGATGCACCATTGCACATAAATCCGATGTAGTTACCCCTTGGAATTTCATTAACTTTTTTTTCTGTTTGGATCCCTGCTGTTGTGCTTTCTCCAGCTGTATAAATATTAATAAAGAAGCTGTGCCTTTGTAGGTTCAAGTTCCCCTCCAGAACTTTAGCGTAAAAAATGAAGTTTGATACACCAGGGCAGTACATTAATGAATGGTACACTATTTGAGGTTCCACAATTGCAATGAGACATTAAACTGAAGTCTCAACTGCCCACACAGTTGTATATTAAAGATCCTATGGTCTTTTTCAATGACAAGTAGAGTTCTCCTCATATCCAGGATTTTTTATCGCTTGATAAACATCATGAAAACAGATGACCTGTTCATTATCAGATTGCTCTTTGCTGTCTGCACATTAGTGGTGTGGTTTTTTTTCCTTTTATATATTCATCCACAGAATGTAGTTTCACTGTTTGGGCCAGCATTTATTGCCTGTCCCTATTTGCCCCTTGAACAGAGTGGCTCAGTGGTTAGCACTGCTGCCTCACAGCACCAGGGTCCCAGGTTTGATTCCAGCCTCAGGTGACGGTCTGTGTGGTGTTTGCACACTCTCCCCGTGTCTGTGTGTGTTTCCTCCGCATGCTCCGGTTTCCCCCCACAGTCGAAAGATTTGCAGTTGGGTGACTTGGCTATGCTAAATTGCCCATAGTGTTTGGTGCATTAGTCAAGAGGGAAATGGGCTTGGGTAATTTACACTTCAGAGGGTTGGTGTGCACTTGTTGGGCCAAAAGGCCTGTTTCCACACTGTAGGTAATCTAATCTACTAGGAGATACTGTGGGTCTGGAGTCACATGTAAGCCCGACCAGAAAAAGATGGTAGATTTCTTTCCCTCAACAGCTTCCATGAAACAGAAGCTTTTTAAAAAATATTCATTCATAGGATGAGGGCATTGCCAGTTAGACTAGTATTTATTGCCAATGCCTACTTTGCCCAGAGGGCAATTAAGAGTCGACCACATTGCTGTGGGTCTGAAGTCACATATAAGGCAGACCAGGTAAGGGATGGCAGGTTTCCTTCCCCCAAAGCACATTAGTGACAGAAATGAAGTTATGACAGTGGTTGCCATGGCGCTAACTTTTAATTTCAGGTTTTTATTGATTTGAAATGTCACCATCTGTAATAGTGGGAATCAAACCCATGTCCCCAGAGTGCCTGGGTTACTAGATCAATGACATTACCACTTCATCACCACCAGCATTCCCTCTAACTTTCTTTCCAGCTACCTGGGCCTTCAAGGTCCGTGCCCACAAGTAACTTCCAGAACCGGAAGTCAATGGCGTAATTGGCATGCCAATTCATGAAAGATAGTATAGATGCTTACCTTTCTTTGCCACCACACTGTTGATAAAGGACATACTATTCTCCCACTTGCCTTGCAAACATCTTCCTTTACTCACCCTGTGCACGGAAACACACTCTCAGTGCTTCAGCACTACCTCAGTCCATTCTTCCCTGTTTAACAGAACTATTGTCTCATGGTTTCCATCTTTGTCTCATGGTTTCTATCTTAGTTTCATGAGATTTCATGGTAATTGAGCTGTATCCCTTATTTCAACATTAATAATGATAGGAGTGCTGCTGGTGTGAATCCAAAGTCATTGAAACATTGAATACAAATGTGAACGTGCTTTGTCAAGAGTCATTATGTGGATAGCACTTGGTTCTACTTCACCAATATTGTTCACCACCCCTGCATCATCTCTAAATTGTCAGACTGCTAGTCCAGCATCCAGTACTGACAGAACATATATTGTCTTCCATCCCTGTTACAAATTCTGTTCCTAGATGTCAACTCTATCCTTCTCCATGGCAGCTGCCTGAAACTGAACCCAACTGTTTGCAACCTTGATGTCGTCTTTGGCTGAAAGACTTTAGCTTCCAACCACACCCGAATCCACACAAGACCACCTACTTCCAGTTCTGAAACATTGCAAACACATCCCTCGATGCTGAAATGTTTATCCATGCTTTAGCGGCCTCAAGATTTGACAGTCCAAGCCTGCCTCCCATTTAGTGATGCAAGAACATCCAATTCATATCCCATCTCACACACATTCATCCACCCTTCCCAGGTAAACTGACCAATACTGGCTTCTGATTGATGCCTAGATCTTAAACTTCCCATTCTTGTTTTCAAATCCCTCCTTACTTCTGAATAGTCCTTCAAATCTCTGACATCTCTGAGCTCTTCTAAGTGATGTCTTGCGCATTCTTAATTTTAATCACTCCAGCATTGACTGATGTGCTTTCAGCTATTGAGGCATTAGACTCTAGAATTCCATCCATTACTCTCTCCAACTCTGTCTCTCTTCCTTTAGGATATTCCTTAGAACCTACCTTACTGACCGAGTTTTAGTCATCTTATCTAATATGTATTTACACGGCAAGGTGTCAACTTTTATTTGACAGGTTTCTTTGAAGTGAATTCATGCATTTTGCTACATTAAAGGCACTACACCAAGCAAATTTTGTCAGCATAGTAATTTAAGCTAGAATGGTTAAGTTCATCCAAACTGAAGCAGAATAGTGGTAAACGGGTTCACCTTTTTAGATGTAGAGAGTACACTGAGGCTGGAACAGAAAACTAGGGTGTCAATGAGATTATCTCCAGAATGGAGCTTGAGTCCATAACTTGGATTCAAAGATAATGGTGCCACTACAGAGCAAAGATGTGTGAAATGCTAAATCTTTGCAAGAAAAAACCATAAAGATAAACAAATAAGAAATGGCCTAAATATGTCTACCTTAATATCACTGTTCCCTTCCTAAAGCTTCCACATGTATACCACTGCCTAGAAATCTTGTAGGCCTATATCACAGAGATAATTAACTGTATCCTGGTACCAGAATGATAGAAATCTTACATAGGATTGATGACTCCAAATGAATGTCTAAATTTTGTGCCCACACATTTAATGTTAACACTTCTTCCACAATTCCAGTGCAAATATCATTGAAAGTGAAAAAAGACTGTGTTCTTGTGGACTGTCTGCCCATATCATACTGCTGATAGAACCGCTACTCACTGCTGTCATATGTAACTGTTGTGTTTTTCTTTTCCTTGTGTGTACTCGGTTGACACTCATTAAAGCACCGACCAGGCATAAGGGATCAGTTAACTCAGAAACACACAGGTTTATTTATTCAGAATTCAAAAAGTTGGTAGCAGTACTACACAATTGGAGAACTTGTATGGTTACTTCTGTGAGAGGTGGTATTTTCCTTAGAATAGACTAGAAAGCCATAGAACATTGCATCACTTAATATACATCATTAAAGGAGAAAGTACAACCACACCCATTAAAAAGGTCTACCACAAGATGATTAGGCGCGCAAGAATTAAGTCACAACATACAGCTCATCCACAAACTCAGCCCTCCTCTCAACTGTTATTGTGACACCATCCTTCAAAGATTCCCTTTCTTTAAGTTGACTGTTTTTTGTGCTGTTCATTAGTATACTCTCTCACAAAAGACACACACTGATTCAGAACATACACAGAATAAACAGTACAATAGCTTGTATGTACATCTACGTGCGACTGAAAGAAATCAACAACTACAGAGTATTCCACCAATTTACAAGGGAACATCTTCACTGCACAGTATACAGTGCAGCTTAACTCATAATAAAGCTGCATTTGACTGGGTATTGGAGAATAACATTGAGCGAGAAGGAAGCAGTTGAATGAGGAAGTTTGGAAGTATATCATTTTGTCAGAAAATACCATTCTTGGTGTCATGCATTTTTAAATAAGTTTAAATGAGGCAAGGACTCCTTTTTAAAATCCAATATCTTCTTTTCAGACAGTTGTCATTCGGTCTACCTGCAGTTTGAAAGCTCTTCAAGTCAAGAACCTCCCCCACAAACTGAGATTTGTTTGTCTGTCATTTGAGCATAACTTTCCATTATAGAATATGACTCAGAATAGGTTTCCACAGCAATGTTCTAAGAACTGCATGTGCTTCTATGAGGAAAGAAAGATAAAGAATTCTATCTCCACAACTGCAGTGTTTAAATAAGCACACAGTATATTTGAGTTTGCATAATGTGTTCACAAAGACATTTCTTTCAAACCGTGTAATTTATATTTTTATGATGGAAGCTGTAGAAGTGCACCATTGCTACAGACTCTCAATTCCAGGTGTCACAAAGACAAAATAAAACTACATTTTTTTCTAGGTACCAAGGTGATCAATTCTATACATCAACGATATCAAATTTAATTTAAAAAATCCATCAACTGTGTTTCTTAATATACACAATTTTGGATTTACTGTCAAAGTATATTCAATAAAGTCGCAATAATTGGTTGACATGCAGAGTCAGTAAGTATAACGCTTATCCTTCAAAATATCACTCAAGTGACAAACACATACACTCACACCCTTCAGGCAAAGAGGAACAAAAACAGATTTCTTTGTAGAGATTGACTTTCTGGAAAGGAACATTTTGATCAATGGATTATCTTTGATGGGAAAAGTATAAAGCGTAGGATGACCCTGTTGATCTGATGTTCTGATATCTGTGGTAAAGTCATTAACTGCACACAATGGTTTCTCATGTATTGCAGGAAATACAATCTTTAATTATTCTTTCAATCCGTCTTTCAAAAAAAACAAATAGATGTAGAGAGTATGGATTTTTCTTTTCAGAAATGGGAGTTATCAGCTGAGCAGCTTGTTTATGGATAGCTTTCCTCCACTCAGCTGGTTGTTAGCAGGCTTCCCTCCAAACCTGTTGGAAACTTACAGAGGCTAACACTCAACACTCCTATCCTGTGGTTCCCCTTCAGTACCTCATTAGCAGTGACAGGCTTCTGTCCCTTACCAAATCAGAAGAGACTGTCCTAAGTAGTGTCACTATCTTCTGGTACAAAGAATACTCACTCTAATGCATTGCAGTGATAATAGGTCAGCCTCCTGCTCATAAACTGTGAGCTAGAACTGTTTGAATCTCAAACAATAGCTACAGATGTATTTGCCCTTGATCTTAGTGGCATCCAGGTGCTCCCACATGCTGCAGCCTTGACACATCACCAGTGTTGCCATCATTAATAAGTTTTAATTAATTATTGTATTACTTTCTTATTCATGTTGCTTTTTTGGATATTTTGTTAACTTTACCAACGATTTGTAGGCTATGTTAAAACTTAAGAATAGAAAACACCTCAACCACTTATTAGAGATTCACAAAACAGAATTCAGAGAACACTTCCATACCCAAGGAGTAGTAAGCATTTAGAGCTTGCTATCACATAGATTAATTGAGGTGACTGGGATTGTTGCATTGAAGAGAAAACTGGATAAGTACTTGAGGAGGAGAGGAGTAGAAGGATTGGGTTGAATGAAGAGTTTGAATTGAGGGTGTGGGAAGGAAGTTTCAGTGACATGTAAGTTCTGGCACAGTTGATTTGCCTGTTTCTGAGCTGTAGCCTTGTGAAGAGACAGTTGGCATTGTTGAAACCTTATTTGAGTATAATTTCTCTCAATCCCATTTGAATGAAGGAAAAGAAAGGACCTGCATTTATATAGAGCCTTTTGCAACTTTTGAATCTCTCAGGAGTGCATTGTGCCTAGTGAAGTGTCTTTTAACTGTAGTCAGTTACTAATAAAGATTTCATTTATTACCAGAAAAAATTGTGATTTTTAAATTTTAAAATAGAATTTGTGGGATACAAGATTTAGAATCTGGAGAAATATGTGAGCGATTCGGAGGCACCTAATGAATCAGTAATTAATCAACCCTTTGCTTTCATGCAGTGCTGGATAAACAGTTTATTACACACTCTTAGCAAGAAGAGAAGATCATTCTCTTTACAGAAAAGCTCAATCTCTTTCTCCCTGGTGTCAGTCGGTAGGAAGATGAATTGAGATTGTTGGTATGTGCCCTTGGTGTTCTGGGAGCCAACAACATCTTTGAATCCATCTTCATTGCTGAGTATTTCAATGACCTAAGTGTTTATTTTCTGGAATATTGGCGAGCTCAAAATTAACAAAAATGAAAAAATAAATAATTTTTACTTTGGACAGTCTTTTGCAACCTCGGGAAGCTACCCTCCCCCCTCCCCCCCACAAGAAATACATTTTTATTGATAATTATGTACTTCTGAAATACTGTCACTGTCATAATCCATGATACAACAGCAACCAGTTTTCACATAGTGAGACCCACAAATAACAATAATCAGATAAATTATTTTGTTATGTTGCTTTAGACATAAATATTTACCAAAGCAACAAGTGTCACAAAGCTAGTCCCTTTTCTTTTCTAAAAGCTGTTCCTTGGCTCAAGGATACTCAGTCATAGAACATAGAACATAGAAGAATACAGCGCAGTACAGGCCCTTTGGCCCTCGATGTTGCACCGATCCAAGCCCACCTAACCTACACTAGCCCACTATCCTCCATATGCCTATCCAATGCCCGCTTAAATGCCCATAAAGAGGGAGAGTCCACCACTGCTACTGGCAGCGCATTCCATGAACTCACCCATACCAGGCAACATCCTGGTAAACCTCCTCTGCACCCGTTCCAGTGCCTCCACATCCTTCCTATAGTATGCCGACCAAAACTGCACACAATACTCCAGATGCGGCCGCACCAGAGTCTTATACAACTGCAACATGACCTCAGGACTCCGGAACTCAATTCCTCTACCAATAAAAGCCAGTATGCCATATGCCTTCTTCACCGCACTATTTACCTGGGTGGCAACTTTCAAAGATCTGTGTACATGGACACCAAAATCCCTCTGCTCATCCACACTACCAAGTATCTGACCATTAGCCCAGTACCCCATCTTTTTGTTACTCTTATTGATTTTTTTTCAGTTGGGTAATAAACCGGGCCAAGCTCTAATCAGTCTGCACAGAGAGTAAAGGGATTGAGAAGCCATTTTGTTTATATGTAAAAAAATGAGACTTCAGGCCAAAGTGGTTATGTTTTAGAAGTGACCTGTATAAAGAAAGGGGAATGGTCAGGTCTCTAGCTGATCTGAGAAGTTTAGTTCAGTCCAGTAGTCCTGGTGAGGGGGAGCGGCTGTGTCCCAGTATGGAGGAACGACCGTGGACCTGGTGTGGGGGAGTGACCGTGGGTGCTGTGTGGGAGAGTAGCCATGGGCCGGTGTAGGGAGTTCAACAGTGAGCTATGTGGAAAGACTCTTTTTCCTTCTAACTTTAATTTGGAAGTATGTGTTCCATTTGTGCTGGTTTTTAAGGGGGTTTGCTTATTGGGACAGTTGTCTATACTTGGAACAGCATAATTAAGTCTAGTTTGGACAGACTGAGTTCTGTCAGGATCCTTTATTCTGTTCTTTGTGTTTCATTGTGTAATTTTGTAAATAAACTTTTGTCTGTTTTAAAATCTAGTAGTCAACCTAGCTACCTCACTCCGGATAATTTTCACTGTACACTCACAAATTGTAAAGTTATGGTCTGAGCTGCCTACTTAAGAGTGTTTTGGGTGGTCTGACCTAGTCCATAACGCAAGTACCATGAAATATTTCACACCCAAGTGAGAAGGTGGAAGAGGCATCTGTTCAGTGTCTCAATGTTGATTTGATTTTTTTTTATTTTAAGCTTTATTGTCACGTGTATCAAGTACAGAAGTATCAAGTACAGGGGTACAGTGAAAAGTGTACAATGTTGTCATACACAGCGCCATCTTAGGTACGAAGGTAGCCAGGCACAAACCTTAGGCACAAGTATTGACTTAGAGAAACATAGAACAAAGAACATTACAGCACAGTACAGCCCTTTGGCCCTTGATGTTGCATCAACCTGTGGACCCAATCTGAAACCCATCTAACCTACACTATTCCAGTTTCATCTATATGTTTATCCAATGACCATTTAAATGCCCTTAAAGTTGGCGAGTCTACTACTTTTGCAGGCAGTGCGTTCCATGTCTCTACTACTCTCTGAGTAAAGAAACAACCTCTGACATCTGTCCGATATCTACTACCCCTCAATTTAAAGTTATATCCCCTCGTGCTAGCCATCACCATCCAAGGAAAAAGGCCCTCACTGTCCACCCTGTCTAACCCTCAATTACGTCACCTCTCAGCCTTCTTTTCTCTAAAGAAAACATCCTCAAGTTCCTCAGCCTTTCCTCATAAGACCTTCCCTCCATACCAGGCAACATCCTAGTAAATCTCTTCTGTACCCTTCCCAAAGCTTCTTCATCCTTCCTATAGTGCAGTGTGAAAGAACGTTAAAGTAAAGCATTTCCGTTATTCTTAATATAAGTAGACAAATAAAGTTAAAAATTAACATTATAGTTATTATTAAGTGGAAAAATAAAGAAATAAATGTAAAAATTCAACAGTCTTTTTGAAGTGCACTCCCTGCAAGGGCTCGGTCTCCTCCGCTTTGGTCTCTCTCTGGGAAACCTGGGGCTTCCCACTTGTGACACTGTGGAGACTGAGGGACCTCACCAACACTTCAGGCTCACACTGACCATGTGGGGCTCAGACTCACAGCCACTCCTCTACACCAGGCCCACAGCTGCTTTCCCACACCGGGACCATGGTCACTCCCCCACACCGGGCCCATTGCTGCTCGCCCCATGCCGGGCCTATGTCCGCTCCCCCACACCAGTCTCACAGTCATTCCCCCAAACCGGGCCCATTGCTGCTCCCCCAGACTGTACTCCCGGCCACTCCCCCACAGCAGGCCCATGGCTGCTCCCTACACCGGGCCCATGGCTACTCTCCCACACAGCACCCATGGCTACTCCCCCACACCAGGTCCACGGTCGTTCCTCCATACTGGGACCACAGCCGCTCCCCCACACCAGGCCCACGGCCGCTCCCCCACACCAGGCCCACGGCTGCACTCCCACACCAGACCCAAGGCCGCTCCCCCACATCAGGCTAACGGCCGCTCCCCTACACCAGGCCCATGGCTGCTCCCCCACACCAGGCCCACGGCCACTCCCCCACACCAGGCCCACGGTCACTACCCCACACCAGGCCCAAGTCTCCGCTGGCTTGCTCTGTCATGTTGTTGCTGCCTTTAAAGGCCTTTTAAAGTAAAGAGGAGAAAAAGCCAAAGAAAAAAAGAAAACAGGCAGACGTGGACAAGCCCTGGACCACGGGTTTGAATTCAGCACTCCTACTCCGATGCCGCCATCTTGAAAGATACTTCAACAGTGCCATACTCCCTCTATAGTGCTCTGGAGTGTCAGTCTAATTTCTAAACTAAAGCTCGGAAGAAGAGTAAAATTCAACTTGAAACATTAACCTTGTTTCTCTCTCCACAGAAGCTGCCAGACCTGCTGATCTTCTCCAGCGTTCTCTATGTTTGTTTCAGAATTCCAGCATTCACAGTATTTTGTTTTTGTATCCGCATACAACTGGTTAGTATTTAATTGTTATCAAAATGGATGACCAACACGACTGTACTTTGTTAGTTCCTGGGAGTCTATCTGTTGGGGTTTGTGAATAATTTGGTGGCAACGGTCCGACACTACAATGTTAATTGAATCCCACAACAACTGTCACACTGCATTCAATAATAAAGGACAAACTGCAAATGCATAAACCCTAACAGTCCTAGCAGAGAGAGGAAAAAAATGATTGGGGATGCAAGATCATTAAAATACTCTTAATAAAGAGCTGACAGCAAAAATGAATTGAATGTTCATTGAATTCAGGCAAGTCCCAGCAGGAATTCTCACCAACCACAACACGTGAAGTTCCCAAACGGCTGTTTTCCAGTTGGGTAAGTGACTGTCCCAGAGGCCGTCACAACTGAATAAACCCGAGACATGATTTTTGTGCTTTCTCTTGCCTGAAGCAACACAACCATGAATAAAATATGGCTCTGTGCTGTGCAAAATTATGCAACCATCCGGTGCTGCTGCAAAGCCATTGACTTGAACAGCAGCAGCTCACCCATACTCATTGCTCAATTCTTAAATCAGTTTAAAGGCTTAAAGTACAAAGTTCAGCTTTAAATGTGCAGCAACATAGGACAGAGAGGAAGCCATTCAGGCTTTGAGGCTTTTGCACCATATTAGTTAATGGCTGATCTGTATTGCAACTCCATAACCTTTAATGGGCATATCTAATGCAAAATTGATCAAAAAACAAAGAACAGCAGGTGCTAAAAATCAAAAACAAAATCAGACCATTGCTGGAAACACTCAAATCTGATGGACGGTTACTGAACCCGAATAATTAACTCTGCTTTCTCTCTCACAAATGCTGCCAGAGCTGCTGAGTTTTTTGTTCCAGCAATGTCTGATTTTATTAAAAAATGATCAATTCCAGTTTTAAAGTTTCCAAGTTGATCTTGCTTTGTCAACTTTTTTGGGGGGGATTAGTTTTCAAGATTCCCACTATCCTTTGTGTGAAGATGTGTTTCCCAACATGACACCTAAATCTCTGAGTTCTAATTGGAAGGTCATGCCCTTTATTCTGAACTCAACCGCCAGGAAAAGGTATTTCTCTAGCCACCTGAACAAATCTTTTATCATCTTGAACAGTGCACTTATACTCTAAGGGAAATCAGTAGCATAGTGGTTATGGCAGTGGATTAAACAGTCCAGAGTCCTAAGTTAATGTTCTGGGTTTATGGGTTCCAGCCTCACTGTAGCAGATGTGAAACGTGAATTCATTTAAAAATCAAAATCTGACATTAAAGATGGTCTAATGGTAGCCACTGTCAATTGTTATAAAAACCCATCTTGTTCATTAGGGAAGGAATCAGCTGTCTTTATGTGGTCTGGCCGATCTGACACCAGACCCACAGTAATGTGGTTGACAATTGCTTATCCTCTGACCAAGTAGGGGTGGGCAATAAATATGGGGCCAACCAGTCATGCCCATATCCCTTTTTTTTTAAAGAAAACATAGGAACAGGAGTAATCCACTCAGTCCTTCAACACTGTTTCACCATTCAATGAGATCCTGGCTGATCCTGAGATGCAGCTGCACATACCTTTTTTGGCTCAATGTCTCTTAATACTTAAACAAAAGCTCCACCCTTTGTCGTTTCTCATGTCAAAGGAATACAAGGCGTGTTTTTGCAACCTGTACTCATAATTTAATTGGTTTAGTCTGATTTAATTCTGGTGAATCTGCACTGTGTCCCCATCCAAGGATAAATATATGTTTCTCGCAGTGGGATGGCCAGATTAGATTAGATTAGATTAGATTACTTACAGTGTGGAAACAGGCCCTTCGGGGAAACAAGTCCACACCGACCCGCCGAAGCGCAACCCACCCATACCCCTACATTTACCCCTTTAACCTAACACTACGGGCAATTTAGCATGGCCAATTCATCTGACCTGCACATCTTTGGACTGTGGGAGGAAACTGAAGCACCCGGAGGAAACCCATGCAGACACGGGGAGAATGTGCAAACTCCACACAGTCAGTCGCCTGGGTTGGGAATTGAACCCGGGTCTCTGGCGCTGTGAGGCAGCAGTGCTAACCACTGTGCCACCGTGCTGCCCACAACCACTGTGCCACCGTGCCACCCTAAATGAATGCCAGATCTGCCACCGTGCCGCCAGATCTGAACGTCTCGCTGATTATACAGTACACTGTTCAACCTCTGCTGCATTATCAAGGACAGTGTAAGTTGGCTTGCTTTTATTTTCCTCAGAACCAAATTGGTCTCTTTAACATCCCATCTGTGCTCCAAAGTGGTGTGGTGGTATAATAGTGTGTCACACGGATTATTCAGGATGCCAGCGTTGCTGTGGCAACATGTACTTTCACATGCATGGTGTACGCTGGGGCTATGGATAGGAATGGCAGGGGCTCACTTTTCTTTCCATCACTAACCAGGAACCTCATCCACTGTTACTGCCTGTTTTTTGGCATGTGATAAATGGATTTGCAGGCTGATAACCAACCTAATTTATTCTGTATGAATGCAGCTTCCTTAGATATCAGGTCCGAGGATGGGGTTTGAAACCAGGCCTTCAGGTTCAGAGGCAATGATGCTACTCAATGCATCACCAAATCTCAAATAGGGTAGTAGATGTCAGGAAATGTTAGTTCCATTTTAAGAGATTATTGAATTCGCTGAGGGTGATGGGGACTAGATGAGCTACATCCAGCTGTGCAAAGTTCCTGTCTGAATCGATTAGGAGCTTTGAATGCAGCTTAAACGAGGAGGGAGACAACAAACCATTTTTCAGCTTGTGAGTATTCTGGATAACAAGAGTTTCCAGCATACAGTCTGTTCTGTCATAACGCGGTAGTTCCTTTCTCATGTAATCCCATGCTATAAGAAAATCACATAATAGCAGCACCACTTAAACTAATGGGGTTGGAATCGCATTATTACCAATACGTGCTTTAACAGTTCGTGCTATAGAAACAGTGTCTCCAATTCATCAATCGCATTATAGCGAATTTGCATTAACAAAACGCGCATTATTGCAGAATGACCTGTACATGCCACAAGATCCAATAATTCTCAGCTTAGGTTTTATGTTTGGAGAATCTTACAATAAATGGTTACAAAATGGAGTAGCATTCTTACATTTTCTGATACCAGAGACCCTCTTCCTTATTTAGTGCTGGGTGAATGAACACTGACTGCATTTGTTCAGTCTGTCCTCTCTTTGCATCTTGTACCAGTACTGTAACTGTTGCATGGTCTTGAGATCTGATGGGATCAGTCGACGCTGGTGCATCCTTGGCTCCAGCAACCCAGCTCTTACAGAAAATACAGACAGATTTTCCTGTATGTTGCAAATGCAGTCAAGCATGCAGATTGGCGAGCTTTTCACAAACAAAGGTGAAAATAAAACAGGAGATGTTGGAAATACTTAGCAGGTATGATGGCATTGATGAACAGTTAACATTTCAGGTTTATAATCTTTCATTGTGGATGAGATGACCCTTATTTTCCTCATTATTGGCAAACCGACTGTAGTCTTATCTAATGGTGCAGTGTAAATTTTCCTTTACATCAGCAATGTATCTTACACACCTACATTCTCCAGATTGTACAATATACATCTATACATCAATGTACATCTATATTTTTGGCATTTTTTTCCCCCATGCACCACAACCAGAATTTCCAATTTATGGATTTGACAATTTGCACCTCACCATTATATTTTGGATTAGGTTAGATTCCCTACAGAATGGAAATATACCCTTTGTCCCAACAAGTGGTTAGTACTGCTGCCTCACAGCGCCAGGGACCTGGGTTCATTTCCCATGTCTGTTGGGTCTGGGTCTGGATGGGTTGCTCTTCGGGGGGGTCAGTGTGGACTCGTTGGGCCGAAGGGCCTGTTTCCACATTGTAGGGAATCTAATCTAATCGAATCTAAGTGCACACCGACCCTCCGAAGAGTAACCCACCCAGACCCATTTCCCTCTGACTAATGCACCTAACACTATGGGCAATTTAGCATGGCCAATTCACCTGACCTGCACATCTTTGGACTGTGGGAGGAAACCGAAGCACCCGGAGGACACCCATGCGGACACGGGGAAAATGTACAAACTCCACACAGACAGTTGCCTGAGGTTGGAATCGTTTTTGAATCATTTCAGACTTAAATAAGATGAAGATGAACTCAAAGCTGAATCTTGTCAAATGACCATGTCTTCCCTCTTTTAGAAGATTCAGTGACAAGTATTGATGAGAAAGTGTGTGCTGATTTTAACTGGTTGCTGTCACAGCAATCTGTTTTAAATGCTCAATAAATAGCAGCCTCCCTTATGCACCAGAATCATCAATGATCTGAAATCATCAAAAGCAATTTCTGCTTCCACCCCCTCCCCAGCGTAAATGCAGATGAGGATCCACTGTTAAAGCAGCAGTTACTTATTTCAAAGCGAACATCAAAGGAAACTCCAGTGCATTTAATGGATGGGCACCTATCAAGCTGCTCATGTCAGCAAAAGCACAGAAATCAATGGATTGAATACTCACCTTCAACTCCTGGGCGGAATACTGGCAGAGATTCCTGTTTGCGTGGATGATGTCTCAAAGATCAGGCAATCTGCTCTCCTCTTATTAACATTCAAGTTTTCCAATGACATGGAAAAGGATAGATCTGATCTAAAAGTTAAAGTTCTAAATTGGATTAAGGCCAATTTTGACAATATTAGGGAAAAACTTGCAAAAGTTGATATAAGAGGCCATTCACAGGTAAAGTGATGACTGGAAAATGGGAGGTCTTCAAAAATGAGATAATGAGAGTCCAGAGACAGTATGTTCCTGTTCGGGTGAAGGGCAAGACTGGCAGATGTGGGTAATGCTGGATGACTGGAGAAATTGAGGGTGTGGTCAAGAAAAAGAAGGAGGCATATGGCAGGTATAGACAGCTGGGATTGAGTGAATCACTTGAGGAGTATAAAGGCAATAGGAGTATACGCAAGAGGCAAATCAGGAGGGCAAAAAAGGGACACGAGATAGCTTTGGCACAAAGAGTAACTAGGGAGGCAAAAGAGTAACTAGGGAGAGAAGAGAGGCCCTTAAAGATTAACAAAGCTATCTATGTGTGGAACTTCAGGAGTTGGGTGAGATATTAAACGAATATTTCACATCAGTATTTACTCTGGAGAAAAGTATGGAAGCAAGAGAAATTGGAGAAATGAAGAGCAATATCTGGAAAAGTGTCCATATTACAGAAGAGGAGGTGCTGGACGTCTTAAAAAGCATAAAGGTGGATAAATCCTCGGGACCTGTTCAGGTGTGTCCCAGAACTTCATGGAAAACTAGGGAATGCTGGGCTCCTTACTGAGATATTTGTATCATTGATAGCCACGAGTGAGGTGCCTGTTGACTGGAAGGTGGCTAATGTGGTGCCATTATTTCAGAAAAGTGGTAAGGAAAAGCCAGGGAACTATAGACCAGTGAGCCTCGTATGGTGGTGGAGAAGTTGTTGGGATTCTGAGGAATAGGATTTACATAGATTTGGAAAAGCAAGGATTGATTAGGGATAGTCAACACTGCTTTGTGTGTGGGAAATCTAATTTGGCCTCACTAATTTGATTGGGTTTTTTGAAGCAGTGACAAAGAAGATTGATGAAGGCAGAACATTTGGATGTAAGTAATTAGTTTTGTTAATAAACTTCAAGACATTGATGAAGGCAGAGTGGTGGACATGATCTGTATGGACTTCAGTAAAGTGTTTGACAAGGTTCTGCATGGTAGACTGGTTAGCAAGGTTAGATCACATGGGATCCAGAGAGAGCTAGCCATTTGGATAAAAGAGTTGTCTTGAAGGTAAGAGACAGAGGGTGATGATGGAGGGTTGTTTCTCAGACTGGAGACCTGTGACTAAAGGTGTGCTACAAGGATCGGTGCTGAGTCTACTGCTTTTTGTCATTTATATAAATGATTTGGATGTGAATATAGGAGGAATGAATAATAAGTTTGCAGATGGCACCAAAATTGGAGGTGTAGTGGATAGAGAAGAAGGTTACCTCAGGGTACAACTGGATTTTGATCAGATGGGTCAATAGGCCGATGAACAACAGATGGAGTTTAAGTTAGATAAGTATGAGGTGCTGCATTTTGCTAAGGCAAAATGGAGCAGGACTTATATACTTAAAGGTCAGACCCTGGGGAGTGTTACTGAACAAAGAGATGCATAAAGATTTGTAGCTGTAATTGTGGGTTTGTTCGCAGACATTCCCTGTCCAGGTAACATCTTCAGTGTTTTGGAGCTTCCTGTGAAGCGCTGTTGTACTGTGCCTTCTGGAATTTATTTGGTTTCATTCCTGCTGCCCCCAGTTGCCAGTCCCGGTTGTTCGTTGTAGTGGCTGGTATACTGGGTCTAGGTCAATGTGTTTAGTTGATGGAGCCTGTGGATGAGTGCCGTGCTTTGAGAGGGGCTATAGAATCAGTCGGGTCAGTTCCCAAAGAATGTGAACTTGTCTCTCGAAGCCAGTTTGAACAGGTCACAGATGTTCATGAGCCTATGCACAGACAGGGTGGAACATGTTTTAGAAAGTACTGCATTCCGCCAAACACATTGTAAAGCATGTCACAATTAATGAATTCCTTTTGAGATGTAGTTACAGTTGTTATACGGGTAACCATTTGAAGCTAATTTACATGCTGTATAGTTCCACAAATGGAACATGGCAGTCCAACCTGTTTTTTGCTGCTTGCTTGAGGCATTAATATTCCAGAGGGTTCTAGTGAATTCACTAGATCCATCAGAGATAGTGCCTTGGTTAAGTTCTCATCTAAAAGATATCACGAGGCAAATGCTAATTCTATAATGCAGTGGGGTTGGTATCTGGTACTGGACTGAAAAATCAAATTCCTATCTGCTGTCTCACAGCGCCAGCGCCAAGTTCAATTTTCTCCTTGGGAGACTGTGTGAAGTTTGCACACAAGGGTCCTCTCTGGTTTTCTCTCAAAGATGTGTAGGTTAGATGGATTGGCCATTCTAAGTTACCCATAGTGTCCTGGAATGTGTGGGCTAGGTGGATTAGCCATGGAAAATGCAGGGTTATGGGGAGGAGTCTGTGCAGGATGCTTTTTGAACAGTCGGTATGGGCAGAATGGTCTGCTTCCGGACTGTAGGGATTCTGAGAAACTAGACATTGTATCGTTTTACTAATTGAATGAAGCACTTAAAGCCCTACTGAGTTCAGCAGTATTTTCCACACATCTATGACTGTAGCTGTCTCAGATATTAAATTATTCAAGAGCCAAGTGGCAAGAGAAGAGTATATAAATTCCCACAATGGCAATCAATTACAATCTTTTAGAACAAAGCACCAGTTCAACTCATTTCATTAAGATTTTACTTGGTACCATTGATATTGAGAAAAGCCTTTTCTGTTTCCTTTGACTGTGACAGCAGTCCAAGAATTTTCAGTTATTATTAACCTGGCAACAGTTTCACTAAAGCATTCTTCAAATTTGGATTCCTGTGAGTCTACTTTGAGACAGCTGCTGTTCAGAAAGAACTCTCGGTCTCAGTATGTTGTGGTTAACTTCAATATTAGGGTATGAAGGTTGATGATATGGTGTTAAAATGACACCCCATCTGTCTAAGGGAAATGTAAAAGTTCCCTTGGTACTAGGTTGAAGAAGAGCTGGCAAGTTACTCCAGGCATTCTAGCCAATATTTATCCCTCAAGTAACATCGCAATGCAGATTATCTGGTCATTATCGAATTGCTATTCGTGAGAGCTTGCTGTGTGCAAAAAAATAGCTCCGTGTTTCTTACAGGCATGACCACACAGCTAAAGCATTGCTTTGGCTGTAAAGTACTTTAAGACAAGTCCCATGTCTATGAAAGGCGCTAGACAAATACAAATCTCTCTTCTTATTACTGCATGCAAATAATCACAAAACACTACTCCCATGACACATTGAATAATAGAACTGATGGCTTCTACGTGGCTGCAGAGACACAGCAGGAGGAAATTAACTTAATCTTTCTGGAATAAAAATGAGCTGTGAGTTACATTACAAATGCTAAGGATGCCAATACTGTTGTCAACCTTCCCTGTGCTTTGATGAATTAACCTAATTAATTCCCTGGAAAATCTTGCTATCTGGCTCAATCACATCTAGCTTCTTTTTCTCTGCTTCTTTGACATTCCATTCCATGCGTGCATTGTAAAAATTAATTACCTGGGTCATCTACCATTCATCATCTGTCTTACATGGCTAGTTTGCTGAAACTCCTTCTAATGAGGCCTGGACATTTGGATTGCAACGATCTCTTTACTGCTATTACCAGATTAGCTGCTAAAAGTGGGCAACTTCAATGATGTCTTTTAAGTGAAATAGATGGATAGAATTGTTGTGACTGTATAGGAAACCTTTATCTTGGGTCAGAGGGGCAAATACCTATGAGACTGAGTTCTATCCACTAGCAGTGAGTGCATCATTATCACCATAGATTTGTTGCAGCTTGTTAAGTGATGCATAGAACATGAATGAACTATTCACCTCCAAAGACTCTCAGTGATGCTGCAACTATGGTACAATATAGCATTAGGTTTCATTGGCTGATGGTAAGACTTCAGCGTGTGAAGTATTGGTCCCAGATTATTAGGGCAGAGAAATAGAAACAATTTTTTTAGAAAGACAACGTCATTGCAATGTGACGTCATGTTCAGAATACATCTGGAGAACTTTACAGTGTTCTTGTTTCATGTCACAGGAAAGAGTCATTGACAGCAAACAGAAGAACGGTCTCTGTTCAAACGAGCACTGCAGAATATTGATCCAAATTTGGCAATTCTTAACCAAAACTAAACACTCACGTGCACTTTAATGTTGGCAAAATCCTGGAACTCTTTCCCTAATGGCATTGTGGTTCTACCTACATCAAATTGGCTGTAGCTCAAGAAGGCAGTTCACCACCATCTTAGAGTCTTGGGATGTACAGCACAGAAACAGACCTTTTCGTCCAACTTCCCCATGCCGCCCAGATATCCCAACCTAATCTAGTCCCATTTGTCAGCATTTGGTTCATATCCCTCTAAACCCTTCCTATTCATATATCCATCCAGATGCCTCTCAAATGTTGCAATTGTACTAGCCTCTGACAGCTCATTCCATACACGCACCAACCACCCTCTACATGAACATGTTTCCCCTTAGGTTCGTTTTATATCTTTCCCCTCTCACCCTAATCCTATGCCCTCTAGTTCTGGACTCACCCACCCCAGGGAAAAGACATTGTGTATTTACCCTATCCGTGACCCTCATGATTTTATAAACTTCTATAAGGTCTCAAGGGTAACCAGGGATGGGCAATAAGTGCTGATCCAACCAGCAATGCCAACACGCCATGAATGAATTTAGATAAAACAATGTTTATATATTGGTTGCAGCCTCCTTAGCGAGAGAATGATAATGGGTAAAGTGTTGCATGTAGGTGGGCAATGGCATCGGACAGAATTTCCTGGTTTTCAGATTATTTCTGAAGCTAGTAATGTTTCATGAAGAGAAACCCATGGCCTACTTTGTTTAGAACGCCTGCAGCGTCACACATCCATCAGAAAGCTGATTGGCTACCAGCTGGCTTTCTGACTGGTTTACGAAACCAAATCAGGAAGTCTTGCATGCCTGAAGTCTGCCAGATATTGCTACCAAGGCATCACACCAACCCCTTCACCCCACAGACCCACAATAGCAGGCAGGAGCAGAGAAGCTCAGTCTTGTTTTGGGAGCAGAATGGTGGTTTCTAGGGTTGTGAATTGTGGGGAGAAGGGGTGAAGGAGATTAGAAGTGAAGACTCTCAGAAGCTTCACACCCAGACCCCTCCAACACCCCCTTCTGCTGGAAGTCAAATCCGTCGATCTGTTATAAATTAGTGCAAATTGAGGGAGCCGTGAAACAGGCAGCTTTCCTCTACTGGTTTGCCAGTCAGAAATGCTGGGTCTTTCCCAACTTCCATGGAACTAAAGAAATTGCAGCCCAAGCAAGATAAGGCCCTTAAGACCAGTTAATTAAATGGTTTTTATCTGACCATGTATGAACTTCAATTGACAGTCGATCAGGAAGGTCAAGTGATGTGGAATTGGGAACTGCATTTCTGAGAAGGGAATGGGTGTCTGTTTCTGATCAATCCACCCAACTACCTGTCCTTTCAGCCAGCTTCCCTCCCACTTCTGGGAGGACTGCTGGAGATCAGACACCTGCCTTGTCACTTGCAGGAGATGTGCTTTATCCAGGACCAACGTGCAGAGAGAGGCAGGAGAACATCAAGGTGGAGCCAGAGGTCCTCGGTCGAATGGTGTGAAAGATGGAGGAATCTGTCCAGGTTCTCACTTTTGTGGAGATGTCAGTCTAAAAGTATTTCGCTGCTCCTATAGAAAATGCAGTGACCATCTTGGTGACCCAGATCCAGTGGATTCCTGATTTCTGATAAAGGGCTTTTGCCCAAAACATCGATTTTCCTGCTCCTCGGTTGCTGCCTGGCCTGAGGACTTGAACTGTAATGCTGTAGCCATGGAGATCTATAATCTAATACTATAGCCATGGTGATCTGTACTGTAATGCTGTAGCCATGGGAATCTATACTCTAACACTGTAGCCATGGGGATCTGTATACTGCGATGCTGTAGCCCTGGGGATCTGTACTGTAATACTGTAGTGATGAGGATCTGTACTGTAATGCTGTAGCCATGGGGATCTGTACTGTGATGTGGTAGCCATGGGGATCTGTACTGTAATGCTGTAGTCATCTGTAGACTGCGATGCTGTAGCCATGGGGATGTGTACTGTAATGCTGTAGC
Organism: Chiloscyllium plagiosum; assembly: GCF_004010195.1. Lineage (NCBI taxonomy): Eukaryota > Metazoa > Chordata > Chondrichthyes > Orectolobiformes > Hemiscylliidae > Chiloscyllium > Chiloscyllium plagiosum. The sequence goes on from NC_057740.1 coordinate 32,544,549, forward strand.
CATGGGAATCTGTACTGCGATGCAGTAGCCATGAGGATCTGTACTGCAGTGCTATAGCCATGGGGGTCTGTACTGTGATGCTGTAGTCATGAGATCTGTATACTGCGATGCAGTCACCATGCGAATCTATACTACAATGTTGTAGTCATGGGGATCTGCATAGTGATGCCGTGGCCATGCAGATCTGTACTGCAATGTTGTAGCCATGGGGATCTGTACTGTAATACTGTAGCCATGGGGATCTGTACTGTGATGCTGTAGCCAGGGGGATCTGTACTGTAATGCTGTAGTGATGGGGATCTGTACTTTGGTGCTGCACCCATGGGGTCTGTACTGTAATATTGTAGCCATGGGGATCTGTACTGTAATGCTGTAGCCATGAGATCCTGTATTGCGATGCTGTAGGCCATGGGGATCCATACTGTAATGCTGTAGCCATGGGAATCTGTACTGTAATATTGTAGCCATGGGGATCTGTACTGTATTGCTGTAGTGATGGGGATGTGTGCTGTAATGCTGTAGCCCTGGGGGATCTGTACTGCGATGCTGTAGCCCTGCAGATCTCTACTGTGATGCTGTAGCCATGGGGATCTGTACTGTGATGCTGTAGCCATGGGGATCTGTACTGTATTGCTGTAGTGATGGGAACCTGTATTGTGATGCTGTAGGCCATGGGGATCTGTACTGTAATGCTGTAGCCATGGGAACCTGTATTGCTATGCAGTAGGCCGTGGGGATCTGTACTGTAATGTCGTAACTATGGGAATCTGTACTGTAATATTGTTGTCATGGGGTTCTGTACTGTAATGCTGTAGCCATGGGGATCTGTACTGCGATGCTGTAGCCCTGCAGATCTGTACTGTGATGCTGTAGCTGTGGGGATCTGTACTGTAATGCTGTAGCCATGGGGATCTGTACTGTAATATTGTAACTATGGGGATTTGTATTGCAATGCTATAGCCCTGGCAATTTCTACTGTAATGCTGTAGCCATGGGGATCTGTATTGCGATGGTGTAGCCATGGGGACCTGTACTGTATTACTGTAGTCATAGGATCTGTACTGCGATGCTGTAGCCATGGGGATGTGTATTGTAATGTTGTAGCCATGGGGATCTGTAAGAAATGCTGTAACTATGGGTAATCAGTGTCACAAAAAGGTGAGAGAGGGTTGAGGTGCTTTGACCGCACCTCAAGGTTCTTATCTTCTCAAGGTGAAGGGGTGATGCCAGCAAAATCCTACCAGATCCCTATGATCTTCATTTGTGCTTGTGTTAGTAACTATTCCTCCAGCTACCTAATACAAACAAAGCAATCCCCACTCTTGAGCAGCATGTGGCCTTTTGAATGCTAATAGACAGACCCATGAATGGATATGCATTATCCAACACCACCCACCTTCACTCCACTTAGCATATCTTCCTTCTCTCTTTCACACATTTCCAGGATCTTGGCCCAAATGCAGTGTGTTAAGTGTGTGTGCTGCAGCCCCATGCACCATTTCTGATCTTGATGCAGCACTGTATTGTACAGTGACAGCACCATGTCCTTCCAAATGGCACTTCACTGCGTCCTGCAGCCACACGCTTTTGCACTGCCTTCTGCATTAAACCCTTTCTGTCTCAAGCTGCCTTCAGGTGCTACTCCAAGGCTGGTGTCTGACCCTGAGCACCAAGCCACCAGTGAAACGGAAGCTAGTGTATTGATATTCACCAGTTACATCCTGCCTTAGACTCCATGACCAAGCCTCTGCAGTTGTCATGATTACAGGAAACATCACATCAAGGAACCTTAAGAAGGTTACGGTTAAGGTAGTGTAAGCTGTATACTCTCTCAGACTGGAGACTGAAGAACAAAGCCAAATCCCTGTTTGCAATCAAATTTCTGAGTCATTGAGCATCTTTTTTGGTAAGGCCACTCTGAACGAGATCATCACTGTTGTGACAATGCTGCTCCTTTAACAAGCTTATGTCGTCCTTGGGTTTTTTTTCAAAGATTTCATAAAAGACACAGACTCCGAAAAGTGTAAGTTGAAGAGCTTTAGGGCCAATTTGATTATAGCTAGTAGATACTGTCTCAGGCAAAAGGCTTTTAAGTTTAAAAACAAACACTTGTACAATGAAAGGAGAGTGGGCAGTTCTCCCAGCTCAGCTTCTCTCTGGTTTGGTTTGGTTTTTAGCTGTAGTGATTGTGAAGCTGCTGGACCCAAGGAAGCAGGTGCCTATTGGTCCTCCCTCTCTGACATCCTGGGTTTGATTTTACCTTTTGTGCCAATGGGAGATTGTTGCAAGTATTTGGAACAGCATCATTACATTGGGATGATCTGTTGGGTTTTCGGTCGGTTAAGTTATTCGGTATTCTGTTCTCTTTTGTTTGTGTTTCATTTGGTTATCTTGTAAATAAATTAAGTTTTGTTTAAAACTACATAGTTTGACCAACTGCATCTCTCCTGGAATATCCACACTACACCTTCTTAAAACAACTAGCAAAGTTACGCTGTGGGCTACTTTCTTGAAATGTTTTGAGAGGGTCTGGCCTGATCCATAACATTATGTGGGCCAGCATTTATTGCCCATTCCTAGCTGTGCTTGAGAAGGTGGTGATGATCATAGAATCTCTACAGTGTGGAAATAGGCCCTTCAGCCCAGCAAGTCCACACCGACCCTCCAAAGAGTATTCCCCCCCGGACCCATTCCCCTAGTACTGTACGTTTACCCTTGACTAATACAACTAACCTACACATCCCTGAACACACTTTGGGAAATTTAGAATGGCCAATTCACCTAACCTGCACATCTTTGGACTGTGGGAGGAAACCAGAACACCCAGAGGAAACCACGCAGATATGAGGAAAATGTGCAAACTCCACACAGATAGTCGCCCAAGGGGCGAATTGAACCCAGGTCCTTGGCACAATGAGGCAGCAGTGCTAATCACTGAGCTAACGTGCCACCTTCTTAAACCGTTGCCGTCCACGTGCTCTCAGTAGACACACAATGCCTTTAGGACAGGAGCGGGAGTTAGTTCCTGTGAGTAGAGTAATTAATAAGACGCAATTGTTTTCAGATGGACTCCTCATCATCTGAGAATGTCATCTCACCATTAAGAAGGGAGAACTTAATTGCAAATGTTCATCTCAACACTGAGATTTTTGGACTCCCACCCAATTTACTCATCATACTCACTCACCATTAATCTCGCCATAGCTTTAAGTGGAAAATTACAGCCAATAAGGAACTATTGGCTTGAACTTTAGCCCCCGGTGAGGGTGGGGTGCAGAGGCTGTGGATGACAATTCACACCATGAATTGCCAATATTCTGCAATGCTAACATCATCCAGCCTCTAGGTGGAAGCACAGAGACAGTCTCCCAGAGGTCAGATAGGCAGGATTGGCAGGACGTAGGGAGGTGGGTGGTCATTTGAGTTATTCACTTGCAAGTAACAGACAGAACTAAGCCGTATTAGAATTTTCCAGCTGCCACTCAGAGTGATTGGGAACTAAGCCAACTACCTGGGGGCATCCTCCCAGAGACTATAAACAAGTGACACAGCAGGTTTTAAGGCCTTCCCCTCCAGCTTGGATCCAGCTCTAGCTGCAGGATGTCCAATCCTGCACAAGGGGCTCCCTCTCCACAATGGCCAGGTGACAGTTTTCAGTTTAAAAACTCAAAAGGATGGAGAGAGAGAGACACGATCTCTATAGATTAGTTCACAGAATTGTTATGGTGCTGAAGGAAGCCATTCAGCCCATCATGACTGCATCTATCCTATTACTTTGTGCCAAACTCCTGCCTTTTCCCCATATCCCTGCACACCATTTCTGCACAAATAATGATCCAGTGCATGTTTTGAACCAGCCTGCACCACATTTTCAGTCCCTCCCTCTATCTCTCTCTGAATCTCCCTTACTAAAAATGGCAGCTTGCTACTTCACCTATGCTGGAGGGTTTCCCAGAGATTCTCTGGCCTACAGGAACCATCCGCCTTTCTTTACTGGACAGATAGCCACCATCTGGCCAACTCAGGGGGACAAATTACAGCCACTTCACTGTTTCCCCACAGAATGTGGGACTTTGACCTGTTCTCCATTAAATCCTGACATTGATGGTCCAGAAGAAAAGGGTAAACTCCTGCCCATAGACTTTAAATTCCTTACACAATATCAACTTTAAATTATCCTTCTTTTGGTTGATTTCAGTACTTGTGCACGGGGAGCTCAGCTGCTTTTCTGTGATGTTGCAATTTTTAATGAGGGAATGACTATCTTGACACAGCCTGCCTCACCTCTCTGTATTTTGTTTCAGGGTGGAGTGGCTGTGATTACAGAGTTGACATCAAGAATTCTGTGTTTAGACTGTCACAAATAGATGTCACCTTTCCTCTTTAATCTGTTTGATTGTTGACAAAGGACACATTTTAATGGAAAACTGAGCCTTGGCAGCTGTATTTAATGGAGATGATGTTTCCAGGAATGAGGATTGATTGACGAAGTTAGGATTATTCTCCTTGGAGTAGGCAAAGATAAACCGTTCTTGCTTATAAAAGAGAAATAAGTGAGCGGGCATAGATTTAAAGTGATGGACAAAAGAAGCAAGGGCAATGTGAGAAAAACACATTTTCACACAGTGAGTAGTTAGGAGTATGGAATACACTGCCTGGAAATGTGGTCGAGGCCAGTTCGATTGAGGCATTCAGGAGGGAATTGGATTGCTATTTGGATAGAAATGACATGACATATCGGTAAAAGACAGGGGACTGGTACAAGGTGATAGAACTGATGCAGCCATGATGGGCTGACTCGCCACCTTCTGCACCATAACATTTCTGTGATTGAACAATGATTGGCCACTGGCTAGACAGCCACTGGGAGACCCTGTCACCTTTTTCAAGCATGTTCTGCCACTCGGGCAGTCTAATTGAACAATAATGGGCCTTTGAGCAAGAACCCTATGAGGGATGTCCTGCCCACTGACAACACCAGTCCAATCAGAGGCCAGCAGCTCCATTGAAGGGCAGAGCTACTGGGGAGATCTTATCAAACATTATCTGTCTTCTTTTAAGTAGCTCACAACTGAAGGACTTCTTAAAAATGCTTTCTCTTTGAGTAATAAATCAATTTTCAGCTGTAAATAAAACCACACTGGGTTACTGCTTCTGAAATAAAAGTACAGTTGTATTCTATAATACTGCCCAACTGAATTAACTTTATTGTCATATGTACACAAATGAGTACAGAAAAAAGTTTACAAGTCGCCACTTATAGTGCCATCATAGGTACAGGGTACCTAAGGTGCAGAGTCTTCAGTATAAGCTTTTTAGGAAACAAATTAAAGAAAAAAAGCAAATAAAAAGCCCAGCATTACAGGTTGTAGGAATAAATTAGAAAGTAGAGAAATAAGAAGTTCAGAACTATAGTCTTTCCAACCCAATCCAGACTGGTACCTAGCCTCCAGTTCACACTGGGCCTTGACTCTGAAAAGTGCCAGGCTTCACCTCGAGACTCTAGAGGCTGGAAGACAGCTGTGGAACTATCTCAAGGCCAGAAGTCCACACTGAGGCCCTGCTGTGTAGAAAGATCGCCATACCAAACCGAGAAATCACCACACTGGGCCTGGAAATCACCACACAGGGCCTGGAAATCACCACACTGTGCCAGAAAATTGCCATGCTGGGCTGGGAAATCACCACACTGGGCCGGCAAATCACCACACTGGACCGACTAATTACAACACTGGACCAAGAAGTCACTACGCTGGGCTGAGAAATCACCACACTGGGCCAGGAAATCACCACACTGGGCTAAGAAATCACCACACTGGGCCAGGAAATTACCACATTGGGGCTGAAAGTCCACCACGCTGGGCCAGGAGACTGCCAAGTGCTGCCAGCAGATCACCATATCAGACTGGCTGATCGCCACACACCAGGCCAAGAGGATGCCACACCAGGCCAAGAAATCACCACAAACTGGGCGAAGAGGATGCCATGCCAGCTGGGAAACCACCTTGCCAGGTCCGCACTGAGGCCGAGAGTCTGAGTCTGTGCTGATGATAGGAGTTCAGAACATCACTGAGAAGAAAGAAGAGAGGAAAAAGAACATAAAATAGAAGAAAAGAGAGAGAAAAGAAAAAGAAACAGAGCAGATGAGCTTCAGCTGGAGTATCCTACTCCACCACTTTTACTACAACCCAATTCAATTGTGTTGGTGCATTGAAAATTTTGCTTTTGTGATAATGCAAACGTACTTGTTAGAATTTTGGAATTGTAATTTAACCAGGGGACTTACAAATTTAGAAAGTCAGAACTCACATGACATCAGGTTATAGTCCAACAGGTTCATTTAAAATCATAAGTTTTCAGTTCACCTGACCATGGAGCAGTGCTACAAAAGCTTGTGATTTTTAAATAGTCCTGTTGGACTATACTCTGGTGTTGTGTGAGTTCTGACTTTGTTTACCCAAGTCCAACACCAACACTACCACATCATGGCTACAAATGTAGGAGCATTAAGCTCTGCCTAATATATTTATGAAGCAGGAATAGGTCAATTGGCCTATAAGCCTCTGTCAGTATTTACCCTTCACACGAGCTGGTTGTCATAATAACCTACACCCACACAACTTCTGTATGTACCATCTTTACTTTCAACCGGTTATTCAATCAAGTTTGTTTAATGATGTTGACCAAATGATAAACATTAGCCAGGCTTCTGGTTTTCAAAAATAGCATCATGGAGAATCTTATGTTCACCTGAGAGGATTACAGAAATGTGGCTCTGGGGTGGACAACACTGGCAGGAGAGAAAGGGAGGAAAGAGAGGAGGGGAGCGGAGTTTTTGGTTAGGTATAAAATCATGGCTGTACTTAGGGAGGATATTCCTGGGAGATCTTCCAGTGAAATAACATGGCTAGAACAGAGAAGTATGAAAGGGTTGATCATCTTTGGGATTATATTATAAGGTTACCACAATAGTTAGCAGGAAACAGAGAAACAAATATGTAAGGAGGACTCAGATATCTGTGAGAATAATAGGGTTGTAATAGTCAGGGATTTTAACTTTCCAAAGTTAAGGACTTTAGTGTCATAGTATTAAGTATATAGATAGGAATTTGTTAAGTGTGTTCCAGAAAACTTTCTCATTCAATATGTGTATGGAACTACTCAAGAAAAACCAATACTTGACCTTCTGATAGGAAATGACACAATGCAAGTGACTGAGGTGTCACTAGAGGAGCACTTTGGAACCAGTGATCGTAATTCTGTACTTTGGAAAAGTTATGGAAAACGATAAAACTGATCTAAAAGTTAAAGTTCTAAGTTGAAGTAAGGCCAATTTTGACAGTATGAGACAGGAACGTTCAGAAGTTTGGGGACACTGTCCGCAGAAAAAGGGGTGGTCGGAAAGTGGGAGGCCTTTAAAAATGACATAATGAGAGATCAGGGACAATATGTTCCTATTAGTGTGCACAGCAAGGTTGGTAGGTATAGAGAATGAAGGGTGAGTAGAGAAATTGAAGCTTTGATCAAGAAAAAGGAGGCATATGTCAGGTGTAGACAATTGGGATCAAGCAAATCCCGAGAGGAGTATAAGGACAGTAGGTGTATACTTAAGAGGGAATTCAGGAGGATAAAAAGGGGACATGAAATAGCTTTGGTAAATAAGGTAGAGAATCCAAAGAGACTTGATAAGTACAGTAAAGGCAAAAGAGTAGCTACGGAATGTGAATAGGGCCCTGTAAGGATCAATGATGCCATGTGTTTGTGGAACCACAGGAGATGGGTGAGATCAAAATGAGTACTTTGCATCAGTATTTATGATGGAGAAGGAAATGGGAGCTAGGGAACTTGGGGAAATAAATAGTGATATCTTGAAAATAATTCATATCACAGAAGAGGAGCTGCTAGAGGTCTTAAAATGCATAAAGGTAGATAAATCCCTTGGACCTGAATAGGTGTTTCCCAGAACTTTGTGGGAAGCTAGGCAAGAAATTGCTGGGTTCTGGATCAGTGGTGCTGGAAGAGCACAGCAGTTCAGGCAGCATCCGAGGAGCAGGAAAATCGACGTTTCAGCTTTAGGCTCTCTGCCTTTATTCCTGATGAAGGGATTTTGCCTGAAACGTCGATTTTACTGCTCCTCGGATGCTGCCTGAACTGCTGTGCTCTTCCAGCACCACTAATCCAGAATCTGGTTTCCAGCATCTGTAGTCATTGTTTTTACCGAAGAAATTGCTGGGTCCCTTGCTGAGATATTTATATCATTGACAGTCACGGGTGAGGTACTGAAAGACTGGAGGATGGCTAATGTGATGTAATTATTTAAGTAAGGAGGTAAGGAAAAGCTAGGGAGCTATAGACCAGTGAGTCTGACATCAGTGGTGGGTATGTTGTTGGGATTCTAAGGGACAGACTTACATTCATTTGGAAAGACAAGAACAGACAAAGGTAGTCAACATGGCTTTGTGCATGGGAAATCATGTCTGATTAACTTGATTTGAGTTTTTTGAAGAAGTGACAAAGAAGATTGATGAAGGCAGAGTGGTAGATGTTGGCTATATGGACTTCAACAAAATGTTTGATCAAGGTTCAGCAAGATAGACTGTTTAGTAAGGTTAGTTCACATAGGATCCAGGGGTGCAAAATTGGCTTGAAGGTTGGAGACACAGGGTGGTGGTAGAGGATTGATGTTTGGACTGGAGGCCTGTGACTAGTGGTGTGTCTCAAGTATCAGTGCTGGGTCGACTACTTTTTGTCATTTATATAAAGATTTGGGTGTGAATATACAAGATATGGTTGGTAGGCTTGCAGATGGCACCAAAATAGGTGGTGTAGTGGGCAATGAAGAAGATTATGTCAGAGTACAATAGAAACTTGATCAGATTGGTTAATGAACTGAGGATTGAGAGATCGAGTTTATTTCAGATAAATGTGAGATGTTGCATTTTGGTATGGCAAATCAGGGCAGGGCTTACATACCTAAAGGTAGGGCCCTGGGGAGTGTTGCCCAACAAAGAGACCTAGGAGTGCAATGTTCCTTGAAAGTGGAATCACAGGTAGAGACAATGGTGAAGAAGGCATTTGGCATGCTTGCCTTCATTGATCAGAACGCTAAGTATAGGAATTGGGACATCTTGTTAAACTTGAGAGTGTGCAGAAAAGATTAACAAGGACTGGAAGATTTGAGTTATAGGGAGAGGCTGAATAGGCTGGGGCTATTTTTCCCTGGAATGTCAAAGGCTGAGGGTGACCTTACTGAGGTTTATAAAACCATGAGGAGCAAGGATAAGGTGAATAACCAATGGGTGGAAGAATCAAATCTATAGGGCATAGGTTTAAAGTGAGAGAGGAAAGATTTTAAAAGGACCTGAGAATTAACTATTTCACACAGAGTGTGGTCCATTGATGGAACGAGCTGCCAGAGGACATGATGGACGCAGGTACAATTACATCATTTAAAACCATATGGATGGGCACATAAATAGGAAGGATATGGAGGGATATGGGCAAAATGTTGGCAGATGGGACTAGGACAGATTGGGATGTCTGGTCAGCATGGATGCATTGGACTGAAGGATTTTTTTCTGTACTGTATGACCCCATGAAAGGAACAACTGGTTCTCAATTTAATATCACCTCGAAAGGATATGGCACCTCCAACAGTGCAACACTCCCTCCGCATTGTGTTGTATGTACAATGTATCTTCAAGAAAACTCACTTTTAAGGACTTCATCTGCTTTGTGTATATGTTGTGACTGTGCCTGGCAGTTAGTCTGCAAACTACAGACATAGAAATCAATTGGTCGCTGTGTTGTTTGCTTCATAATTTATGTATGTTACTGTTTATAAGCTAATCCACAGAGTGGATCAATTCCTGAGGAGCAATTGATCATTAGAGCAGTATTATTAACATGAGATTCTGTACTAGATCATCATCCTTGATTTTGCTCTCAGTTCTGGGAACTGAAATGTACAACCTTCCGATTGAGGTCAGACTACCAGACTGAGCTTCTGCTCACAAATTCTGAGAATGCTGAAAAATAGCAAAGAGTAACATGTTCTTAAAAAGCTACAACACAGTTAAACGTGAAAAGCTAATGTACAGATGAGACAGACTTGCTTCCTTCCAAGACTAACTTTATGAACACATTGCCAAGGTTGCCATTAATGCTAACGTACCAACTAATTACATCGTGATGCACAACTGATATATCTGTTAGCTTAAAATAAACAAAATACCCTCTGTAACATGCTCTCTTTTTCAGTTCATTCATATGAGCAGCACAGGCTAGGACAGCATTTATTACCCAAAGAGCAAGTAAGATTAACCACAGATCTGGAGTGACATGTAGGCCAGACCAGGTAAAGATGGCAGATTTCCTGGACATCAGTGAACGAAGTGCATTTATGACAATGGCTGCCATGAGGCTAACTTTTAATTCCAGATTTTTATAGAATTCAAATGTAATCAACTGCAAGGGTGAGATTCAAGCCCATGTCCCCAGACCCTTAGCTTAAGTGTCTGGCTTTCTATTTCAGTGGCATTATCTCTTCACCAATATCAGCATTCCTTCTAACTTTCTTTCCAGATGTCTGGGTCTTCGAGGTCTGAACCCACAAGTGACTTCCAAAACCGGAAGTCAATGCTGTAATTGGTGTGTCGATGCAAATCACCGTGCACGGAATCTTGGAACAGATGCATAGCCAAACAGCACAGAGATAACGTTGACCAGCATCTCCTTGATTTTTGCAAGTTTTGTGAAGGTTTGTAGCTCAGGTTGAGGTTTAGGGTGTAGGTTTGCTCGCTGAGCTGTAGGTTTGATATCTGGACGTTTCATCACCTGGCTAGGTAACATCATCAGTGGCGACCTCCAAGTGAAGTGAAGCTGTTGTCTCCTGCCCTCTATTTATATCTTTCTCCTGGATGGGGTTCCTGGGGTTTGTGGTGATGTCATTTCCTGTTCATTTTCTGAGGGGTTGATAGATGGCATCTAGATCTATGAGTTTGTTTATGGCGTTGTGGTTGGAGTGCCAGGCCTCTAGGAATTCTCTGGCATGTCTTTGCTTAGCCTATCCCAAGATAGGTATGTTATCCCAGTCGAAATGGTGTTTTTTTTTAACACACGGATGAAAGAAAACCACCATTTCGACTGGGACAACACATCTCTCCTGGGACAGGCTAACCAAAGACATGCCAGAGAATTCCTCGAGGCCTAGCACTCCAACCACAACGCCATATACAAACACATAGATCTAGATGCCATCTATCAACCCCTCAGAAAACAAACAGGAAATGACATCACCACAAACCCCAGGAACCCCATCCAGGAGAAAGATATAAATAGAGAGCAAGAGACAACAGCTTCGGTTCACTTGGAGGTCGCCACTGATCCAGGTAATGAAACATCTGGATATCAAACCTACAGCTCAGCGAGCAAACCTACACCCTAAATCTCCTTGATTGCACATCGAAATATTTAATTGGCTATGCAGTGCTTTGAGATGTCCAATGGTCATGAAAGATACTGTATAAATATAATTTGGAGATGCTGTGTTGGACTGGGGTGTACAAAGTTAAAAATCATACAGTACCAGGTTATAGTCCAACAGGTTTAATTGGAAGCACTAGCTTTCAAAGCGCTGCTCCTTCATCAGGTGGTTATGGACAACCACCTGATGAAGGAGCGTCGCTCCAAAAGCTAGTGCTTCCAATTAAACCTGTTGGACTATAGCCTGGTGTTGTATGATTTTTAACCGTATAAATATAAGCCTTTCTTTTCCATTGTTGAATTAGTGAGTCAGATGGGTTTACAACAACTAACAGTAATTATATGGCTTTTTATTCCAGTTTTTAATTTAAGTTTCACTAACTGGAGAGATTCAAACCCATGTTCCCAGACCATTGGCCTATATTTTGGATTGCTGGTCCAGAGACATTACCACTATCCTGTTGTATCCCTAATGAATGTATCCTTTTTATTTATTCATTTTTGGGCGATGTGGGCATTGCTGGCTGGCCAACATTCCCTAGTTGGCCTTGCGCAGGTGGTGCTGAGCTGCCTCCTTGATCCGCTGCGGTTCATCTGCTATGGGTTTACCCAGAATGCAAGGGAGGGAATTCCAAGATATTGACCAACTGAGTCTCTCTCGCCTGATCTGTAACTTCAGATTCACAGCTTTTGTCAACACGCTTAACAGTGCACAAGCAATTAGCTGCAAAACAAGTTCATACTAAGTTTCTGAAATGAAATGCATTAAGCAAACATCATTCACTGAATAGAGAAGAGTGAAGCTGACAACCTGGCGGGGACAAACTGCAAGTCTCCACTTGTTTTTAGCAACCTAGAGAATTAATATTGTTCAAAGCACTTAGCAACAAAATTGATTAACTATTTGGGTCTGATTCTACCATCGTTGCCATGACACCAGGATCTTTATTTGTATCCAACTCTGGTCAACTTTTATAATCCCTACTCTCAAACGTAAAGGTGGGGAGGTGGGAAGAGGGACATTAAATTCAGTGGAAGACCAGCCCACTTGCCTTCCTGACCACCCTCAACCTGATTCCCCATGTTATGGAGGTTAAGTAATGCAGTTTGCCCTTTCTGGTTGAAGTACTTCAGTGAATAATTATTGTTGCTCAAGGCCCTCGTTCTGTCATGGATAGTGGGCAGAGGAAGGTGTAGGAAAGTGGCCAGATGTGACAGCTCAGGCGAAAGGTGAGAAAGAAGGTGGGTGGAGGGTGTTCTGTGCTCGTCAGTGACATCTCCCACCCCTCCTGAGAAGGTACTCCCCTTTGCGGCTTATTTAAAATCAAGTCATTGCTTGACCAGAAATCAATCGAGTCCAGTAAAAATGGGTTTATTTGGGATTTGGTGCAAGGCAGAGTGTGGGTGATAAAGCTTTGGATCACCAGATGTTTACAGGGCTTGGAAGCTGGGTAAATAAGCAGGATAGCATCAGACTCTGGAAGTATGTAAGGCATGGATGAGGATTTCAGCAGCCAAGAGTCTGAGGCAGCGGAGGTTTGAGGGAGGGGTGACTAGGCAATAAGGATGGAAAGAATTTGGTGAGAAATTCTACAATTATAAACATGCCTCAGACAGGTCCCTTCAGGGATGGTTTCGAGTCATAGAGTCATAGAGTCAGAGAGATGTACAGCATGGAAACAGACCCTTCCAACTCGGCCATGCCGACCAGATATCCAAACCTAATCTAATCCCATTTTCCAGCACTTGGCCCATATCCTTCTAAACTCTTCCTATTCATATACCCATCCAGATGCCTTTTAAATGTTGCAATTGTACCAGTCTCCACCACTTCCTCTGGCAGCTCATTCCATACACACACCTTCCTTCCTTTTATGTCTTATCCCTTTCACCCTAAACCTATGCCCTCTAGTTCTGGACTCCCCCGCCCCAGTGAAAAGATTTTGTCTATTTATCCTATCAATGCCCCTCATGATTTTATAAACCTCTGTAAGGTCACCCCTCAGACTTCAATGCTCCAGGGAAAACAGCCCTAGCCTATTCCTCTCTCCCTATATCTCAAATCCTCCAACCCTGGCAACATCCTTGTGAATCTTTTCTGAACTCTTTCAAGTTTCACAACATCCTTTCAATAGGAAGGAGACCAGAATTGCACACAATATTCCAAAAGTGGCCTAACCAACATCCTGTACAGCCGCAACACGACCTCCCAACTCCTACACTCAATGCTGTGACCAATAAAGGAAAGCATACAAAACGCCTTCTTCACTATACTATCTACCTGCAACTCTCAAGGAGCTATGAACCTGCACTCCAAGTTCTCTTTGTTCAGCAACACTTCCCTTGGACCTTACCATTAAGTGTATGAGTCTTGCTAAGATTTGCTTTCCCAAAATGCAGCACTTTGCATTTATCTAAATTAAACTCCATCTGCCTCTTCTCAGCCCATTGGCCGTTGTGATCACGATCCCATTGTAATCTGAGGTAACCTTCTTCGCTGTCCAGTACACCTCCAATTTTTGCTAGATAATGGAAATTCTGACATGTCAAAGAAAACTGCTTTGGTCTTCCCAATAATTAACTAGAGGAGAGTGTCTGCTTATGTGCCACATATCACATCCAGGGACTAGAGAGTCAGTTGGCTATATAATTGGTTTATCAATTAGCGTGAGACCACCAAAACTGGTTCAATTGCTGTACTGGTTGAAGTCACTGTGAAGGCCTCCAGTGAAACCCATCATCAGTCATTTCTTTGTACTGTATCCACTCCACTCCTCCCTCCCCCTGTAACTACCCAAATCCCTTGAACAAAAGTAACTTTCACTTCAGTACAGCTGTTACACAAAGGATGGAGCATTTTCTTTCTTCTTCACTTGCTCCTCTAATGGTAATGAGCCAGCTTTTTGCAGCCCCTAATTGAAAATAGGGAATTACTTGACATATTTGTTTCAAATTCATTTTCCTACACAAATTGAGTTTTGTTTAGATTAGATTAGATTCCCTACAATGTGGAAACAGGCCCTTTGGCCCAACCAGTCCTCTGAAGAGTAACCCACCCAGACCCATTTCCCTCTGACTAATGCATCTAACACTATGGGCAATTTAACATGGCCAATTCACCTGACCTGCACATCTGTGGACTATGGCAGGAATCTGGAGCACCCAGAGGAAACCCACGCAGACACGGGGAGAACGTGCAAACTCCACACAGTCATCCGAGGCTGGAATCGAACCTGGGATCTTGGTGCTGTGAGGCAGCAGTGCTAACCACTGAGCCACCGTGCCACCCAATGTTGTCCTGAAAGGTTGGCAATTTCTCTGACAGCAACAAATGGAGATACGTTTGAGTTAACTTTCTGTAAAATCAGAAACTGAGGTTTACATTGAAGTAATGTGACTGCTTATTGATGTCTGTAGGGTTATGTTGTGCACAAAGTGCCTGAAATTCATTCCACGTCTTTTCTAACTGCTTCCTGAAGTAACACAAAGAGAGATCATTCCATTTAATAGCACATGACTGTTTATTTGAAGACTCAAGTGAAAATCATTACCAACCTTTACCTGCAAAATGTTTAATATTTGTCCACCATATCTATCGCAAATAACACAATGGCTCAAACAGATTGCCTTTCCCATACGAACAAATCTTACTGGATGTTTGTCCAATCCAACAGACAACGAAGGCTTTTTTTATTGTAGAAAGAAAAGTCTGTCTCATCCACTCCCAATATTTAATCACATGATAAAGAGATTGAAATCATACCTATAAAATGAAATTGCCTGCCTTGGATTTTGTATAATATTGGGTTTCCAGTTTACCAGCTAAATTACAGTTAAGTTTACACGGGTATGATAACTCACTAAGGAAGGGCAGAATTCAGAGAAATGTGAGAAAATTACACATTTACTTTTACAATACTAAACATTGTGTCTGCTGTCATGACTAGATAGCCATTATTTTGACAGTAAGGAGTAGTTGCTAATCTTGGCAGGAGGGATGAATTTCATCTAAAAGCTCCAATAATCTAGCAATAGAAAATACATGTATTTCCAGCAATAAAAGGGTAAACAAATGTGCAAAGCTTAGATGGACAAGGAATTGGCCTGTACTGTGCTGTACTGTTCTATGTTCTATGTGCTAACCTATAGAAATTGTTTGGAATAGGAATATCCAGGTGTAATACAGACAAACATATGAATATGGAGCAGCACTGCTGCCCCACAGATTAGATTAGATTCCAGACTCAGATTAGATTCCAGCCTCAGGCAACTGTCTGTGTGGAGTTTGCACTTCCTCCCCATGTCTGTGTAGGTTTCCTGCAAGTGCTCTTGTTTCCTCCCACAGTCCAAAGATATGAAGGTTAGGTGGATGGGCCATGCTAAATTGCCCATAGCATTCAGGGATGTGTAGGCTAGGTGGATGAGCCATGGGAAATGGAGGGAAATAGGGTAGGTTTGGGTGGGATGCTCTTCAGGTTGGTGTAGACGCAATAGACCGATGGCCTGCTTCCACATAGGGATTCTATGAATTAGGAGCAAGAGTAGGCCCCTTCAGCTCGCTCCATCATTCAATAGGATCATGACTGATCTGATTGCTTCATAGTCCTGCCTACCCTGATAACCTTTTAATCTTACTTATCTATCCATACCTCGTCCATCAACCTCTACCTTCAAAATATTCAAGGACTTTGCCCAGCACCTTTTGCAGAAAAGAGCTCCACAGATTTAAACACTGCAAAAAAATTTCTCATTTTAAATCATCTCATTTTGAAAGAGTGACATCCAGTTCGAGACAGTCATACAGCACTTTTCTTATGTTTTAACAGAGGCGTTAACTGATTTAAAATTAACTGGAGTATTGTGCACAGCTTGGGCACCACATTTGAGACAGAATGTGAGTGCATTGACAAAGTATCAAAGTCATTTATAAAAATTGCTCCAAGGATGAGAAACTTTGGTATAAAGATAGACTCGAGACATTGTGACTGTTTTCTTTGGAGGGGAGAGCTAAGAGGAGATTTGATTGAAGTTTTCAATTTAATGAGGAGCCTGGACAGACCAGATAAGAAGAAAGTATTCCACTCATAAAAGGATTGAGAACAAGAATTATAGTAATTTGCAAAAGAAGCAAATCTGATAAATGAAACATCTTTTTCATACGGTGAGTTCGAGTCTGGAATACACTGCCAGGAAGTGTGATGGAGACAGGTTCAATTGAAGCATTCAAGGAGACTTTAGACAATTATTTAAATAGAAACAACAGGCAGATTATGGGTAAAAGAGAGAAGAATGGCACTGTATTTTAATGCTGTTATATTAACAGGTGGGCCATACGGCTTTTTTTCTGCACTGGAACAATTCTGTGTTTCTGTGGTTTAAAGCCTTAGTTGAAAATCAGAAAACTTAATATAATACACATATTAAGCATTTGTACATTTTTGTTGACACAGTACATTACCCATCTCCACTGTACTCGTGGTCATTTTCAGTACTTAAATAACATTCAACAATTCCATCCATCATATAAAACAGAGTATTGTGCATACATATATACTCTCTGCTATTTTAAGATTCATATTTTTACACAATATGTTTGCATTTCCATGTTTGCACTAACTGTTTATGAATAAATCTCATTACATTTTACGTATTTACAATTCAATTTATTTTGGCTGCTAATGATGTATTTGAATAACTTTCACTTATGGTCTGACATGCATAGAGTGTAAAAATTGAAGAAACTGCAATTGTTCTTCAAGAAGAGAAGGTTGAGAGGAGATTTCATTGAGGTGTTCACAATCACAAGGGTCATGGCAAAGTCAATAGGCAGCATCTGTTCATATTAGCGGAAGGGCTGAGAATGGAAAGCCATCGATTTAAAACATTTCGCAACATCTTTGATGAGTAGTTAGCATCCAGAAAGCACTGCCTGAGGATGTGGTGGAGCCAGATTCAGTTGCAGCTTTCAAAAGAGAATTGATCAACAGCTGAAGGGGAAAATAATTGCAGGGCTATGTGGACGGGGACCAGATGAACTGTCCTATCAGAGAATCACCACGGGTTGAATGGCCTCCTTTTACATTGCAACTAAGCCATGGTTTCAGTCATTTCTAATAAACATGTTTGAACATGTTATAGCACAACCTCAGGGTAGCTAGGACTTAAACACAGACATTCTAACCTACAGGCAGGGACACTACCATTGAACCACATGAGCTCCAGAGTCCATGGTTTTACATTTCAATTTGTAGAGTGCAAGGATGTTCATTGGAGGCGTCAATGAAAAGTTGATTAGAGAAATGGTTAGATTTTAATTGGTAAACAGAGGGGAAATAATTTGCAACTTATCATCCCGAGAGTAAGCTTTTGTGGCACAATGTTAGTGTTCCTACTTCTGCACCATAACATCCAGATTCAAATACCACCTGCTGTGGACACGGGTCCCGACATGTGTGTCACGTCAATTAAAAATATCTCAAATTTGTCCCTGAGTGAAAAGACTAGTATGTGTAACTGAAACAAGAAAATAGTCAAAATAGATTAGTAGTTCAGGAAGTCCTTGAGGAAAGAAAAACAGTTTTAGGTTGACAATTTTACACGAAAGTTAGGTGGGAATGAGTTTTATCAAAATATAATGTATTTGTTTAGCCTAATGGCCTCTCTCCATTCATAAGAATAGTTTTAATAAAACCTATAATCAACAAGGAATGCTTTCTGATGAAGGATTTTAAGATCTTCTGGCAGATTAGTTAATGCAATGATTATACTTCAAGCACATTCATGACTGTCCTATTTACCACAGAAATGAATTCTGCTCATAACAACATACCACGAGTGTAAATTAGTGTAAACAGCAAGTGATCTAAGAGCCTTTCGCTCAAGGTAAAAATAATTGGAATATCCTGGCCCCAGAGTAATATTCTCTTCATTGTAAATACTTCAGTCAGAATGAAATAGTGAATCATTACTAGGATATTATGTTAATTTAAACTTGTTAATTAATCTTTATATAATATCATCTCCCTAAACTGACAATCAGATGCAGTTGCTGGATCTTTTACAGTAGTTGTAAATATTTCTCTACTACTAATTAACCATGTTCAAATGGACTGGTGCTATTCCAAATTGAGCTTCCATGACTTTAAGTGTTGTGCTAAATTTCTTGTGGTCTAGTGATAATGTCTCTACCTCTGAACCAGGAAGCATTGGTTTAAGTCCCACCTTCTCCTGTAATAATATTTCTGAATAAGCTGATGAGAAAAATAGATTTAATTGTTATGTTTAGGGCTCTTGTGGTGTAGTAGTAGTGTCCCTACTTCTGAGTCAAGAAATTCAGGTCTAGAGGTGTGCAACATGTCTGAGCAAGTTGATTAAAAATATCTTCATTTCTTGCCGTCCTTACTACAAATCATGGAGTTGCCTGGAACCTGACTCATTAGTTTTCAGCCATACGATTAACTAAATGGCCTTAACTGGCTTATCCATCAGTAAACTTATCTGATTGAATTTAATCTAATTGCAATACCTTCTACAGAGACATAATGTACAAGTGACTTTAAACAAATCATCAGCTTATGTAATCGTTAAGGGTGATGTGGCCAGCACAAAAGAGCACAAATTTGACTCAAATTTCACAGATAGTTTTTACAAAATTGGTGAGTGTTTAAATATTGCTGCCGAGATTTTTAAATTTGCCATTTGAAGAAACTGTCCAAGAATAGGTCAGTTCAATGGGAACAAGAAGATGATGTATCTGGTTTCAGATCAAATCCTTTCAGCACTGTCAGGAGAGAGATCTTTCCACAAGCATTGGCTCCTTTTTCTCCCTATCGGATCAAAGGGTATTGTCCAGATGTGACACATGGCACTTTGGTTGTTGTCAAAATTTAAAGCCACGACATCAAATTGGCTACTTTCTTTGCAAGGCAAAGAAGAAGCTGGTAGAATGTCAGTTTTGCCAGCTACTCTTTAAAACTGTTGGCTAGAAACATTTATGCTTGAAGGCTAACTTCACACTAATTTTTGTTTTATTCTTTCACAGGATGAGGGTGTCACTGGCTAAGCCAGCATTAATTGCCCAGAGGGCAATTGAGAGTCAACCACATTGCTGTGGGTCTGGAACCAGATGTAAGCCAAACCAGTAAGGATGGCAGATTCCTTCCCTAAGGAACATTAGTGAACAAGATAAGTTTTTCCCCATCAGTTTTATAGTCATCGTTAGAGTCTTAATTCCAAACTTTTTTATTGAATTCAAATTCTACCATCTGCCACTAAGGGATTTAAACCCAGGTGCCCAGAACTTTATCTGGGTCTCTGGATTAATAGTCGAACGAAAATACCACTAGGCCATTGCCTTCCGAATTAAAGTGAAATTAAACCAATTAAAAATATTTGAGGCAAAAATCTAATCAAATTCTTTTGACTTTGATCGCAGTGTGACTTGGATGTTACTGGAGCAACCAGATATTACATGTCTCTCCTAATTTTAAATTTCATGGAAATTTAAGGCCTAGTTGTTCCAATGTCACCTGTATGCACTATTGCCAAAATGAAATTACTACTTTAAAAAGTTCAATTCTTGAAATAACGATTGTTTCCTTGGAGCACTTTGCATTCTGGCAATAAAACTGATAGGTGTTCCTCTCAAAATGGTTACCCTGTTGCCTCCTCTGCAGGCTTAATTAATCCTATTACTAAAAGTTCTTATGATTATTTTCCTTAAAAAAGAATATTATCTCTGTGCTAATGCACATTAGCTTTTAAGTATTTATGTTGTGTTTATATGTGGAGCTTCTGCCAAATTTCCTGATAAATTCAAGTGTAAGATATATTCTTTGTGACATAGATCAACTGTCCACCTTTTTTAGATTAGATTACTTACACTGTGGAAACAGGCCCTTCGGCCCAACAAGTCCACACCGACCTGCCGAAGCGCAACCCACCCATACTCCTACATCTACCCCTTACCTAACACTACAGGCAATTTAGCATGGTCAATTCACCTGACCTGCACATCTTTGGACTGTGGGAGGAAACCGGAGCACCCGGAGGAAACCTACGCAGACATGGGGAGAATGTGCAAACTCCACACAGTCAGTCGCCTGAGGCGCACCTCACACTATATATTTACCTGAACAAATTTCTTGTGCCAGTTGGTTACTTTAACTTGATCATTTTATGTATTTAAAGCAAAGATTATTGACATATATTCCCATTGCTTTTTATGGTGTTGAGATAGCAACCTAGAGGTAGTGGGACTTTACAACCCTCCATGGGCATATTTAAAGCCAGGGAGGCTCATAAAATATAGTTGGTTCTGCTATAACACGGTAGTTCCTTTCTTGTGCAACCTTGTGTTACAAGAAAATCGCGTAATAGCAGCACCGTTTAAACTAATAGGGCTGGAATCGCGTTATAACCAATACGCACTTTAAAAGTTTGCGCTTTAGAAACAGTGACCCCAGTTTGTCAATTGTGTTACAGCAAATTCGTATTAACGAAACACATTATAGCAGCACGAGCCATAAAGCCTTCCCACTGATTTTCGGTCCATTACCAACCTTCCTCTGATCTTAAGGGAAAACATCAGGCAGATTAACCTAGGGGCTATTTAGATCAATTAATAGTCACTTAGCAACCTCATTGCACCTCCAGTGCTGTTTACTGCAGCAAGAAAAGGTGGAGTGGTAAGGCTGGTAGGCCAGGAGGTTTCAGTACACTGGCTGCACTTGTTTTTATTATGTGATTTAAGGATAAGGGAAAGTCATGAACAGTTTTCATGCTTAGTCTTCAAAGCAACATTATTTGTTATAAGGGTAAAGTTGCCATACTCTTACCAATATATAGGGCTGCTCTGTCATTAGACAGAGATGAATGGTGGTGGTTTAAACTGACAGTCTCCATACCTCAGGCACGGGGACAGGTTGTGAAGGAAAATCCTCCATAGTAACTTCTTTGAACCTCAGTTGGTATGGAAACTGACCCACACTTTTTGGTGTCACTCTGCATCACAAACAGCCAATTGTGGGCGGCACGGTGGCACAGTGGTTAGCACTGCTGCCTCACAGCGCCAGAGACCTAAATTGCCTGTAGTGTTAGGTAAGGGGTAAATGTAGGGGTATGGGTGGGTTTCGCTTCGGCGGGTCAGTGTGGACTTGTTGGGCCGAAGGGCCTGTTTCCACACTGTAATGTAATCTAATCTAAACTAACCGACCCCAATTATTTATTATACATTAATACTAAATACCACTTTACATAGGAATTACTTGTATATCAGATTTTGATCTTAGAATCACAATCGGCTGTCTGTTTTCTTTGGATGTTCATGTCCATATGTGACATTCAATGTGCTGTCTGGATGTAGGTTTGCTCGCTGAGCTGGAAGGTTTGGTTCCAGATGTTTCGTTACCATACTAGGTAACATCATCAGTGAGCCTCTGGATGAAGCACTGGTGGTATGATTTGCTTTTTATTTATGTGTTTACGTTTCTACAAATCTTCTCAATAGAAACCTAAACACATAATGTGCTGTCTATTCTCAGTGATGTACAGCTCAGAGACATTATCACAAGGTTGCTCCAGGATTTTGAAATCTTTACACAACACTCGGGAGCAAGAATAGGGGAGTTACTTCTCTTGGGAGTATTCACTGTGACTATCAGAGGCATGCCCAAAAGGTCGTAACACCCATATTGCTGTCACACCTCTCACCCCATCCTCTCAATCACATTCCCACTGCCTCATTGCAATCTGCCAACCAGGCTCATCTGATAACCTCAGATTGATCTTCAAGTGTGGGCTCCATCTGCCTTCTGCCTTGGACACTGCCTGCAATCCAAGCAGTGACCACAGCTCGATCCTGATGCTGCTGTGACCACAGACTTGCTGACCAATCAGATTGTCCAGCAGGATGGGACTTCTTCCAGTATGGGGTTGGAAATCTCACTTGGGAACATGTGAAGCTCCCACCGCAATACAGCTGCAGGGCAGGTGGGCTTCGGATGGGCAGGTTTTCAGTCAGTGGCAAGGGTAGAGAACACAGCGGGTGTAAAATCCAGCCTCTTCCATTTCAATCTTTCGTAAGTAATTTTGAAATTAAATTCAATAAATCTGCTCATTTTTGACCTGACACTGAAATATCGTTCAAGAGAGCTTCTTGATCATCACGGACACCCTTAATGCACAATAAGTGAGCAGCATATTCTGAATTGCAGACAGGTCTGAGTGTCCTGATGCATGAATCACAAAAGGTTAGTCTGTAGATGCAGCAAGTCATCAGGAAAGTGAATGAAATGTCCTTGTTTTTGTGAAGAAAATTGAATAGAGAAGTAGTGAGGTTATGCTTCAGTTCGACAAAGCATTACTGAGACCACATCTGTGCATATGATAGGTGTCCTTATTCAAGGAGAAGGATGTAACTGTCTTAGAAGCAGTTCAGAGAAGGCTTACCTGGAACAGGTGGGTTGTCTTATGAACAACGGCTTGGAGTAGGCGAGGCTTGTATCTGCTAGAATTAAAAAGCTGATCTGATTGAAATATATAAAATACAGCAAGGTCAAGGCAGGGTGGATATTGAAAGTGTGTTTCCTCTTGTGCGAGTATCTTGAAATAATTTAAAACTAGTTAAAAATAAGTGAGCACCTATTTAAAACAAAATTCAGGAAAAAAAAAAATTCTCACAGAAGGCTGTGAGTCTTTTGAATGGGGGAAGCAGTCTTTGAATATTTTTAATGGTTGCTCAGTAGTTGGCACTGCTGCGTCACAGTGCCGTGGATCCGGGGTTGATTCCACCCTTGGGTGATAGTCTTTGTGGAGTTTATATTCGTCCAGTGTCTGTGTTGGTTCCTCCAGTTTCCTCCCATAGTCCAAATATATGCAGGTTAGATGGATTGGCAATGCTAATTTGCCCATAGTGGACTAGGTGGATTAGCCATGGGAAATGCAGGGGTACAAGGATGGGGTTGGAGGAGGGTCTGAGTGAGATGCTCTTTATAGGGTCAGTGTAGACTCCATGGGCCAAATGACCTGCATCCACATTGTGGGGTTTCTGCAATTCTGTAATAAGCAAAGAAGTGAAAGGTTATTGGGGAAGACAGGAAAGTGAAGTAATCACAACAGCGATCTTATTGATGAAAGTTTGGGAAAGGGGAAAGTTTGGGCAGTCGAATGGCCCATTTGTGTTACTAATTTGCATGTTGTATCATCACAAGCACCAAAATTGTTCATGGTTTGTGGTAAATGCACCACTGATTGCCTCAGGGAAGAAAAGGGCAGTTTATTTCATGTAGTTCGTTCTCTTTGGAATGGCTACCTTTGGCAGACAATATTGGTGGGGGGGGGGGATCCCTTAGCATTAGTCACTGTAGCTCTGAAATGGTGTCAGTCCCACAGACTTTGAGTCCAAAATTTACAACACCAATGGGGTATGTGTCACACAAACATGTGTGACTTTGTCAGTGTAAATTTTGGAGAAGGGAGATCAGGGCCCAGCAAGGAAGATGGCTGAGCAATTAGCCTCATTAGGGACGTTGCTGAAGACTTTTCAAACAGCCTCCAGTTTCCTGATGTGAGAGGGCAAGTTAACTGATGTAGGCATTCAGCAAACAGTTGTGAAAACCCAACTCCTACTATCACAGAGTCCCTACTGCACAGAAAGAGGCTATTCAGTCCATTGACTCTGCACTGACCCTCTGAAGAGCATCCCACCCACCCCACACACTGCATGGGGTTTTTAACCCTAGCTAATCCACCTAGCCTGCACATTCCTGGACACTATGTGGCAATTTTCAGCATGGTCAATCCACCAAACACGCACACACTTTGACAA
The DNA here is from genome assembly GCF_004010195.1 of Chiloscyllium plagiosum. NCBI lineage: Eukaryota > Metazoa > Chordata > Chondrichthyes > Orectolobiformes > Hemiscylliidae > Chiloscyllium > Chiloscyllium plagiosum. The sequence continues at coordinate 32,568,859 of NC_057740.1, forward strand.
AGTGTCAGTTAGACTCGAAACGTCAGCTCTTTTCTCTCCTTACAGATGCTGCCAGACCTGCTGAGATTTTCCAGCATTTTCTCTTTTGGTTTCAGATTCCAGCATCCGGAGTAATTTGCTTTTACGCACAGATCTGGACTGTGGGAGGAAACCCAATCAGACATGGGGAGAAGGTGCAAACTGCACATGGACAGTTGCCTGAGGCTAGAATTGAACCGGTCCCTGTGAGGTTCCAGTGGTAACTTCTGGCAGACATAGAGGCCATTTCTTTGCTGTCTGGTGCATTCACTGCTGAAGATCACTCTGTAGGCACCCCCTCATCACCAGTCACTGTCTGTTACATTAAATCTTTGAAAATGTGACCTGAGACTCACTTTCCTGCTACTTTTGGTGGAAGAACTTAAGAAGCTTGAAAATCTCTGACTGACTATCCAGCTTTGAGAATGCTGCAATTGGCCTTAATTGGCACAGTACCTGGTTTCCTGTCCAATTAGGTGTATTTCTGACACAAAACAAACCATGGTTCTGTTTCCACTCCATTTAGTTCACAAACCTGCCAGTTTTCTCTTATGTCTGAAACCTCTCTATTTAATCTTGTAGATGTTCTTTTGCACTGCCTCCAAAGCTTAGGTGTCTTCCAAGTACATTGATTACCAGAACTGGCTTATCAAGGGAATTTGTTTTCTCTCAGACTGTTGGGAACTCTCTGGCTCATCAGACATTTTAAAGCAGAGGTAATAGATTCTTGTTAGACAAGGGAATCAAAGATTATTGGATGTAGATAGAAATGTAGAATTCAGAACATAAACAGATCAGCTATGAGCTTATTGAATGGCTCGGCAGACATATAAGGTTGAATTATCTACTCGTACACCTAATTCATCTAGTATTAGGAGCGGCACAGTGGTTAGCACAGCTACCTCACAGTGCCAGGGAGCTGGGTTCAATTCCACACTTGGGTGACTATGTGGAGTTTGCATATTCTCCCTGTGTCTGTGTGGGTTTCCTCCATCTATCCTCCCACAATCCAAAGATGTGCAGGTAAGGTGAACCAGCCATGCTGAATTGCCAATGGAGTCCAGGGATGTGCAAGTTAGGTATATTAGCCACTTGATGGGCCCAATGGCATGCTTCCACACTGTAGAGATTCCATAATTTTGATGGCTACACTAAGAACCTAGATCATCATTACTCATGACAGAGCTGTTCTCTCTGGAGATACAGCTGGGAGGAGATCTGACTGACATTTTCAATGTCTTAAGTAGTCTGGGCAAAGTGGATAGGGTGAAGTTGTTTCTAATGTAAAAGGAACAAGATTTGAGGGTGTAGATTTTAAGTGATGTACAAATGAAGCAAGGGAGTGCAAGAAAAAGACTTTTTTATACATTGAGTTGTTAGTGTATGGAAATGTGGTGGAGGTGTGTTCAATTGAGTCATTCAAAAGAGCATTGGATGGTTGTTTAGATAGTAATCACGTATACATTTATGGGGAAAAGGAAGGTTGTCACTGGATAATAGAATTGGTGCAGGCATAATGGATTGAATAGCTTCCTTCTGCATTGTAATAATTGTGATTATGTGCTGACTTACTCTACATTTTTGTCATTGTATTAAATCTATTGGCTCTATCGATTGCTGCATTTTATTGTTTGGATATATCAAGTAACATGTTTCCTAGATTCCATGGTATGTACTTGAGTATATTTGTGTTTCTCTATTCTCCTTTAGAATTCCTGCCACTCCAAATGTGATTCAGCACTTTGCTGCTTGAAAATCTCCCTTGGAAATGAAAGCTTCCTGATCTTTCCTTATCCTGGAAGCTGGATACTTCCGAAGGTTATTTCATAATTGTTTTAGTCCACTGCACATTTCGGCTTTCAATACTTCTCCATTAATTATAATTAGTTCCCAATGCTAAGGAACTTTAGTTAAATCAGAACTGAATAGGGATATTCACCTGAGAGCATGCAAAGTAATAAATGCTTTTGGTTTGCAGAAACAATGAGGGATTCTAAACGGTGTATGTTTTATATAGTAATGGAGCTCGGATTAGACTATCGATACCTTCTATCGTGTCCTTCATTAGAAATGTAAATAAGTATTAACTCCAAAATTGATATAATGAATGTATATGAAATCATGGTGATGACCAATCAATCTGTACTTGTTTGAAGAAGAAAAAGAAGTCTAACAATCCATAGTAAATTTGCAATTCATGATTTTGATAATTTCCCTTGTGTACATGTTTCAAGAATGAATCAGAACAAAAAAAAAGGCACTCGTTCCACAGATGATTTTTAATTAGGGGATTCAATACATTGTGCAGACTTGATTTACCCACCAGATCTGCACTTTTAAATTAAAATTACAAACCCAGGACAGATTGAACAGTGCAAACCACTGGAGAACTGCTTCATGAAGCCATTGTTAACACTATTTGTGCCATCAAAATTAAAATGGCAAAAAAGAGACAAATCAGAACAACTGTAAGATCTTTACAACAATTTGCATAAAATGTAAACATTAATTCTCATTTGCTTAATAAATATTAAGGATCAAATAATAAATTAGGTTAACTTAATTTACTCAATATGTACAATCTGAAGGTCCTCGTAAATCATTACATATTTATAGAGACTTATTTGTACGACAACTTCTCAACAATACAACTTGTACTCTTTGTGAAGTCTGCAACAATTCAAGATGTCATTAGACTCAAAAAGTGGCCAGTTGATTCCAGTTAAAATAGACCATAATATTCCTAGCACGTTCCAACTTTGCCAATTGATCAATTTTTCTATTTTAACTGCATTGAAATCTAAGCTGGTGGAATTGTAGTAGGAATGGAAAGCCATTTAACAAACTTAAAGAGGCACAGAAAACTGTTTGCTAATATGAATTTAGCCATGAAATTTAGATTTAAAATGGCACAGAATCAAAATCAATCTCATGATGTCTTGCATTGGGACAGTCTTACGGATTGCTTTTCCCAGTTTGGATTTTTCTTTACTTCAACACTGGGCAGGTTATTCGGAATATCTAAATGTGACGTTCAAATACCAAAGGCATCATTTTTGATGGGATCCGGACAATTTTGATAACTAATTCCATTCCTTCTTTTACCAATTCAACTAAAAAGAAGTACAAGTGAATGTAGATCCAGTATCTTGGTTTGTTTCCTTTATACATCCCTTTCCAAAAGCTATTTATTTCAAACCATTTAACTATGCAATGCTACTGAGTTTAAAATGGCCAGTAAAGAGAATTAATCAATTTGTACCAGTTTCAAAACAACATGAAATTTCTACTTAACTGAGAGTTGGAATTAATAAAGAGGTACGAGCAGTTTAGTGCAATCACAAGTACGGATCTTCCATGCAATTTTCTTCAACACGACCACGGTCACAGAATTATCCATTGTTTTTCATTAGTCACATTCACAAGATCATAACAAAAGCAAAAGTAAAACCTGTAGATGCTGGAAATTTGCAATAAACAGTGGAAGTGTTGGAAGCCACCGGGTCTGTGAGCATCTTGGTGCGAGAGAGAGAAACGTTAATATTGTGTCCAATTTGACATTTCTTCAGAAGAAATTAAAATCCAGCTCAAAAAGTTAACTCTGTTCTTCTCTTCAGATGTTGCTGAGTATTTCCTGCAGCACTTTATGTGTTTATGTTCCCAGTAGTGTTTTTCTGGTATTTGTACACAGACAACTAAGCTGCAGCAGACAAGTTACAAGCTGACCTTTATAAAGTTCAAGAACAAGTGCTAAGATACAATAATAATCAGGCAGTTTTATACAGTCAATACCATACTTGTAACATACAAAAATCAGTCAGAAAGAAGTGATACTCATATGGTCTTCCATTCACTGAGAATGTGAAACCAGAATTTAGCTCATCCCCATGCTTTGAAGCAGTGAATATTTTATCAAACTACTGTTCAAATGATTTTACAGAACATTTTGATGTTAATTATGTTCTTACAATATATATTTAGAAACACATATCATATAAGCTAGTACAATACATGCCTCACAAATAACTAAATCTATTTCTTGTCAGCTAAACTGACAGAAGTTTCCATTTTACACTTACCTCTCATAATATGTAAACCTTGATTATATAAATTTTACAAAGATAATTAAATCAGCCTTTCATCTTTTCTTTCCTCTCTTTCATCTTTAAAGCTGTAGTCAACCATCTAGCCTCTTGCACTGGTTGCTGGAAGCAATTGATGTGGAGATGCCATTGTTGGACTGGGGTGGACAAAGTTAAAAATCACACAACACCAACAATTGAGGTAGTCTCAATCAGTTCCATAGCTTCCCTCTATGGTGCATTAAACAAATGAATGCTTACAGTGCAAGTTTTCTAACTGAGACACCTAGGATCCAAACTCATGACTCTCTGGTTGGGAATCATTTGCTTTTCTGCTGGAGCTGTGTCTTCACCTGGAAATCGGGAAGGACAGCAGGAATGCAAGGACATTACGAGCTGCAGAGTGCTTGTGGAGAAACAGGTTTTCATCCTCATGCAGAACTATAGTCAAATTCAGTGTGCTACACTTGGGGTGGATCTGTACAGGGTATTTTCCACCCTCTTTCCTCAACTTAAATTCTACAACATAAAAGCATTCTATCCTTTATCATCAGTTTCTCAAATTGTGACTCTCACTTTTAAAAAGGTTAAAAGAAAAATATGAATTTTCTCTGGTGACCTAATCCAAGTCTCAAAAAATCTCTTCACTCGGTCCATTCTGAGTTGGATGACAACTCCTATCTTTATTCCATAAATTCTCATGACATTTTCACGTGGCTAAAGATTTTTTCTTTTGAATTCACAGAAAATGAGCCATAGTTGACAGAGATTACCTTTTTATCCATGGGAACCTGACTCAAGACAATCACAGTAAAGTGGCTCATAATCAGAAGAAAGGCAGTAATAAGGACAATTTCAGTTCTTTCTCACCAAGTACAACATCACGTTTGAGGCTGGATGCTTTGTTTACCACTTTCAACTTCAAAGCTGCCCTCTTGAACTCATCCAGAGGAAGCCCATCAAAGAAGAAGTCTTCATTGAAGATAGGATTTCTGCTGTTCTTAATGATGGTGCTCCGCTGTTTCTGAATCTTGCCAGGAGTCAGGTACAGAATCACACAGCAGTTGATGCTTTTGTTGTCCAATGTCTTGTCATAAAGGTCTTCAGCAGTGATGATGCGGATTCGAAGACGGGCATTAGTGCAATCATATTCAGCAGACAACCTAACAGCACCTCCTTTGTTAAGGCGGATGGTGTGTTCCTTGAGCACTCGGTCTTGATAATGGAGCAAACTCAGGGGAAGGACCCCCCGCGAGGCTGAGGGGCCACCGGCGGGAGGAGTCGGGCACCTGACCCTCCTGGAGACACAGGGGCTGGCATCTGTTGAGCTGCAATCATCCGTGGACAAGGAGCTGTTTCGGGTGAAGGACTGCAGAGGTTTGCAATGCTTGGCCAGGTTTTCGTGGCTGAACATCTTGAGGAGGGACGCACCCGAGACCGAGCGGGACAGGAGAGGCGAATTGAAAGGAGAGGACTCAGCAGAAGAGGCGGTATCACTGTCCCCGCCACCAAAGTACCTGCAGGGGCTCGCCAACGACAGGCTAAATTCTGGCGCGTTCAGGTGCTGGGTTTCCCCATTGCCCTTCTGGTTGCTTGACCGCTTCCTCTGGGAGTTGGGCGAGGTCACGGGGCTTCCAGGGTCCACGTGGAACAGTGACTCCTTACGCCTGGTGTGAGGGCTTTCAGTCAAAGTGGAAAAACCATAGGAGGTCTGGGTCAAAGGCATGTATGGGAGGGACATGGCACTCTGCGACTGGGGGTCATAATTGGTGTTGCAGCTGGCTTCACTCTGATCAGAGTTGGTGTCATCCGCACTCTCAATCTGAATGATGTGGCGGCTCGCCACCTTGAGCAGGTGGCTGCTGGTCTCCGCGGACGTTCGGCCCCTCAGGCGGGGGCTGCCCTGCGGCTTGCTGCTGATGAGGATCTGCTCGGACGAGGAAGGTTTCAGGTTGGTCTTCTTCTGCCGGGGCTCGGCAGCATCAGCGGCCGGCCCCTCGGCCGAGCTGTTGGGAAATTTGGGAGGGATGAAGAAGTCGGGAATCTTATCGGGAGTCAGCACGTTACTGAACAGGGAGCCTTTGCCTTGCTTGGGGTCCCTGCCGCTGGCCTCACGGCTCAAGTTGTTTTCCACGGAGCCTCGGATTTTATCGAAAAACCACATTCTATCCTAAAGAGAAACGCCAGTCCCGATCTGCAAGGGATACATATTTTTTAAAAATACCAACTTTAAAGGTGTACAATTACTCAGCGCGATGCAACAATCTCAATCTGTTCGATTTTAATTAGGAAGAAAGCAATATGAGACACGTATCGCTTCAGAATAAAATTCCAATTTTTTTGTCAATTTCGACGCATTTTATTTAATTCTTCAATCGTCGACACGGAGCTGAGACCTGTAACCAGGTCAAAATTGGATTAACTTTTAAAATAAAGTCTCAATGGACTTCTTTCCAACAATGTACACCATAATAAACTAGCCTCACAGCAACCCCCCCGCCCCCGCCATAGCAACAATCTTCTGCCTTAAATATTTTATCGTTCTTTTTACAAAAAAAACTAATGTTTGTTGCAGCCAAAGGCTTTTACCTTCCTGTGCATGAGGCAGTTTGTCATCACTTCGATCGGTATATTAACTTCAAAAAAAATACACAATTGAAGTTTGCAAATCTCCAGCAGAGAGAGAGGGAAAATAAACTACTTTGGAAATGAGAAAGCACTTTGATTTCTTTACTGCAGTCGATCACTTACATGTTGATGGTGTTTTATTTGTTGTGAGGTCGATCTGCTCCAATGCAGTTGCTGTAACTCCCCCAAACTCAACAAATGTGGCACACCGACTCGCTCTCTCTCTCTCTTTTAATATGCCCGAGCTGTCACTCAGGAAGCGAGGGAGCTGCCTCAGCCAATCGGTGTGGAAATTGTCGCTCTGGGAGCCAGGTTTCACCTGATGGTGTTGGTAACCAGTCGCTGCACTGAGCTGGGAGTCGTGTCACTGCCCGAAACTTAAAAAAAAGATTGTTTCTGTTCTTGCCAGTTGTGCCCTCGCTCCGTGACATGACGGGCAGTCATCTCAGCTCTTCGACCATCCTCTCAGTAAAGACAGACAATCGTCGTTAGGATCCCTACAGTGCGGAAAGAGGCCATTCGGTCCATCGAGTCTGCACCGACCCTCTCAACTCGGCTGCGTTAGAAACAATGCGGCCCCAATAGAGGGAAATAAAGAGAGGGAATTGGATAGCATTAAAAAGGCAAGACTGTTTTTGTTTTAAACAAAACACATAAATGACTTGACATCTCTCAAATGAGAGTCATGGAGTTATGCAGACCCTTCAGTCCAGTTCATCTGTCTAACCAGGACTTCAGAAAAGATTTACAAGGATGTTGCCAGGATTGGAGGGTTTGAGCTAGACAGAGAGCTCTATTCCTGATGAAGGGCTTTTGCCCAAAACGCCGATTTTCCTGCTCCTCGGATGCTGCCTGACCCGCTGTGCTTTTCCAGCACCACTCTAATCTAAACTCTGGTTTCCAGCATCTGCAGTCCTTGAGAGGCTGAATAGGCTGGGGCTGTTTACCCTGGAGTGTCAGAGGCTGAGGGGTTACCTTATAAAGGGGCAAGGATAGGATAAATAGACAAGGTCATTCCCCTGAGGTAGGGGAGTGCAAAACTAAACATTTGGAAGGATTTAAAAGGGACCTAAGAGGCAACTTGTTCACGCAGAGGGTGGTGCATGTATGGAATGAGCTGCTAGAGGAAGTAGTGGAGGCTGGTACAATTACAACATTTAAAAGACATCTGGATGGGTACATGGATAGAAAGGGTTTAGAAGGGTATGGGTCAAATGCTGGCAAGTGGACCTGGATTAATTTAGGATATCTGGTCAGCATGGGAAAGTTGGACTGAAGGGTCTGTTTCCATGCTGTACATCTTGATAACTCCATATCCTAAATTAATTGAATCCCACTTGCCAGCATTTGGCTCATATCCTGCTAAACCCTTCATGTATCCATCCAGATACCTTTTAAATGCAATTGTATCAGCCTCCACCATTTCCTTTGGCAGCTTATTCTATGCACATACCACCATCTACATGAAGTAATTGCCCCTCAGGTCTGTTTTATATCTCTCCCCTCTCACCTTAAAACTATGCCATCTGGTTATGAACTGCCCTACCCTGGGGAAAAAAAACCTTGGCTATTCACCCTATCCATGCACTTCATGATTTAAAAAAAACCTTTAAAAGGTCACCTCTGATGTCCCAGGGAAAAGGAAACAGAGCCACTTCAGCCTCTCCGTAAACTTCAAATGCTCCATATTTACAGATTTCATATATTAGATTACTTACAGTGTGGAAACAGGCCCTTCGGCCCAACAAGTCCACACCGACCCGCCGAAGAGCAACCCACCCAGACCCATTCCCCTACATTTATCCCTTCACCTTACACTATGGGCAATTTAGCATGGCCAATGGCAGCTTATTCTATGCACATACCACCATCTACATGAAATAATTGCCCCTCAGGTCTGTTTTATATCTCTCCCCTCTCACCTTAAAACTATGCCATCTAGTTATGAACTGCCCTACCCTGGGGGAAAAAAAACCTTGACTATCCACCCTATCCATGCCCTTCATGATTTAAAAAAAACCTTTAAAAGGTCACCTCTGACGTCCCAGGGAAAAGGAAACAGAGTCACTTCAGCCTCTCCGTAAACTTCAAATGCTCCATATTTACAGATTTCATATATGTAAAATTAAACATCCGGAATTGCTCTTTTTATTGATCAGAAAGTTGCTTATTACATAATTAACAATCACATCATAAACTGAACACAGTGAGGTGGGCATTGAACCCGGGTCTCTGGCGCTGTGAGGCAGCTGTGCTAACCACTGTGCCACCGTGCCACCCATATGTAAAATTAAACATCCGGAATTGCTCTTTTTATTGATCAGAAAGTTGCTTATTACATAATTAACAATCACATCATAAACTGAACACAGTCAGCGGTCGTAACTTTCTGCAAGTTCCTGGGGAGAAAGTGTGTTGATCCAGCAAATTCTGAAAATAGCATGCAAGGGGCAAGTTGTACAAAGCCCATTTGTGCATTAATGTATCATTAACATGCTATTATTTTCTATAAAGATCCAATGGTATATGCTAATAAGAATTGTTATTAGATATTTGCAAAGGGCAAATGATTGAAAATCAGACAGCTTTTGTTTAAGGCAAAATATTTTAGATGCTGGAAATCTGAGGCAATTATGGAATGCTGAAGAAACTCAGCAGGTCTGGCAGCATCTGTGGAGAGAGAAACAGAAGTAAAGTCTCAAGTTCAGTATCTTCAGTTTCACTTTTGGTAGAGGAATCTCGGTAGGACCATGAGAGTGAAAAGAATATGGCTATGGGTGGAGTGGACAAATGGATCTTCTGGGCTGAATGGCCTCTGCTGTACATTCTGTGTTGTACATTCTTTGCATTGGAGTGGATACTCATTATTCAGTAAAATAAGAAGAAAATACTGCAGGTGCCGGAAATCTGAAATTAAAAACAGTGCTGGAGAAAGTCAGTGGGTCTGGTAGTGTTTGCAGAGAGACAGAGTTGATGTTTCCAGTCCGATATAATTCTTTCTCCAATTCAATGACTGTTTACTTCTCCACAGCTACTGACAGACCCGCTGAGTTTCTCCAGAATTCAGAGATCCAGCTTTGAAATTGATTTGGTCAAACCCGATTAACATAGGAATTAAGGGCAAGAGGAGGCTACCTGTCCCCTTCAGCCTGCTGCACTATTCAGTAAATACATTGCTGATTTGATGGCTCGGCATTCCCACTTGCCTCCCTCTGATAACTTTTCACCCCCCTTGCTTATCCAGAACTTATCTACCTCTGCCTTCTATGTGATTAAAGAGTTTTTAAAAAGCATACTTGCATTTATATAGCACATTTCATGACCACCAGCTGTTTTAAAGACCATAAGACCATAAGAAATAGGAGTGGAAGTAAGGCCATTCGTCCCATCGAATCCACTCCACCATTTAATCATGGCTGATGGGCATGTCAATGCCACTTATCCGCACTGTCCCCGTATCCCTTAATTCATTGCAAGATTAAGAATTCATCAATCTCTGCCTTGAAGACATTTAACATCCCGGCCTGCACTGCGCTGCGTGGCAGTGAACTCCACAGGCCCACCACTCTCTGGCTGAAGAAATGTCTCCTCATTTCCATTTTAAAGTGACTCTCTCTAATTCTAAGGCTGTGCCCACGGATCCTAGTATCCCCACCTGACGGAAACAATTTCCTAGCGCCCACCCTTTCTAAGCCATGTAATCTTTCTATTCTTGTAAGTTTCTATTAGATCTCCCCTCAACCTTCTGAAATCTAATGAATACAATCCCAGGATCCTCAGACATTCATCATATATTAGGCCTACCATTCCAGGGGTCATCCGTGTGAATCTCCGCTGAACACGCTCCAGTGCCAGTATATCCTTCCTGAGGTGAGGGCCCCAAAACTGGACACAGCATTCTAAATGGGGCCTAACCAGAGCTTTATAAAGTCTCAGTAGCACATCACTGTTTTTATATTCCAACCCTCTTGAAATAAATGACAACAGTACATTTGTTTTCTTAACCACTTGTCATCAGCTGCCATTCTGAAAAAGAACCTTTTATCTCAACTCTCTGTCTTCTGTCAGACAGCCAATCCTCAATCCATGCCAATAGCTCACCTCGAACGCCATGGGCCCTCACCTTACTCAGTAGCCTCCCATGAGGCACCTTCTCAAAGGCCTTTTGGAAGTCAATGCAGATAATATCCACTGGGTTTCCCTGGTCTTACCTACTTGTTCCCTGTTCAAAGAAGTCTAACAGGTTTGTCAGACATGACCTCCCCTTACTAAATCCATGCTGACTTGTTCTAATCTGACCCTGCACTTCCAAGAATTTAGAAATCTCATCCTTAACGAAGGATTCCAGAATTTTACCTGAAACCAACATTAGGCTAATCGGCCTATAATTTTCCATCTTTTGATCCTTTCTTGAACAAGGTGGTTACAACAGTGATTTTCCAATCATCTGGGACTTTCCCTGACATCAGTGATTTTTGAAAGATTAAAACCAACGTCTCTGTTATTTCTTCAGCCACCTCCCTCAGAACTCTAGGATGTAGTCCATCCGGGCTAGGAGGTCTATCAGTTTTTAGACCTTTTAGCTTATCAAGTACTTTCTCCTTTGTAATGACCACCATATTCAACTCTGCCCCTTGACTCTGCTTAATTGTTGGGATATTACTCCTATCTTCCACTGTGAAGACTGACACAAAGTATTTATTAAGATCTTCAGCCATTTCCTTATCTCCCATCACTAGCCATCCTGCATCAATTTGGAGCTGCCCAATCTCTACTTTTGCCTCTAATATTACTGATGAGCTTTCCTTCATATTTGATCCTCTCCTTCTGTATTTCTCTCTTTATCCTCTGTTTGTTTTTGTAGTCTTCCCAATCTGCTGATTTCCCAGTGCTCTTGGCCACTTTATAGGCCTTCTCTTTTTCTGTGATACATTTCCTGACTTCCTTCATCAGCCATGGTTGTCTAATCCCCCCACCTTGGATAATCTTTATTTTCTTTGGGATGTACCTCTGTACTGTGTCCTCAATTACAACCAGAAACTCCTGCCATTGTTGCTGTACTGTCTTCCCCGTTAGGCTCTGCTTCCAGTCAATTTTCCTCAGTTCCTTTCTCACGCCCCTGTAATTACCTTTATTTAATTGTAACACCATTACATCCGATTTTCCCTTCTCTTTTTCGAACTGCAGACTGAACTCTACCATGTTATGATCGCTGCCTCCTAAGTGTTCCCTGACTTTAAGTTCTTTTATAAAGTCTGGCTCGTTACTTTGGATCCACCATCAACATTATTCACCCAGTCCATTTGCATATTGAAGTCCCCCATGATCACAGTGAGCTTGCCTTTCTGACGTACCCTATCTATTTCCTAATGCATCTTGCACCCCGGTCCTGACCGCTGCTGGGAGGTCTGTACATATGGTTTTTTTTGCCTTCGTGGTTCCTCAACTCCACCCACATAGACTCCACATCACCTGACCCTATATCATTTAATGCCATAGCTTTAATTGCATTCTTAACTAACAGGGCAACCCTACCCCCTCTGCCCACCTCCCTGTCTTTTTGATAAGTTGTAAGTCCTTGGATGTTTAACTGTCAGTCCTGAACACCCTGCAACCACGTCTCTGTGATGTCTGACACTTCATAATCATTTACGATGATTTGTGTTATTCTTCCTTTTTGCTTCATTCCTAGTCAGCTTTAATTGCATTCTTAACTAACAGGGCAACCCCACCCCCTCTGCCCACCTCCCTGTCTTTTTGATAAGTTGTAAGTCCTTGGATGTTTAACTGTCAGCCCTGAACACCCTGCAACCACGTCTCTGTGATGTCTGACACTTCATAATCATTTACGATGATTTGTGTTATTCTTCCTTTTTGCTTCATTCCTAGTCAGCCTTGAACTTAAACCCTGCACACATGCTAACCTGCTGCTTATTTTTCTACTTGACTCCATACTCCCTGTTCCTTTCCCTTCTCCCCCCGACTCACAAGTTTAAAGTCCTAGTGACCACCCTATTTATCCTTTTCGCCAGAACTGTGGTTCCAGATTGGTTCAGGTGGAGACCGTCCCATTGATGCAGATCGCCCCAGTTCCAAAACTGATGTCAATGTCCCATGAAATAGAAACCCTCTTTCCCACACTAATCTCTTAGCCATGTGTTTACTTCCCTAATTTTCTTATCTTTGTGCCAATTAGCACGTGGCTCGGGCAGCAATCCAGAGATTATGACCCTCGAGGGCCTGTTCTTCTTTACAGTCAATAGTTTAGTTTTGAAATGTAATGTAATGTAGGAAATGTGGCAGCCAATTGTGCGCAGCAAGCTCGCATAATAGAGAACTGTCCCAATGATCTGTTCTTCTGATGCTGATTGAGAGATAGTTAGTAACCAGCACACCAAAGGGAACTCCCCTGTTCTTCTTTGACATAGTACCATGGGATCTCTTACATCCATTTAAGCAGCAAATGAAAACACAGTTTTATATCTCATCTGAAATGCAGCACGCCCACAGTATTGCATTAGAGTGTCAGCCTCACCAAATCCTGTAAAACATAAGGGTTACCCACTTCGGTAGGCACTGTCACATCTTAACCTTCTGAATACTACATTTCAGCTGCAGTGTCTGTCATTGATTGCATTCTTGCTCTCCCCTCGGAAAAACGACGTACACTTTGTTTTCACTAAAATGAGGTAGTAGCTGTACATAGTTTGCAAACTTCATCCAGCTGTTGTTTACTTGGAATTATGCAGAGAAATGATACACCTGAGACCCAATGCACAAAGGCACTTTATCATAGAATCATAGAATCCCTACAGTATGGAAGCAGGCCTTTTGGCCCATCGAACCCAACCCGACCCTCCCAGCCAGACCCACCACCCTACCTGTAACCCTGCATTTCCCATGGCTAACCCACTTAACTTACACAGCCCTGGACACTATGGGCAATTTAGCACAGCCACTCCATGTAACCTGCCCATCTTTGGACAATGGGAAGAAACCAAAACACCCAGAGCAAACCCAGGCAGACACTGGGAGAATGTGCAAACCTATTTTTATAAAAAGTATTTAAAATTTGAAATTCTGTAAAAGCTAAAATGATAAAATATCTGAACATGAATTTAATGAGCAAGTCTGTGACTGGTCATTTACCTTTTTATAGATAACTTGGGGTGAAGTATGGAAGGCTGTTGTTTTGTTAGGGAAAGCCCAGGTGCCAGTACATTAGAGCTTTTTGTTGGACATTACTTTCCACATCAGCATATCATATCACGATATAGTGTAATATCTCCAGATGAGCATAACATAAGGAGCTTTGTTTGACTAAGCACCCACATTTGGAAAGAAATTCTGAACTGCAGTCAGTTTCAGCCTTAATAAAGTTTCTCATAACATTGTTAATTAATGAACCCACAGAGTCCAGTGATCCAAAGGTCAATATTGTTCATTTATTCCGTGATTGAGAGGTGAAGGCTCATTAACTGTGTCTGGCACCCAATAGACTGAAATATATTTTCCTTCTGAATGTAATAAGAACTTTTTCAGCCACACATTTATATAATGTATTTATTAGCATATTTGCACATTGCATTATGTATTGAACATACAAATGTGTTGTTGTTAGAACTATGTCAAAAGAATCCTATGAATACAAGCTCAAAGATGCAAGACTTTAACCTCTGAGAAACTAAACCCTGACCAGCTCCAGCTTCTTTCTGGATTGCCAAAAGCGAAGATTTTGTTAATTTCAACAATAGATTCCATGTCCCCTGTTAAGTTGTTCTTCTGAAAGGTATTGGCCTCTTGCTAGGTATGGGTACACTGTGGTAATTATATTGCATGGATAATTAATGGGGTTGCATTAATGATCTGGAGACATATAACTCAGTCAGAACCCATTGACTTGTCCCTACCTCTGGGCCAGAAGATTTGGGTTCAAGTCCCTGTTGTCATAGATGTACATCATTTTAAAATACTCCATTTACACTGAGTGAAATCAGTTAATTAAATAAATTTGAAATAAAAAGCCAAAATCAGTAATGGTGGTCATGAAACTCTTAGAAAATAAAACACTTAATGTCCTTTATGGAAGAAAATCTGTCTGCTTTACCCAATCAGACAGTTCCTCTAGATCCGGTTGACTTTTAACTGTGCTTTGAAATAGTGCAGTTAGACATTCTGTCATACCAAACCATGATAAAGAATTTGTACTAAGAATAAAACTGGACAGGCCACCTGGAACTGTTCTAAGATATATGCCCCTTGGACAGCAGTATTTCGACAACGTGGGTCAACACCGCCTACTTGATAGTAATAAATACCAATCCTGCCAACATTGTTCAAATCCCATGAACAAACTTTTTAAAAAATCAACCTATTACTAATTGTTCATTGTATGTAATATACTTTAGTATTTACAGAAGATTTATGTCTCCAATTTACACTTTGTTATAAATAAACACATGATTTACCTTCATTTGTAAAATATGTTTTGTGTTTAATCTCTGCTAATTCAAAACGTTTTGGGTAACATAGTTAGAGACTGTTTAATCCAAGAAACCTATTTGGTAACCCTTGATCTGCACACCTTTAATAAATTCATATAATTGAGAATGAGCTGCTAATATACTCTGAGAAACAATGTCTGCAGTATACAATCCATGGTGCCGAGGAAGTAAACAGATCTATTAATTCCTGAAATGATAACAGTCTGAAACAGTCACATTGAGTTGAATTGCCTGATGCCCAAAATAATGCCAATCAGATTGCTAAGGTGTACTCACAACCACATCCTTTGAAGTAAGAAGTATCTCCATGTTAAAGATACTCATTAAAACCATCTTTTAGTCAATTTGCTCCTAGAGACAATGTAGGGTAGGGAATTTATTGCCAATTCCTAATTGCCTTTTGAAATAACTGGCCAGAGGCCGGTATTCCATCACCAAGTCACCCTTTATTTACTGGTGCATAGCACACAGCCTATGACCAGCCAGCTCAGAGTCAGTCCCCAAACTAAACCCCCTGCTAATATTGCTCAGTCAGGGCTTTCTTGATTGGTCCAGGTTCACAAACCCCAATCAAGGATCCCATTGTCAATGAGGTCCGCCTGGTTCCAACCACTATACTCTTGAGATGGTAAATTGTCGAAATTAAATGATTACCACTTTAGCACTGGAAAGGATGCTGTTTGGAATTGGAACCAATTTGGGGTTGGAGAAGAATGCAGAGTGGGAGGAATTTAACTTTGCCATTGTTTATCTAGAATATCGTTTTCATCTAAGGAGTTTCACTTTCAGACACTTTCCCTTTCTTTTACCTCACTTTGATTGTAAAATATTTTATAGAAACCCTCTGCAGTAAAGGTAGTGCTTCTTGATCCGGGCTAAAGGTGCAGTGAACACTTTCATCTTGTTTCTGATTTGCGACTTTTAATGTGGAAAAAGGGTTACCTAAAAAGTGTGTTTGGAATTGTTCTCCCTGGAGCTGATACATTTAAGGGTTCAGTCAATTACTGGTAACTTACTCTCTTGGAAGCACACCAGCCATCTAATTGGTTCTGGTATATTGAGCTGACCATGGAAGAACCACAAACCCATGGAGGTTTCCAGCATGGCATAAGGCTATTTGGCCAATCATGCCTATGCTGCCTATTTGATAATGTACTTTAGGGAAGGAAATTTGCCATTCTTGCTCAGTCTGGCCCACATATGATTCCAGACCTCCGGAATATCTGGCCTCTGAAATGATGTCATTCAGTTGTATCATAGAATCCCTACAGTGTGGAAGCAGGCCATTCCGCCCATCTGGTTCACACTGACCCTCCAAAGAGCATCCCACCTAGATCCACCCCCTTATCCTATCCCTGAAACCCTACATTTCCCATGGCTAATCCACATAGCCTGCACATCCCTGAACACTGTGGGAATTTAGCATGGTCAATCCAGGTAACCTGCACGTCTTTGATTTGTGGGAGGAAACCGGAGCATCCAGAGGGAACCCATGCAGACAGTCGTCCGAGGGTGGAATCAAACCCGGGTCCACGGCGCAGTGAAGCAGCAGTGCTAACCACTACAAAGTGTAAAGGAAGGACTGGAACCACGTGGGTGACTTGGCACTGAACCAAGCACTGGAAACAATGAGAAATACAACCCTGTCGACCCTGCACAGTCCTCCTCACCAAAATCTGGGATTTGTGCCAAAATTGGGAGAGTTTGTCGCACAAACTAATCAAATAATCACACAAACTATTCAAGTAATTGTCCCACTCACAGGATCATATGTCCCAGACTCTGCCATCAACGTTCCTGGAAAGATACTGTTGCACCTGCAGGAGAGCTCCCAGAAATAGTGGCATGGTGGTATACAGTCAGAAAGCAGCAGCTGTAGGAGGCCTTGACTTTGACTCTGGATTCCATGAAAACTCATGGCATCAAGTAAAACATGAAACCTCCTGCTGAGTGCAGTATATTGTCCCCCAGCCCACTCAACTAATGACTCATGACTCTAACATGTAGAATACCCATGGAGGATACACTGAGTGGGGCTGGGGCACAGAATGTACTCTGGGTGGGACACTTTAATGCCCAATGCCAACAGCAGCTCAGCAGCAGCTAAACTGGATCTGCGGCAAGAGGTGACGGAATCAAACAAGAGGGAAAAGTCCACTTGACTGTGTCCTTACCAATTTACTTATCGCAGATGCATCCATCCATGACAGTATTGATATTGCTGACCACCAGACAGTTTTTGTGGAGATAACGTCTCTCCTCACATTGAGAATACTCTGAACCAGGTTGTGGGGCATCACCATTATGCAAAGTGAGCCAGACCTTCTATCTAGCATACATAGCAACTCAAAACTGGGCATCCATGAGGTGCAATAAAAGGTTTTGTTTTATGAACTGCAAGCTTTGAGAGATGTGCATAGCACCTTCTTTCATAATACCAGACTGGGTTATCTGATCTTAAATGAACCACAGAATTGAAATTACTGCTTTCTCTATCCTTCTCTATGTTAATTTGTTATTTAACCTTCAATCAGTATCACTAAAAAAAAGAATATCTTAACATTTTCACATTGCTGCCTGTGGGGTTTTGCCTGTGCTAATTAGCTATCATAATTCTCGATAGCTAATCATGATAAGCTATATAAAAATCACTGTACTTCTTGATTTACCAGTTTAATCATAAAGCACTTTATAAAGTGCATATAATGCAAATTTTTTCTTTTAAGGGAACTACCCCGTCCTACCATATCAAAAGCGAGGCATGCTTGACAAATTCAACAAAGGACAACAAAGATTGTCTGGTAGTTATTCTACAGTAAATTTAGAGAATGCATTTCTCAATTGCCTGAGCAGGAGCTGCATGTGTTAATATATTAAGTCCACATTGAGAAGATTTAATGGGTTTGTAATTAGATAGGGAAATTTGTCTTTTTGAGTGTTAATGAAGTCAAAGACTAACACCGAAAGATTTTTCATGGTCTAATGGGTTCTAAGATTGTGTATAAGTTATATAAAGTTTAGAGTGTTTCCAATTACCCTACAGCCTGTAGGGCAACAATTACTATCCTCATTAGCAATTTACAGACAGCCTGATGAATGAACACCAAAGGCAAACTACAGATAATATACAAGAGCAGGTTTTCTGACAGTGCAGAAACTCACCTGCCGAGAACATAAATTGGAAATTCACCTTAATCATCTCATATCCCACATTACCTTGTAACTACCACTGTTGGGTCATAAGAACATCCTCAAAGAGCAATCAGTCTGAAGTCTTAATCACTGAAGCTGACCTAATCATGAATTTGTTGGCTTCCAGCAAGACTACAGAACAGATTCAGTCATCCTCATAGTTTCTTGATCAACAAGGGCTAGGCAGGAATGTGGACAATCAAAGCAGCCATGATCTTACTGACAGCAGAGCATGCTCGAAGGGCTGAGTGGCCTCCTCCTGTTCCTAATGCATTTGCTTTTATTTTTATCAGTTATCAATATTTCTTCTGGCCAATTGGACGTGGCTTTGACTCAGAGTTTTGGAAGCCACTGCTACTGAAGAAGCTCAGAGACACAGTCAGAAGAAAATTGAGAGGGAGCATAGTCTGTAATTCCTGGGAAAAAATGATGGTAACAGGGTTAGCTGCATGCCACCATTTTGCAAATCAAGTTGATATTTATTAATCTGAGGATGACACATAAACTTGTCCCCATATATTAGCTGGGTTTACAGAATATTCAACCAGATAAATTATTGATTTTTATAAACAAATTATCATGCCAAACTCTCAGTCATAAATTTGAACTGATGTAGTCCTTCCTTACAAAGTAATGCTTCATCCCCACTCTCCCTGTCTTTTCCAAAGATCTTTAACATGTTGTTGTTCCCAAAATTTGCAGAATCACGAAAGTGTTTTGATGCAGGAGGACATTTGGCCAATCATGTTTTAGCAGGGGTTTAGCAGCTTATGAGCTGAGACAGTGCAGAGGAGAACAATGTTAGAAAACTAGAATGAAGTGGTCTTAGTGATGGCATGAATATGAGGTCACAAGCTCATCCTATGGACAGTTATGATACCAACATTGTGAATAGTCTGTTTTAGCTTTGGTGATTGATGAAAGTTTATAATTTATTATTATTTGGGAAATTGGGTTCTAAAGTAGAGGTAAATAGGTTTTGATTTCTGTTCCACAAAAGTAGCCTTTCCTGAAGGTTGGAAAGCCATTTTTGTAGCAATGGGTCAAAATAGCATTTTCAAGAAGTCACATGACTTAAGCTAACTGATTACATCAGCTACCTGGTGTGATAATTGCTGAAGTTTTAAGATCTTATGACTTACAAAAAAGGAATAAGTTCAGTTCAGAAACAAATAATTCTACACCAACAGATGTGCTATTTAGGTAGACTCAAAATCATTTGAAAGTGAGTGAGTTAGTTTTTTATTATCTAAGTGAGAGGTAGAGAGAATTCTATCAGGTGAATGTGTAGGACGTTGTTAAAAGGAAATACTTGCAACTTCATTCATTGACTAACAAATCAAAAAGTAAAGCTGAGGTGTTACTTCACTGGGGTTGAGTATCTGCAAAAGATATTGCTGGTAAAAAGAACTGAATCTTCCTCAAATTGTCTTATATACATGTAGCTTTCTTTCGCTTTCTTTTGTGTATTAAGTGAATGCATATATTCCATGACTACTAACTATAGTAAGCAAATTATAGAAATAAAATTTATGGTCTGCAAAGCCATGGTCACTTTGGGGTCTAACTTGCCCAATATTACCATCAGGTGGGATCGTAACAGATACTACAATTTATTTGAATTTTCATGAGGATATGTCTATTCAGATAGATAAAGGGACATCGGTTGATGTAGAACAATTGAATTTCCAAATGTCACTCAATAAGTTGCCACACAGAACATTAGCGCACAAGATAAGAGTTTTTGGAGTTGGGCCAAGAGAGTAGCATTGATGGTTGGTTAATGAAGAGAGTATAAAGAATTGGGATAAATGGGCCCTTTTACAGTTTCCAGGATATAACAAGTGGGACAACGCAAGGATTAGTACTAAGAATTCACTATTTACAATTTATGTTAATGACATAAATGAAGAGATTAAGAGTAATGTATCAAAGTTTGCTGATGATACAAGTCTTGGTGGAAATGTAATCTTTGACAAGGATACAAAGAGCCTGTAAAGAGATACACATGAGATAAGTAATTGTAAAACACAATGACAGATGGAATGTAATGTGGGAAATTGGAGGTTATTCATCTTAGTAATTAAAATAGAAACTCTGAATTTTTTGGCAGGCATGAAAGATTTAAATGTAAATGTTTAGCATGAATTGAGTGTGCTCATTCAAGGAAGATAGTAAGTTAACATATAGGAATAGCAGGAATTAGGAAGGCAAATGGCATATTTGGTTTATTTTAAATAGATTTGAATACAAAACTAAGGAACTCTTGTGGCAATTAAATAGAGCATTGAGAAGACCACACCTGGTGTACATATCATACCTTATGTCTTTATACCAAGGAAAGGACTCTATTGGCCTTGGACATGTTTCAGCAATAGTGGTTTCTGGGATAAGTGAGTTATCCCCAAGGCTGGGTGACTTGATCCTATGCTCTTTGGAGAATGAAAGGTGATCTCATTGGAACAAACAAGGAGCTTAACAGAGTAGACAATACTGTTGGTGTTGAGAGTGTGGTGCTGGAAAAGCACAGCAGGTCAGGCACCATCTGAGTGGCAGTACAATCGACATTTCAGGCAAAAGCCCTTCATCAGGAATGAGGCTTGTGGGCTGGGGGTACTGAGAGATAAATGGGAGGGGAGGTGGGGCTGTGGGTAAGGTAGCTGAGAGTGCGATATGTATGACCTGGGAGTTGCAGTGAGAGAGAGATTCACTGAGATGCTTGTAGAGAGAGGAGGAGAACTTCTTCAAGGCAGAGAATTCACAATGAGGTTCAGATCAACTAGGTGAAAGTGAAGACGACAGATGCTGGAGAATAGAGTCAAGAGTGTGGTGCTGGAAAAACGCAGCAGGTTTTGAGCAAAAGCCCTTCATCATTGGCATACAAATCCCCATGGAATGCAACAGTTCAAGAATACAGCTCACCACTACCTTTGCAAGGGCAATTAGGGATGAGCAACAAATGCTGGCCAAGCCAGTGAGACTCATAACCTGACAATAAATAAATGAAAGAAAATGCAAGGGTCATTCTCTGGCTGAAGAATCTAGGACATGGAGACACCATCTCAGGATAAACAGTCAAACATTATAACCCCATGTGGGAAGACGTTTCTTCCCTCAGAGAGTTGTGAACCTTTGGAAAACTCCAGCCCAGATTGTGAATACTCTTTTGCTCGCTATTTTGAAGGGCAAAATAGATAGATTGTTGGCTTCAGAAAGAACAACAAAATATATGGAGTGTGCAGCTAAGTGGAGTAAAGACAGAAGATCAGCCCCTCAAATGGCAGTGTAGGGCTGAGGACCCACAAACTCTGCTCTAAGTTAG
Source organism: Chiloscyllium plagiosum (assembly GCF_004010195.1). NCBI lineage: Eukaryota > Metazoa > Chordata > Chondrichthyes > Orectolobiformes > Hemiscylliidae > Chiloscyllium > Chiloscyllium plagiosum. The sequence continues at coordinate 32,590,605 of NC_057740.1, forward strand.
CCACTGGATTGGCCATCTTCATAGTAACTGTGCAGGCCAAAATGGACTGTTAGCAGTGTTTGGACTTTGAAATGATCTTCCAACTATGTATTCAAGCCATCACCAAGGTAGCTATTTCCATCTCTGTGACATCACCTGTGTGTGCCCTGCCTCACTTCAGTGTGTAGCTAAAGCACTCATTCATGCCTCAGTGACATCCAGACTTCATTATTCCAATGAAATCTGGCCAATTCCCCAGTGTGACCCTCTATAAACTTGATGTCACCTAATAGCCTGTTGCCCATGTTCCAAATCACATCAAATCATGTTCATCCCTCAATCTAATGCTTGCTGACCAAATTGAATCAGGTTTAATTCATCTTTGTTTCCAAATCCTTCCATGGCTTCATCTGCTCGTCCACTCTTATCTAATCCAGTCCCATAACCCTCTGGGATGATTGACATTTCAGGGCTCTTGTATTTCACCAATATTAATCATTGCACCATTGCTTGGTGTACCTTTAGCTGCCTGTCATCCAAGCACGGAATATGTTCCCTTAGACTCTCTGCCTTTCTATTTCTCTTTCTTCAATTAGAATGCTCCCTACATCTTTGATGTTTCTTTGACCAAGTTTTGGGTCATCTATCCTAATAAATTCCTAGGTGACTGGGTATAAAATTTTGACTGACAATGCTCCTGTGAAATGCTTTGCGACATTTTACAAGGTTAAAGGCACTACATAAATATATGTTGTTGCTGAAAATTAAAGAGCACAGTGACATTAAAAGTAGTGCAAAATAATGACGAGGAGTATAATTTGTTTTACTATTTGACTTAAGGGTGGGGTATACCCTGTTCGATGCAAAACCACAATCTATATCTATTAAGTGAATAACAGCTTGTCTAGTCATATGATTATCTAACTTTTATTTGATTACCTTTTTTAAATACACGAGAACTCATCCATATTTCTCTCTCTAACATTTGAACATGGTTATACACATAGTTAGGAGAAAGTGAGGACTGCAGATGCTGGAGATCAGAGCTGAAAATGTGTTGCTGGAAAAGTGCAGCAGGTCAGGCAGCATCCAAGGAGCAGGAGAATCGACATTTCGGGCATGAGCCTGAAGGATTCCCGAAGAAGAAACGTCGATTCTCCTGCTCCTTGGATGCTGCCTGACCTGCTGCGCTTTTCCAGCAACACATTTTCAGCTATACACATAGTTAACTTTATTTTATTTTCAAATATATACAAGAAGATGCATTGTAGACTTAGACAGTAAGTTTCATACAATTAATATATGCTAATACATGATACATGGATCAAAACTCACACCTCTGTATTCCCAGGACAGTATGACGTGAAATTTAACATCATGTGTGGAGAACAGGCAGTGGGGAATCATTACACTCTCACTCAAAACCCAGGGAGTCTAATCCATTGCTGCGGACCAGTAGCCCTGCTGAAGTTGAACGTTAAAGCCCACATTTTCACCTTTTTTCTTCTCCTGTCAACCTCACTACCAGCAACACTACCCCCTCCCCCCCATCACCTATCCCCGCTTCCTATGTTTTACCCAAAATTGTATTGTTCTCTCCCATGGTTTTCCATCAGAAAACTTGGGGATACCAAATGGTGCCATCAGATACTGTGTCTTTTGCTTGTTAAATCAGGGTTCAAATCCTGTCCAAGGTGAATGGATGGGAGCCATCTAGGCTATCCAGTAGAAACAAAGCTCCTCTGCTGGAAGACTTTGGACTCCATCAATTGAGATGACTAATGTCAATAATTATAAACCCATTCTCAATTTCATGTGACCAGCCAAAGTCATTCACAGAATGGGGCAGATAAGAATCCTGAACATGTTGTTCAGGAGCCCTTCCCTCCAGGAAATAAGAGCATGAAGCAAGGGCAAAAATGGGCAAAGCCCAGATTCCTTCTACAAGTCTGGGCTGGCCCTGCCTGAGGAACAATGGAGACTTCTGCTGAAGTGAAGGTGTGATGCTGACTTACGTGCAACAGGATCCCAGAAAGAATACAAAAGGACATTTTTCACATAATAGACTATTTGAATCAGAATCATTTAGCAGAAATGACCAAGAAACTGAATTTATAGCATTATTTAAGATGGATTTGGTTAAGGATTGAAAAGGAAGATTATAAAACAATAAAGAAAAAGACAGGTTTAAAGTACGGACAGCTGCATTTGAAGTGTTCATGCTAGCACAAGATTGATCGACAGAAATGTCTCCTGGATGGCAAAAATCTTTAGAGGTAGAGGGAGAGAAATTGGGATATCAAAGCAAAAACATATCATATATTTAATTAAAAAGACACCATTATATTGTGCAGAAGCCAAATTCATGCACATTTACTTCAGAACAAAGATCATTTATCAACCAATAGTCTCTGCTGCTGTGATCCAGTGTGTTTACAGTCTGGTACAGTTCTCCACCTTCATGCGAGTTCTGCAGCACAGTAGAAATAGCAACAGGCTTTTAAATGTAGTGGAGCTCGGGTGGAGAATTATGATGTCAATGTGCAATGTGGTGCATCAGGCTTTGAGACTTTGGAAAAGGTCAACTCTGTTAACACAAGCAGAGTAATAAATGCTATGTATCCTTCATTTTCTATCAGCTTCTATCTGTTCAAATTGTAATATGCTATACGTGATACAGGCAATGTAGAATATGTATATCAACATAATGTGCTGCAACATGTTATGAGGAGTTTCCATGGAATGGATAAAACATATGGTTTTGTTTGATATGACTGTTCCCTCCCATTCTGAAGTTGGGCACTCATATTTGTTTGTCACAGATCAATAATTGGGTTTTCCCCTCCTCTCTGGGGTCTGCAGCCTCTGAGGATATTTGCAGCCACTGAGCAGGAATCAGGCCACAAATCTTCCTGGGCCAATGAATGTTTCCTGATGAAGGGCTTTTCCCCGAAACGTCGATTTTCCTGCTCCTCGGATGCTGCCTGACCTGCTGTGCTTTTCCAGCACCACTCGAATCTTGACATGAATCTTCCTGTTCAGTGCAGTTCACTGTAAACCACCTTGGGGAGCATTCTCATCAAGCCACTTGTGATGAGGCATAAACACCTCTTTTATGTTAAAAACATTCATGACATTCAAAAGCTGACCCACTGTGTGTGAAGGAGTAGGATATATCAGTTATTTAGCAAGAGATATGGGGAATGGGAGGAAAACATGATACAGTGAATGCAGAAGAGTCAAATTTGACTTGAAACATTAACTTTGTTTCTCTCTCCACATCAGTTGCAAGACCTGCTAAGTTTCTCCAGTAATTACTTTTATTTTTATTTTAGGTTTCCAGCATCTGTAATGTTTCACTTTTATTTTAGTGTCCAGTCCAAACATTTCATCTATGCAGTATGTTTGAATTTCTAGGGCACACAAGATGAAGATCACAGGCTGTGCTTTACCCAGTTTCCTGCCTCTTGCAGAACATATCACTTCAATGTCGAGGTAAACTGGATCAAAGAATGTTTTTGGACTCCAGTCCTACTTCAGATATGGACCATTTCTCTAATATCTGACCTATGTTGTAAAGCACTTTTCAATATCATACCTACACATTTTAAATTTAAAAATCACACAGCACCAGGTTATAGTCCATTGGACGATAACTACAGTCCATTGGCTATAACTATAGTTATTGGACTATAACCTGGTGTTCTGTGATTTTTAAATTTGTACACCCCAGTCCTACACCAACGTCTCCAAATCATGACATTTTAAAAGGATGGTTTCCTGCTTAGTTCATCGAATTGGGCTGTTTAAGCAGAGAGATCGCAGTCTCTTTGGATTTACTGTAATTATGGAATGTTATCTTTGAACTAAGTAGCTGCCACCTGGTGGAAATTATAGGCATACCAATGACATCTTAATTTTGACTGTTTCAACATTCATGTAAAAAAAATATGCTGGCAATTTAAATTCAGTGCCTACAAAAACTGTTTTTTTTAAAATGAAGGTTGAATCCTATGTTTTTTGGAGGATGTGAATGGGTGCCATAAACTGTGTAAGTGATTGCCAAGGGGTTTTTATTCTGACATTAGAAGGACTTAGTACTAGCGGTCCCTGATCAGGTTAGAGTTGTGTAGTGCACATCAAACCCAATAAAGGTAGAGTCACCATTGTCTAACCAGACCAAAGGGCACCTTTCTCATGATCGAGAGAGACAACTGGTGGTGGTTTAACTTGAGGGTCACCACACCTCAGGCAAGGGGAGAGGTTGAGAAAGTGAACACTTGAGCTCGTGTGGGAATTGAACCCACGCTGTTGGCATCACTCTCCAGCTGCCCAGTCAATTCAGCTAACCAACCTCCAAAGCAATGCAATGTAGACTCATCAGAGCCACAAATCCAGTTGTCAGGAAGAGCCAGTTGCTGATTTCTGTTGTAGTGTCTTTGGACTCTGTGCAGTGGCAATTGCTGTGGTAGTGGCCCTATTGAAGGAAACATGTGTTTCTCTATCTGTTTGAATAATCTTTCTGCACTGATCTTCTAGGCACAAACATCAAGACCAGTCACTTGGGAAAAGTGCCTGAAGGCAATTAGAACTCAGAATATCAGCAAGAGTCAATGATGAGAAAACAAATGAGCTTGCTGGCTGGATATAGAAAGCAAGTGTTTTTTTCTTTAATGTTTGGTTTCCCTGGTGACATCCATGACTTGCTGGTAGGTGGGTGAAGGGAACTGAATCTGATACTTGCTGGCATAGAGAATGCCTTTCCTACTTTGAGTATTCAATGTCACTACCCATTGTCACAGCACAAAAGGAGGCCATTTAGCCCATCATCTCTGCACTAGATCGATGACGGAGCACTTTACCTCGTGCCATTCCCTTGCTTTTGCCCAGAAACTTTCACATTTTCATTTTCTGATAATAATTCCATTTCCTCCTTGATGAAACTTGCTTTGACCACATTTTCTGACATGGCATTCCATATCCTAATCACATGAGAAGATTTTCCATCACGTCATAATTGCTTCTTTGCGCCAAACACCATAGTCCATATTCAAATACAACAAGATCTGCACCAAATCCAGGATGGACTGACCAATAGCAGGTAACATTCACGCCACGCAAATGCCCAGCTGTGACCATCTCCAATAAGAGATAATCGAACCACTTGGCATTCAATGGTGTTACAGTCATTGAATCCCTCACTATCATTGTCCGTCGGGTTACCATTAAGCAGAAACTCAATTGAGCTCATTATGTAAGTACTATGGCTACAATACCAGGTTAGAGGTTCGGAATACTGCAGAGAATAATTCACCTCTTGACTCCCCAAAGCCTGGACCACCATTACAAGACACAAGTCAGGAGTGTGTGGGAATATTCTCCATTTGACTGGGTGGATGCAGCTCCAACAACACTCAAAAAACTTGACACCATCTAGGACAAAGCAACCCGCTTGATTGGCATCACATTTACAAGCACCCTCTCCCTTCACCACCAATGCTTGGTAGAAGCATTGTGTACTATCTACAAGATGCAGTGCAGAAATTCACCAAATATCCTCAGACAGCACCTTCCAAGCCCACAGCAACTTCCATCTAGAAGGACAATGGCAACAGATTCATGGGAACAACACCACCTGCAAGTTCCCCTCCAAGCCACATATCCTCCTGATTTGAAAATATGTCACCGTTCCTTCACTGTTGCTGAGTCAAAATCCTGGAATTCTATCCTTAATTACACTGCGGGGCAACCTACAGCAGGTGGACTGCAGCAGTACAAGAAGGCAACTCAACACCACCTTTTCGGGGCAACTAGGGATGAGCAATAAATGACGGCCCAGCCAGCAATGCCCATGTCTCACAAGGCAGTACAAAAGAAATCTAAACCTGTGTTCTTTGTTTCACCATCCAACCACCAAATGAAACAGCTTATACCTATACCTTCTCTGTTCAGCCTCCTCATGATTTTGAGTACCTCTATAAACCTCCTCTCAATGTTCAATTCTTCAAGCCCCAACTTCTTCAATCTAGCCATGTAACTGAAGTCCTTCAATTCTACAACCGCACTTTGTTTTTGCAGTCTCTCTCTCTCTGATGCTTTACCAGCTTTCCTAATTGTTCAGATGTTCCTACTGTATTCCTGATGAAGGGCTTTTGCCCGAAATGTCGATTTTACTGCTCCTCGGATGCTGCCTGAACATGCTGTGCTTTTCCAGCACCACTCTTATCTAGACTCTGGTTTCCAGCATCTGCAGTCATTGTTTTTACCTCGATGTTCCTGCAGTCAGAGGAAAGCCTGACCTTTGGACCCGGAAGGAGAAGCGGGGAATTCTCAATTAACCAAAGTGCTTGTATGGGTGTCAGCGAGCATTACCATTCACCAGAATTAACTCCTCCAACCGCGTCCTCCACATCCAAAGCTTGAGTGATGGCTGTGATCCCACCTTGTAATTAGCAGGCTGGTCTGAAAACACATCAATTACTGAGTAGCCTCAAGCAGCAGTCTCTTCTTTCATTCGCTCCAAAGTGCCTGTTCGTTTGTGTTTGTGACAGTTGCAGGCTCAGATTTTGACGTTTAATGCATGCAAATAGATATATTTTCAATAATGCAGTGTATGGCTAGGGCTGTCTGCTTATTCCAAAGAACAGCTAGTTCCTAAGCTACAGAGGCCATATTTAGGACAGGTGTGGAACTGAGCCAAAATCAAAATCTACCTGAACATGACTGCTTCCAGCTGGCTGATTCGTAACCTGGATGCTAATTAGCTCAATTTGTATTTGTTTTTCCATTGAAAGAACCGGGGAATTCATCTCCGAATGTCAAAAATAGCAATATTGAAAATGGACTGTCAATTATTTTTCAGTCAATGATTTTGGAAACCACACCATAGGGAGAGATACGATATCATTGGAGAGGGTGCAGAGGAGATTTACCAGGTGTTTCCATGGCCCGAGAGTTTTAAATCATGAAGCAAAATTGGACAAACTGGGGTCATTTTCCTTGCAGCAGAGAGGACTGTGTGGGGGTATAATGGAGGTGTAGAAAGTAATGAGGGGCAGAAAGTAATGAGGGGCATAGATATGCTGACAGGAAGGAACATTTCCCCAGCTGGAGGGTTCAATGACCAGTGGCATAACTTAAAGGGAAGGGGTAGAAAGTTTCAAGGGGATGAGAAGAATTTTCTTTTCACCTAGAGGTTGGTGGGAATCTGGAACTCACTGGCTATGAGGGTGGTATAGAAGCAGCAACCCTAATAACATTGAAGTAGTATTTCGATATGCATTTGCGATGCCAAGATACACATGGCTAAGCACTGGAAAATGGGATTGCTACAGTTAGCTGGTTGTTTTAACTAGCACAGATTCGATGGGCCAAAGGGCATTTTTTATGTGTTGTAGACCTCGCTGACTCTGTGACAATGACTGCATTCAGGATTCAGCAGTAGACGGCTAAACTTTGATTTCTGTTTTGTGCGCAAAGTTGGAGACACATTCACTCACCATGTGATTGAATTTTTCTCAGCCCATTACATTTGCACATTTGGGGAAAACACTGAATTTTATGGGAAGGTGGTCAGGAAGTCCTGCCTCCTGCCTGACCTTTCCAGGCTCCAACTTCTCAGCATTGAATTGAAAAGGCAGCTGCTCAGCCCCTCAATGTTTGCAATCCAGGGACAAAACCTCTGCTCATTATCCCCATCCACCTCTGGAGATGCCCAGGGGATGACACTAAGATTGGCTGGGTGGTTGACAGTGATGAGGAAGGTGTTGGATTACTGGAGGATATAAATGGGTCAGACGAATGGGCAGATCAGTGGCAGATGGATTTAACTCAGTGGTTACCACCGCTGCCTCATGGTACCAGGGACCTAGGTTCGATCCCAGCTTCAGGCGACTGTCTGTGTGGAATTTGTACGTTCTCCCTGTGTCTGTGTGGGTTTCCTCCTGGTGCTCCAGTTTCCTCTCACACTCCAAAGATGCGCAGGTTAGGGTGGATTGGCCATGCTAAATTACCCCTAATGTTCAGGGATGTGTAGGTTAGGGTGGATTGGCCATGCTAAATTACCCCATAATGTTCAGGGATGTGCAGGTTCGGGTAGATTGGCTGTACTAAATTGGGGCGGCACAGTGGCTCAGTGGTTAGCACTGCTGCCTCATAGCACCAGGGTGCCAGGTTCGATTCCAGCCTCGGGCGACTGTCTGTGTGGAGTTTGCACATTCTCCCAGTGTCTGCATGGGTTTCCTCCAGGTGCTCCGATTTCCTCCCACAATCCAAAGATGTGCAGGTCAGGTGAATTGGCCATGCTAAATTGCCCATAGTGGGAAATGGGTCTGGGTGGGTTATTCTTCGGAGGGTCGGTGTGGACTGGTTGGGCCGATGGGCCTGTTTCCACACTGTAGGGAATCTAATCTAATCTAAACCCAATAAATGTGAGGTGATGCATTCTGGAAGAAGGAACAAGACAAGGGAGAAGTCAATGAATGGCACGATACTAGGAAGCTCAGAGGAACACAGAGATGTTGGAATGCTTGTCCACACATCCCTGAAGGTGGCAATTAATAGAGTGGTTAAGAAGGCATACGGGATACTTGCCTTTATCAGTCATGGCATAGGAATTTGAGGAAAAGTCTTATCACCCAGAGGGTGTAGGCAATCTGGAATGCACAGCCTAGAAGGATAGTTGAGGCAGGAAACTTCACAAACTTTGAAAAAAGTACTTGAAGGGTCATAACATTCAAGGCTATGGACCTAGTGCGGGAATGTGGGACCAGAATAGGTGGTGGTATACTTTCGGCAGGACTTGCCAAAATGCATTTTTTGTACTGTAAGATTCTGTGGTTCTATGTCAGAGACTTGACAAAACTCAGCACCATCCTCTAATGACACCTCCCGAGAGGTTTTCCGAAAGGTTTTCCAGCAGAGACATTAAGTACTATCTCCAAGGGATGGCAATAGGAGACCATCCTGACTGACAAAGCAGCTTGGACAGAGATTCCTGCAGAGGTCAGTGACCATGGGTGCATCAAACGAAATTGGTTTCAGTGCCACAAGTGGATGATCCACTGCATTCCACCAGGATGCACATCACTGTCCTCGCATTGGTTCTTGCCTGGATGAGTATGAGCTAGTATTGGAAGGTTACTGCTGCAGAGTACTCCAAAGATACCACATTTAAGGCTACTTAATAAAATAAGAACCCTTGGTGCTGAGACTAGTACATTAGCACAGATAGAAGACTTTCTAACGATTAGACGACTTCCTAACCATTTCTGAGATTTTCTACTACTAGAAGAGAGTTGGGATAAGGGGGGGGGGGTATTTTCAGGATGGCAACCTGTAACTAGTGGAGTACCACATGGATCAGTGCTGGGATCATAATTATTTACAAAATATATTAATGAGGGAGGTGGGTGTATGAGGGAGGGAACTTTGTGGATGACACAAAAATGGATGGGAAGGCAAGAAGTGAGGATGACACAAAGAGTGTGCAGCGGGATGTAGATGGACTAAGTGAGTGGGCAGGATCTTGGCAGATGGAGTATACTGTGGAAGTATGTGGGTTATGTACTTCGGCAGGAGGAATAGAGCTGAATATCATTTAAATGGAGACATACTCCAGAAAGCTGCAGCACAGGAAAATTTGAGCACTCTTATGCATTAATCCCATAAACCTAGCATCCAAGATCAGTGAGTAATAAGAAAGGCAAATGGAACGTTGGCTTTTATTTCCATGGAATTGTGTACAAAAATAAGGAAGTCTTGCTAAAAATATGCAAAGCACCTGTGAACACACCTAGAATATTTAAGCATTTTGTTCCCCTTATCTGTAGAAAGATACACTGGCATTGGAGGTAGTCCAGAGAAGATTCACTTGGTGGAGCCCAAGTGTAAAGGGATTTATTTGTGCCAAGAGATTGAGCAGATTGGACTGTACTCACTGGAGTCTAAAAGAATAGAAGGCAAGCTTATTGAAAGATTCAAGATTCTCAGGGAGATTGACAGGGCAGACGCTGAGAGATTTTATCACTTTGTGGGAGAGTCCAGGAACAGAGGGCATACGGGGTCACCTAGTTAGGACAGAGATGAGGAGGATTCATTTTAGCAGGTTCACACACTCCAGTGGAGCTTAAACGTTCACTTGAGTTCATTATATTTTACATGGTAAGGTGGACAAGATGCAACTGTGAGTGGATCTTCAGCACTCACCTCCTCATGTCTGCTGTTAATTCCAACATTGACTTGAGCTATGAGGTTGGATGGTCTCAAACACCCACCCCCTAGCCCTATAACACTGATCAAGATCTTGTTGGTTTTCAAAGGGAAGGGGAGAGTGGAATAGTTTTGACAGAGCCAATTGTCATTATTTACTTGACCTGAAGCATACCAATAGGGTCTACTGACTTGTCACTTCAAACAGCACAGAACCATCCATTATCCTCCCAGGTTCAGGAGCACCGAAAGTGAATTTGGGTTAGAGATTCGACAAAGCAGTTTTTGCAATCCTACCTCTAATACATGTTCCTTTTGAATTGGGAAGACAGGGCAGTGAATTTCCCTTTCAATACGAGACTCAGCTTTCATTTATTCTTGCAATTTAAATGAGTGCCCATGGTCCATTTCGATAGGATTAAATTAAGTTTTGAGTTGACAGGTCTGTGCAGTGTTACTGAAATATTGGATGTGAGAGTAAAAGCTGACAACCTGGCACAGCCATCCATACCAAGCCAGCATTATAAAGGTAGCTTTAACCCGAAGCTACACTCGCAGAGTTAGCTATTAAAATGCAATCTCCTTTCTCTATCTCTTTTTATAATAATTGAGCGGTAAATGAGATTACACGGCTTGCAGCCACACTGGCTTTGACTGTTTTCAATTCTACTCCACCATAATCAGACACAATTATTTTAAAATCAGGCTTTATGAAAGGAGAGATGTGCATTTTCAAATTTTTGGGCACTTGTCAATTTTAACTCCCAGCTCAATTTATCTTCCCACCTCTCCCACGCGGTCACTGTCCTCCTGTGCTCCTTTAACTTTTCCCTACACCTAAGATTTCCTAAACATTATTATGGCCATTCCAACTTATATGCCCTTTCTATTCTCATCCTCCCAATCACAGACACGGTCCTCTATGATCATTTCCTTGTATTCCTCATGACTGATATTTGCCTTCCAAACCCCACTTGTTTCTGCATCCATTCTGGAAAAATTCTCTCCAAAGCACTGACAAAAATACATTTAATCTGCCAACTCTAATTTTTGTCAATTTGTATTGCTGTTTCTGCAGTTAATGATCTGATCAAGTGCACATTCACCTCCCCCTTTGACAGTCCCAGCCTGCTCAAGAGTTTAGGCTTCCCCATTGCAGGCAGTCACCGGGTGATGAACGGGTTCCATTCCTGAGTACATTCCTAATCAACTTGTACGCAAGTAGGAACACAATGCAGAACAAATTAAAATATCCATTTGTAAGTATGACCCAGTGTTCGCTTGTCAGATCCTTAAAATTAATAGGCCTGGAATTACATACTGCTGCCACTGTGTGTCAGTGGTGGTGGTGGAGTGGGGTGGGGTTGGTGAGGTAGGTGGGGACTGGTGAATATTTGTCAATGTGGTTGTATATCAAATGGGCTGCTTTGTTTTTGATGGTATCAAGCTTCTTCAGTGTTGCTAGAGCTGCACTCATTTCGGAGTATTCCACTTTGGGAAGTCAAGAGGTGATTACTCACAATGGGATACCTAGACTGTTCTTGAAATTACAGTATTTATATAAAGCACATGGTAGGCAAATGTGTACACCTATTAGACCGCAGAGACATATTGGCAATCTCCAATGTTGCAATTGTTTAATTTGGAAACTTAGAAGTGATCGCAGCCAGAAAGGACAAAAGCAAGAAAAAGCATAAGATTAGGCTTCACATCATTTGGCAGTTTGCTCTGTTATGAAAATATCACCCTTTGTGTATCTCCTTCACTAAACCTGCCTATCATTGGCTAACACCTTTAGCATGCCTGTACTTGGGAATTCAAGCATATCTGACTTGCCAGGTTTCGTGTAACTTTTTACTTACTTCTCAGGAAAGGTTGATAAGCACTTGTCAATGCAGCCTGGCAGAGATAATGACCATCAACACTGAGTCACTAGTTGCAAATTTTAACTGCAATTTTGAAGTGCAATTTTTTTGATCATAACAAAATATATCAAGTCATGACATTAACTTTCTAAGCACAAAATGAACACAATTAGCCAGCCAACTGGTATAAAAATTGTTCTGTTTACAACACAAAGCCTGGCTATACTTAGCTGGCTTAAATTGAGTTGTTTTAGGTTCCTCAAAACAGCAGTGCAAGAATTCCATTGGTCACTAATTGCAGCAACCCTTCATTTATTGTTTGAAATTAACCTTCGCAAGTTTTCAATAAGAAACAATGTGCCTTTAAAAATTCACTTTCCCTCACTGGGATGTTCCAAAGACCTCTCCAAAGAATAAATGATTTTTGAAGACTGGGACGCTTGTAAACCAGGGACCACCTGTATCTTGCTGTAGGGTGTGATGACTTTTTCAAATCATTCATGAGATGTGGGCATTACTGGCTGGACAGAATTTATTGCCTATTTCTATTTGGGTTTGAAAAGGTGTTGGTGAGCTGCCTTCTTGAACCCCCTTGCCTTCTTGCTCAAAGTAGAGAGGATCTCCAAGAAGATCGTACACATCGACACAGACATTACGTTTCTGCAGAGATGCAAGAAAGCAGGAGACACCACTTCTTGAACCACTGCTGTCTATTTGGTCAATAGGGGCACCCACAATGCAATAAGGGAGGAAATTCCAAGATTTTGACCCAGCAACAGTGAAGGAACAGTGAAGCGATACAGTTCCAAGTCAGGAAGATTAATGGCTTGGAGGAGAACCTGCAAGTGATAACGTCTCCTCACTTTCCCTCCATAACACTCCTTTGCCCTTCTGGATGGTCTGGTTGTGGGCTTGAAAGGTGCAGTCTAAGGAACCTTGGTGAATTTCTGCAATAAATTTCCAAAGTCTTTTACTCAGCTTTATTAACTGAGATTTCAGTTCATCAGGTCCCACGTTTTGAGAACAATTTTTTTCTTTTTTCCTAGTATTCAGTGAAATTAAATTATTTCCCCACAAACACGCCCCCGTGGACACATTCACCATGTTGTGTTGCATTATCGCTATGTTAAATGGGTATAGGTCCAGAAACTCAGCAGCAGCAGAATTATACTCAAACACAATCCGCAACCTCCTGTCTCAGTACATTCCCCACTATCAAGCCAAGGTGAGAAGCACTTCTTAGCAGACAGGAACTTGGTGCAGTGAAAAACTGAGTCACTAGTTGCAATTTTTATCTGCACTTTCAGTTACAGTTTTTTTGATCAAAGAAAGATATATCAAGACATTACAATCAAGCCAATAGATCAATTCTAGTTCAATGAAGAACGTACGAGGGCATGCCAGGAATAGTACCAGGCGTACATAAAAATGAGGTGTCACCTATTGAAGCTACAACACAGGACTCCTTCCATGCCAAGCAACACCATAATGCAGTAGCTGTAAGAGCAGGTCACCTGCCTCCTCAGTGCCTTCCCACCATTTAAGGCACAAGACTGTGATGGAATATGCTCCACTTACCTGGATGGGTGCAGCTCAAACAATAATGAAGAAGCTCAACATTCTCTGGGACAAAACATTCCATTTGAGTGCAACCCCTATGACCAATCCCTCCATCACTGCTGCTCAGTGGCATCCAGAGGCTGCACTGCAGAAACTCACCCAGGCTCCCTCACTAGCACCTTCCAGACCCATGAACTCTACCACTTAGAAGGACAAGGGCAAGGGGTGAATGGAAACCCTACAACCTTCAAGTTCCCCTCCAAGTCACCCAACACCTTGATTTGGAAATATATCACCGTTCCTACAGTGTCACTAAGTCAGAATCTTGAAACTCCCTTCCAATTTACATTAGACGGAACTGCAGTGATTCAACAAAGCCACGCACCATGACCTTCTCAAAGGCAATTGGGAATGGCCAATAAATGGTGGCCAAGCCATCAATGCCCACATTCCATGAAAGAGGAAATAAAATAAAAGGTTCCTGTCCTTTGGCTCCAGGCCTCAGGCTTCACTACTTGCAATGCCCTCTCTCTCCCCTCAATCACCCCATCCTGAGGTGTGCTCACCTCTGAATAGTGAGCCTTGGTTTGTTGGGAGACGCCTGCTTCCAGCTCTCCAAAAATGAGACAGAAAAGTGATTAAGCACTTCTGAGTTTCATTGAAGTTGCGACTTGCTGAAAATATGAATGTTCATTGAACTTCTAATTTTTCAAAAGAAACTCATAACAATAATGCCTAACACAGTGATTTCACTGGTGAGACTACAAGCCTCCTTGTTACATGGGCCAATTACGTGAAGGCTTTAGGAATTAAAGGATCAATCGTGTGAGAGCAGAGAGGTTATTGGGTCATTTAGGTGGGAGGTTTAGAGATCATGAACTATAATTAGGTGGAGATGAATGAGATTTGTGGACCACATACAGGCTTCAATTTTCCTTCAGGTTTCTTCTGATTGGTCAGGTTAATGTGGTAGAAATTCCTTTCTCGTATAATTAGGTCTAAGTTATTGCAGCTAAAGCACCAGAAAGTGGGGAGGCAATGATCTAGTGGTATTATCACTGGACTGTTAATCCAGAGAGTCAGATAATGTTCTGGGAACCCAGGTGTGAATCCTGCCACAGCACATGGTGGAATTTGAATTCAAAACAAAAATCTGGAATTAAAAGTATAATGATGACCATGAATCCATTGCCGATTATCGGGAAAATCCCACCTGGTTCACTAGAAACCTTCAGAGAAGGAAACTGCCATCTTCAGCTGGTCTGGCCTACATGTGACTCCAGACCCACAGTAATAGGGCAATTAGGGATGGGCAATAAATGCAGCCTGGCCAGCGATGCCCTCATCCTGTGAACGAATTTTAAAAATCAATAGATTGTGAAGTTCTGATTGAAAGCGTATTCACCAATAAAGCAACAGCGTAAAGATAAAAGACTTGTTTGCAAGCATAAAACCCTGTGAAATTCAATAAAGACAAGATAACCAGAAATGGGAGTGAAACAGAACAGACATGGCAGTCAAAACCTGAATCTCCCAGATATATGTTTTGAGGTCAAGTCGAATAATTGTCCAGCTATTACATCCACTTACAGCAACTGCAGCATCCAATAGGTGTATTCCATGCGTCAGAATAATCCTGCTGAACACCCACATAGCAACAGAGAGCTCAGTCGAACTGTGGTATTTGTCTGATCTGATTAACAAAGGTCAGTAGATACTCATTTTCAAATTCAAGTAAAGTAATCATTGGGTGATCATGGTAAAAATTGACCTGGTATAAAATTGGAATTAAAAGAATGTCATTCTACTTTTATCTATTGCAAGCGGGAGAATGTCATTTATAAAATATGTAGCAACTCGTTCAACACTACTGCCTCCTCCCTCCCAACTACTTACTTGAAAAACAGGTTATAGTCTCCAGGCAGTTTTCAATAAAAAATTCCATACAGAAGATTAAAAACACAGAGTTGACAAAGTTTCGGTGATGAACAATGTTCACCTTAATGAATGAAAATAACCCTTTTCGATGCATTGCATCTTTCAAGTGGTCCTAAGAGATCTCCTACAACTATTTCAAAGAGGAATTCTCCCTAGTGTCATGGTCAATATTCATCTTTCACCAAACTAAAACAGAGAGCTGAATCTTAGTCCAAAGAAAGTGTCAGATTCATTAATTTCTGGTTTCACTCTGTGAGGATTAGCAAAATCTCTTGCTGTATTGAACCAAACTCACCTCATTAGCACCCTACAAATTCCCATGGTGCCCCTCTCACCCAATTCTAGCCCCTATCCTGTCCCTCATGGAACATTCCTAGGACAATTCATCACTCACTGGATTTCTGCCTAAAGACGAGCATCCCTGGTGACCGTGTATCTTTAAAAGGTAGCACTCGGATGAGTATTTGCATTCCAAAACTGGGGCAGTGCATTCTTTCAGAAGATGCCAGAGAAGGGGAAATGTCACAATTCTCTGACAGGGACCGGGAGGTCCTGGTGAAGGGCTTTTGCTTGAAACATCGATTCACCTGCTCCTCGGATGCTGCCTGACCTGCTGTGCTTTTCCAGCACCACACTCTTCGACTCTGATCTCCAGCATCTGCAGTCCTCACTTTCTCCTGGAGGTCCTGGTAGACAGAGTGGTCCAGAGGACCAGCAGTCTGGTCTGAGGTCACCGCCTGAGTCAGTGCTTCCTTCCCGGTGCAGAGGAACAGTCAGCAGTACCGCAGAAAGTCAGTGACCTTTTCCATTCCACAAGGATACGTGCCACACTTTTCTCTCTGCTACAATACACTTGCTCCATCTCTGCAGCTGTACTCATCTCCCAACAAGATTCATGCTCTACCAGTATTACCCACAACATCTTCCCTCATTTGCTGTCAGTCCCTCCCAATCTCCCACACCACTAGCCCTGCATGACCTCTATGCTGCCTACTCTCCCACCAGACACCTTTAGTCCACCTGCACCAGCACCAACCAGCTGTGTCTCCAACCTTCAGCTCAGGCAGTCATTCCTTTTCTTTCGTTCCAGGAGAAAACAGCCCATGACACAATGGAAAGGGCACAGATAGGTGGAAGGGTGCCCCATACCAGGTTCCTCACCCCAACTGTGAGGAGGGAACTCTGACTGTGATAAATTATTCCTCAGTTCTCAGCTATATAATTGTCATAAGTTGCCATGATTATATAGCTGAAATCACAGACAACAGGCATCTCAAACTGGTTAACCTGCCTGTTGATTTTATTCCTCAAGTAACTGTCCACCACCTCCCTCCCCCCCCACCCCATCCCAGTGTGGGTTATTGAAGCGGGGGAGCCAATTGCAGACAACATGGTGGCCCTTAGTTCTTTGCAGTTAAGAGTAGGCCAGATGCCTGAGTGGAAGCACAACTCCTACTCAGCCCAGTTTTTATATTCATGGGATGAGGGCATTGCTGTCTGGGTCAGCATTTATTGCCTATCCTTAATTGTCCAGAGAGCAGTTAAGAGTCAACCACATCGCTGAGGGTCTGGAGTCACATATAGGCCATACCAGGTAAGGATGGCAACTCCCTTCCCTAAAGGACATCAGTGAACCAAATGGGTTTTTCCCAACAAATGACATTGGATTCGTGGCCATAATCAGACTCTTAATTCCAGTTTATTCTTAATTCAAATTCTACCCATGTGCCACAGGTGCTCTACAAATGCAAGTTATTATTATTATCAGTCACTGGCAACATTTGAACCCCGGTCCCCAGAACATTTAATCTCTGGATTAATAGTCGAATGGTAATACCACTGGGCCATTTCGCAAGTAGAACCTAAAACAGATGTCAGTTCATCACAAGCAAACTTTAGAGATCAGTGTCTGCTTTAGACAACTGACACGAGTTCCTGAATAAAACACACAATTCAGTTTTTGGGCAGAAAACCATGGTGCAGCTATTAAAATGCACTGGTTCCCTTTCACAGAGGTTGGAATCTTGCTGTTGAAATTAATCCCCTGCTGCTATGGGGAGGGAGGTTTCTCTGCGCTTGAATTCAGGGGATCGACAGAGCAGTGCACCCCTCACCCTCTTCCCCAGAATTAATGCCCCAATGTCACCATTCTCACCAAACCAGGTGGAGTCAAACATAGAAACAAACCAAATAGGAGCAGGAGTAGGCCATTCAGCCCTTCAAGCCTGCTCCATCCTTTAGGGTGATTATCACTGATTATCCAACTCAGTACCTTGGTCCCGCTTTCTCTCTCCACCCTTTGATCCCTAGAATTATACTCCTTCTTCTTCTTGGACCAACAGTTGTCTGGGGCAGAGAATGCCACAGGCTCAGCACTTTCTGGGTGAATATCAGGCCTTTATTGGTTCAGGTAGGAGTGGCATTCAAGAAGTCACAATCCATGAAATAATTTTTTTAAAGCTAAATATGGATCTTCTGACCTTCCCGTTCAACAAATTTAATGTCTTGAGAGCAATACCTTTCAGTTCAAGTGGTACAAAAACAATTCCTTGGTCTCAGATAGCAAATCCAAGATTCTCTAGGAGTTGCCTCTGTCTGGCTAAAGCCATGTCCTTCAAGGCCTAAAGCCCCCAACCCGCTTGCACTATGCCTGAAATCAGGAATTCAGCAAATGGGGAGTAGCAGTGGCTCATAATAATAAGTTGTATTTAGAGAGCACCTATAGCACAGAAAAACACTGCAAGGCCCTTACCAGGAACAATATCAGGACCATATGGTACTGACCATCACAGATAAGGACAGAAGATCAAAAAGTTGGGTTTTAAACAATATCTTAAAAAGGAGAAGAGATCACGAAGTGTGGAGAGAATTCCAGAACTTGGAGACAAACAGCTGAATGAAGGGTCACCATGAGTAAATTAACAGAAACAAATATAGTGCACTCAAAGACATTTTCTCTCTGTGATATTGCATTTGTTAATCTGTGTTCTTAATGGAGACTAACAATTATTTAATTACAAGTACCTCCGTGGACAAGTTCACTCTCTTGGGATTTTGGGAGATATCAATCATCGGTATTTTCCCTTTCATTGCTCCCACAGCATTGGACAGACTGAGAGATAAACAACGTTCCACATTCCATGAAGAATACTATCTGAGGCATGACTGTCACTTCTAATCTAACAACACCTGCTGCTGTCATCTATTTTTCTCTGTCTGTCTGCCCAGTTGGTGATTTATATTCGCTTTTGTCATTGATTCAGAAAAGTTTTCGAGGGCTCTTTCTTATCCAAAACAATATTTGGCTGAGTCATCATCAAAGCCCAGCTCATATGTTTCTGACCTAAGGGTCTAATTGTCAATTGGAGTATAGGCAAGGGGGTAGTTCTACGCATTCGGGGCAATTGGAATTGTTAAATTATGAGAAAACCATTCTGGTTTGGTCTAGTTCACTTCCTAGTATTGCGATTATGAGATGCAGACAGAGATTGAGTGCCAAATCTCACACACTGCCTCCCATCTGGTCCCCTTCCTCAAACCCCATCCCCCAACCGCCCCACACACCCCACTCCTGCACCGTGACCCTGCCACTAAAATTCAACCCATTGTTTCCAGGGCTGTCACTGACCTCATCTCGTCTGGAGAGCACCCCTGCACACCTTGCTGTCTCAAAGTCCCCAAATCCCACACAGCCCACTTCTACTGCCTTCCCAAAGGCCTATCTAAAAGACTGCCCTGGCACACCCACTGCTTCAATCCGTTCTGCCCAATTAACTTATTTCCTTAGTTAAAATTCACACAGTATAACAAAAGAGGATTGATGAGGGCAGATTGGTGGACGTGATCTATATGGAACTTAAAAATGTGTTGCTGGAAAAGCGCAGCATCAAAGGAGAAGGAGAATCGACGTATCGGGCATAAGCCCTTCTTCAGGACTTCAGTAAGACATTCGGCAAGGTTTCCCCATAGGAGACTGTTACCAAGGTTAGATCTCATTGAATGTGGGGAGAACATGCCATTGGGATACAGTACTGGCTCTAAGGTGGAAGACTGAGGGTGGTGGTGGAAGGTTGTTTTTCAGACTGGAGGTCTGTGACCAATGGAGTGCCACAAGGATCAGTGCTGGGTCCACTAGTTTACATAATTTATATAAATGATTTGGATGTGAACATTAGAGGTATAGTTATTAAGTTTGCAAATGACACCAAAATTGGAGGTGTAGTAGGCAGCAAAGAAGATTACCTCAGATAACAATGGGATTTTGATCAGATGGGCCAATGGGCTGAAGAGTGACAGATGGAGTTTAATTTAGATAAATGCGTGGTGCTGTATTTTGTGAAAGCAAATCGTAGCAGGACAAATATACTTAATGGTAAGGTACTAGGGAGTGTTGCTGAACAAAGAGACCTTGGCGTGCAGATTCATAGCTCCTTAAAAGTGGAGTTGGAGGTAGATAGGATAGTGAAGGCATTTGGTATGCTTGCTTTTATTGGTCAGAGTATTGAGTATAGAAGTTGGGAGATCATGTTGTGGCTGTACAGGACGTTGATTAGGCCACTTTTGGAATATTGCATGCAAGTTTGGTCGCCTTCCTATCAGAAGGATGTTGTGAAACTTGAAAGTGTTCAGAAAAAATTTACAAGGATGTTGTCAAGGTTGGAGGATTTGAGATATAGGAAGATGTTGCATAGGCTGGAGCTGTTTTCCCTGGAGCATCAGAGGCTGAGGCGTGACCTTATAGAGGTTTATAAAATCATGAAGGGCATGGATAGGGTAAAGAGACAAAGTCTTTTTCCCTGGGGTGGGGGAGTCCAGAACTAGGGGGCATAGGTTAAGGGTGAGAGGGGAAAGATATAAAAGAGACCTAAGGGGCAATTTGATCACACAAAATGGATGGTATTGTATGGAATGAGCTGCCAGAGGAAGTGGTGGAGGCTGATATAATTGCAACATTTAAAAGACATCTGGATGGATATTTGAATAGGGAGGGTTTGGAGGGATATGTGCCAGGCGCTGGCAAGTAGGAATAGATTAGGTTGGGATATCTCGTCAACATGGACAGGTTGGACTGAAGGGTCTGTTTCCATGCTGTACATCTCTATGACTATGACTTTATGACCAGGTTATAGTCCAACAGGTTTATTTGGAAGCATTAGCTTTCAGAGCGGTGCACCGAAAGCTAGTACTTCCAAATAAACCTGCTGGACTATAACCTGCTTTTGTGTGATTTTTAGCTTTGTCCACCCCAGTCCAACACCAGCATCTCCACATCATAACTTATTTCTTCCCACCTTGCATCTATTGTTCTTCCCCTTGTTTAATCTCTTCCCATTTACTGTATATTTGTGGTTCTTCTGACACTTTACATCAGTTCCACAATTTCCGATTTCCTGGCCATAAGTGCCTCCACACATCCATTTCCCATCTGGACAATCTGAAGGCACTCCATGTCCTGCTTGAAAAGTGGCTCGAACTGTCCCTGTCTGCCACTACCCTCCTTCACCTGGCTGAGCTCATTCTCACTTTGAAAAGTTTCTTCTTTAACTCGTCTCACTTTCTCCCAGCCAAAGTGGTGCCACGAGCTACCCACCTACATCCCAGTGCCTTTCTGTTTATGGGGCATGGGGAATATTCCTACTCAAGCCCCTTCCCATAAAACTACAATAGAAAGTGTAACATTTGCACTTTCACCTCTCCCCACTTTACTGTCCACAGTCCCAAACGCACCATCTAGATGAAACAACATTTTACTTGTACTTCTTTGAATCTGGTCGACTCATTCACTACTTACAATGTGGTCTCCTTTACAATGGCAAGGTCAAATGCAGACACAGGAGGTATGTACATCCACTGTGCTGTTAGAAAGAGAATTCCTGGATTTTGGTAGGATAGTGATCCCTTTATTTCCAACTTCCATTTGTTGTACCTGAGACTGACACAAAAACTAGTGGTATAGTGGACAGTGAACAAAGTTATCTCAGAGTACAACAGGATGTTGTTCAGCTGGGCCAGTGGACTGAGGAGTGATAGATGGAGTTAATTTAGATCAATACAAGGTGTTGTATTTTGGTAAGGCAAGCCAGGGCAAGACTTTCACTTTTAATGGTGGAGTCCAGGGGAGTGTTGTTGAGCAGAGAGATCTAGGGGTGGAGGTACATAGTTCCTTGAAAGGGGTGTCACACGTAGACAGGGTGGTGAAGAAGACATTTGATACACTTGCCTTCATTGGTCAGAACATTGAGTATAGGAGTTGGAATGTCATGTTGCAGCTGTACAGGACATTGGTGAGCTCACTTTTGGAATATTGCATGTAGTTTTGGTCACCCTGCCATAGGAAGGATATAATTAAATTGGAAAGGATGCAGAAAACACTGGGACTGGAGGATTTCAGTTATAAGGAGAGGCTGGATAGGCTGGGATTTTTTTTCCCCCTGGAGCATAAGAGGTTGAAGTGTGACTGTATAGAGATTTATAAAATCATGAGGGATATAGATAAGGTGAATTGCAAAAGTCTTTTACTTGTGGTATAGGAGTCCAACACTAGAGGGCATAAGTTTAAGGTGAGAGGGGAAAGATTGAAAAGGGACCTTTTCCCACAGAGGGGTGGATGTGTATATGGAATGAGCTGAATTCTGGAAAAAGTGGGAGTTACAGTTAGAGTTAGAACATTTAAAAGCAATTAGACAGGAACATGAATAGGTAAGGTTTAGAGGGATTTGGGCCAAATGCAGGCAAAAGGGACTAGTTTATTTGAGAAACCTAGTCAGCATGGATGAGTTGGAAGAAAGGGTCTATTTCGATGTTGTAAGACTCAATAACTCTGAGGTCAAATGGTGACCTAAAGTGGCTGTTGTAATCACTTTGCCACAGATTAAGGCAAGTCCAAGAGACCCATGTTGAATAAACAATGAAATTATCATCTTATTTACAGACATCAGGGCGGCACGGTGGCTCAGTGGTTAGCACTGCTGCCTCACAGCGCCTGGGACCCAGGTTCGATTCCAGCCTTGGGCAGACTATCTGCGTGGAGTTTGCACATTCTCCCCGTGTCTGCGTGGGTTTCTTCCGGGTGCTCTGGATTCCTCCCACAGTCCAAAGATATGCAGGTTAGGTGAATTAGCCATTCTAAATTGCCCGTAGTGTTAGGTGCATTAATCAGAGGGAAATGTGCCTGAGTGGGTTACTTATCAGAGGGTCAGTGTGGACTTGTTGGGCCATACTGTTTCCATACAGTAGAGAATCTAATCTAATATAAACATGGAAACCAGGCAATAGAGTTAAAATGAATATACGTGCATCAGAACAATAAGTCAGTAAAATTCCATCAATCTCAGGTTTAAAGTGATTATTTGAGCTCGAATCTGCTGTTACCTGGGAGAGAGCTCCACACCCCTGTGGGATAATGGTATTATTTCGGAAGAATGATGCTCAAGGGAAATGCTGTTACAATGATGTCTGGGATACATGATTAGGTCGAGAAGGTTGTATGGAAGCAGGAGTTTTAACCCAGTGTGAAGCTGACATTATACGTTAAAAAGCTCAATAGATTCCAGGACTCATCCCTTCGGAGACCAACCAGAGCTAGACCTCCATACACTCAATGCAACAACTTCAGCCTCTCTTAATGTGAACAAAACATTTCCTAACATCACTCCTGACTATTGAGCTCTGATTTTATTTAATTCCCTTGACCTAGATCCTCCTACAAGCAGAAGAATGTTATTCCTCTCTAACCTATCAATTTCATTGAAACTTGATTGAGTTTTTTGAAGAAGTAACAAAGAAGATTGATGAGGGCAGAGCAGTACATGTGATCTTTATGGACTTCAGTAAGGCGTTCGACAAGGTTCCCCATGGGAGACTGATTAGCAAGGTTAGATCTCATGGAATACAGAGAGAACTAGCCATTTAGATACAGAACTGGCTCAAAGGTAGAAGACAGAGGGCGTTGGTGGAGGGTTGTTTTTCAGACGGGAGGCCTGTGACCAGTGGAGTGCCACAAGGATCGGTGCTGGGCCCTCTACTTTTTGTCATTTACATAAATGATTTGGATGCGAGCATAAGAGGTACAGTTAGTAAGTTTGCAGATGACACCAAAATTGGAGGTGTAGTGGACAGCGAAGAGGGTTACCTCAGATTACAACAGGATCTGGACCAGATGGGCCAATGGGCTGAGAAGTGGCAGATGGAGTTTAATTCAGATA
>NC_057740.1:32615970-32660019 GCF_004010195.1 Chiloscyllium plagiosum
GTGTCTGCGTGGGTTTCCTCCAGGTGCTCCGGTTTCCTCCCCCAATCCAAAAATGTGCAGGTTAGGTGAATTGACCATGCTAAATTGTCCGTAGTGTTAGGTGAAGGGGAAAGTGTAAGAGTATGGGTCTGGGTGGTATACGCTTCGGCGGGTCGGTGTGGACTTGTTGGGCCGAAGGGCCTGTTTCCACACTGTAAGTAATCTAATCTAATCTATGGTGACAACTAAGGTAAATTGCTCAAAACTGTGCAAGTTACTCCAGATGTGTTCTAGGCCACGTACGGAATTCTGTGGAAAATTAACCCCTCCGTCCTCTGCATAGAGAAGCTAATATGCCACTATTTTCTTGTGCCTGATCATTAGATTTTAGTGATCTCTGTACACAGACCTCCAGAATCTCTATGACTCACCACTCTTACTGATTTTTCACCATTTAAAAGTGTTCAGATCTGTCTCATTTCCAACACAAAATTTAAATACAACAAGGAGCTTTTGGAAGCACAGGTCCAAAGATCCTTTCGCTCTAGCAAGCATGCTATATTTGCCAAATGTCACAACTTAAATAACTCATAAATTGTATGGTTTTTTTTGTCAATTTGAAACCCTGTATTGCTAGTCTAAGTCTTGCTACATTCAGGTAAAGAGCTGGTGAAATGGCTCTCCTGTTGTCCCAGACCTGATTTGAAAACAACTTACAAAGTAGAAGCAGGAGTCTGAACAAGAAGAGGCACTTGTCTTACACAAAAAGCAGTTCATTTGCATGTATAAAGATTTTGATGAGCCACAGATAACACATTTGTGGCTCCATCATGCTAGACTGCTTCTTCCCCACACAAAGACTATTGAAATCCGCAAGTATGATTGGAAGGAATGTCTGACACCTAACAAAGTGAGAGAATGGGTGATGGTTATATCAGATATTTTAATCAATCTGTTTAAACATGCTATCACAATTCTCTGGAGAAGCTGGGACTTGAACCAAGGCCTGGCTGAGTGTTGGAGACACTACCAATGCACCACAAGAGCCCCACTTGGTTAATGGTTATATTAATTAAGGTTGAATTGGGTGTGAACTAGTTGTATAAGTTCAGGGAGCTAGTAATCAGTTGGAGCAGCTCCTGTGGTGCAGTATTAATGTCCCTAACATTGAGACAGGAGGCTTGGACCGCCTGCTCCAGAGGTGTGTCATAACACATCTGAACAGGCTCATATGAAAATATCAAAAGAGAGGTAATCAGTGGGAGCTAACTGAAATAAGGTATTTTCTAAAAGTGTGGAATTGAATTCTATTCAAATATCACCAGGTTGTAGTTCAATCTGTTGGACTATAACCTGGGGTTGTGTGATTTTTAACTTTGTAAACCCCAGTCCAACACTGGCATCTCCAAATCTGTTCAAATAAGTTCTCTTTTAAAATGTAACAATTAGGTATAGCCAAATGCATCCTCCAACATTAGCTTTTTCAGAACTGTTACCTTATAAAACACCACTGGGGTCACCATTGACCAGAAGCTCAACTTGGCTCACGATCTAAATACAGTGGCTACACAAGCAGGTCAGAAGCTAGGAATACTGCAATAAGTAACACAGTTCCTGAATGACCATAGCCTGTCCAGCACCTACAAGGCACAAGCCAGGAGGGTGATGGAATACTCCCCCTTTGCTCAAACACAGGCCAAAACAGCTTGCTTTAATGGCATTACAATCATCCATTCCTACCACTGTCACTCAGTGGTAGGGTGTACTATCTACAAGATGCGCTGCAGAAATTCACCCAAGGTCCTTCGACAGAACCTTCCAAACGCACAACCACTACCATCTAGAAGGACAAGGGCAGCAGATACATGGGAACATCCACCCCCTAAAAGTTCCTCTCCAACCACTCATCATACTGACTTGGAATATTATCACTTTTCTTGTGTTGCTGGGTCAAAATCCTGGAATTGCCTCCTTGTGGGTCAACCTATGGAACGTGGACTGCAGCAGTTCAAAATGCAGCTCACCATCACTTTCTTAAAGGTTACTAGGGATAGACAATAAATGCTGGCCCAGTCAGCCAGGCTCAGTTTCCATGAGTGAGTATAAGGAAGACCCACACTCGCGCCCTCCCCAACACACCCTCACCACCAGCATCTGTTCAGTATTTTATTGTTACTGTCCTTTACTTTAAGGGCCAGATTAGAATGCAGCTCAGACCCACTGAAATGTGAGATGCCACAATGTCAATAATCAATTGCAATTCAAGATCTGACATAAAAGCCTTAGGGATGGTTCTGAGAAACAAGTTTACATAAACTCTTCTTCTCACTCTCTCATAATGTACTCTAGCCAAAGGGTCTATCCAGTTTCTAACCCAAAACAAAGGCATTTCAATCTTTACCAATAACAATAGAATACTTTATTTTAACAAGCTAAACGTTGTCTTTATAGTATGAAATGCCATGTAAGTTCTTTAACTATAAAGGTAATCTCTCAGAATGTTTCTCATTCATTAAAATGTCTCAGTGGGAGGGAATTTTAAAGATTAAATTGACACAACTCTATTGGTCTGGCAGTCAGCCAATTACACTGACATCAGCACAGAGCTGCAGATGTGCACCGTAGGGATCTCTCTGACTGGTGGAAACAGAATGCATCCCCTTGATGTTTTGATATGAGAAAGAAATGTCTTTTGGCCCCATTGAAAGAGCTCTTTAAATGAGACACACACCACATGGAGCACATCCTGAGGGTAAATACCTCATATTCAAAACACTGACCCAAAAATGTCCTTCTCCCTTTAAATCCCTCGTTTCGAAGCATTTGTCAGTACTAACCATCTGGTCTTCAGTTGACACAACGTAATTAAGATTTTGCAGCTAGTTTAAGTGCTGTGAAGAGCTGCTTGATATCCCATGTTGGAGCTGCTGACAGTAGATGCTGTTTTCAAGTACTCCAAGTTCTTTTCCACTTTGTAAAATGAAACTGGGGAATAAAGTAGAACAGAGTGTACAGATTCCAAAACAACACCAATTACACCTGAAGCAATCAAGAAGGAAGAGCACAGAAAACTGTGGAAAAACACCCACCAGGCATTTTCAAGAGGCCTTTCTCTGTAACTTTTGCAGGATGTCATAAATCCTATCCCCCCTCTCCAAATTCTAGTTTATGTGCATGAACAGGGTGCGTATCAATTTTCTCCCATGTTCATAGGAATGGAACTGGAAAGCTCCAAAGGAAATGATGCCTTGCAAAACAGATAAACTAGTGGTGCACCTCCTGCCAATGCACTTGAACTGGAACCTGTTGACATTAACTTCATTACTGTGCACTCACACCGTGCTAGGGGTAGGTCTGGATGCAGAGGCAGTGCGCCTCTTGTTGTTGACACTCTGTTGCTAATCAGCCACAGTCCCCACCTACTACGCCCCCCCCCCCCATCCCCAGCCCTTACCACCCTGCCACTGCTAGCTGCCCCACAGCTCACTCTGCTCATCACTGGTTACTCCCTTCACCATTGGCCATTGTCTGCTTCCCTTGTCACCACTGGTCACACTCCTGACTGACCTACTGACCACTCCCTTCATCACTAGTCACTCTTGGTGAAGGGAGTGGTAGGAAGCAGATACATGGGAACACCACCACTTTCAAGTTCCCCTCCAAGTCACTTACCATCCTGACTTGTTGTTCCGTCATTGTCGTTGGGTCACTATCTTGGAATTCCCTCCCGAATGGCATTGTGGGTCAACCCACAGCAGGTGGACTACAGCGGTTCAGAAAGGCAGCTCATCACTACCTTCTCAATAAATGCTGGCCTAACAGTGAATTAAAAGAAAAGTGCTGCACAACCATCTCCCATCTGAGAGGAGAGGTGTGGGGTGGATGTGTTGATTGGTACATTCTCCCTACAGAAGGTGTGCAGGTATGTAAGGGATGGAGGGAGCCCGTAAAATTCCAAGGGTGGTGTTCCCACCAGGCTTGCAGCTGTTCCAGCCTCTCCACAAATTTCCAGTGGGAAGAGCCCAGGCCAATCATCCTTTGCCCCAATTCAAGCCTGAATGTAAACAATAATGGTCACCTTTGGGTAGCTTGTCACCTCCCTTCAAATTTCAGGTGACCAGGAGGGGCTCAGAGGTGGGGAAGCTCAGAAAGTATCCCTATTCAGGACACGGGTGGGAGGGTGGCAGAAGGGACAGAAGTCTTTGCGTCAACATTGGATGGCTCTCCCCTCTAACCCCCAACACAACCACAAGGTCTAAGCTTCCCATCATAGCTCCTCTCATCATCTCACCATTCCTAGCTCTCTTCTGGCCACATCATCCTGGGTCTGACCATCCATTCCTGCCCCAAGAAACCCACAGTTTGCTGGACCTGGATTCCTGGCACTTAGCCTCTGTGGTTCCTTGTGTTCCCCCTTCCATTGGTGCAGCCTCTGACACTCCTGGGTCAAGAGAGCTGTTTGCCCATCAGATTGCTTGTTGGCAGGGGGAGTGGAGGGGGCAGGCATGGAGGTCCTATCTCCAGCTGATTAACACTCCTTTAGGCAGCCCTTATTGGAATATTGGATGGTTTCCCAACTCCCTGTCTCTTTGGGAGGTGGGACAGGAAACACCGCCACCCCAACAATCCTGAATCCGGATCTCAATTTAATGCCGCATCTGAAAGATGCCACCCCTGACTGTGCAGCAACCACCATCACCCACCTCCCCCTTCCAAAACTCAGCTCCCAACACCCTCCCCACTCCACTCACCCCAAACCCCTGCACAAAACCGAGGTATCAGACTGGATCATCTTCCCTGGAGTCAGACATGGACCCAACCAGAAGGATAGATCAGTAAAACCTGCAAATGACACACATACTGATCCAACTCTCCTTGTGACCACTTTAAAGCAGCCTGTTATGACTCATATATTACACCCCTGGAGTAGATGGGACTTAAAGCCAAGCGTCCTGGCACAGAGATCAGGACACTACCACTGTGCCACAAGATCCCACCAACTCAGCTTGTATAATTTAAACTGGAGCTGCAGTGCATTGATTCCACGTATTTCACAATCACCTGAAAAAGGAGTAGTGCTATGAAAGCGAGTGCTTCCAAATGAACCTACTGGACTATAACCTAGTGATTTTGTGATTTTGTCCACCCCAGTCCAACACCAGCTCCTCCACACCATCACCACATATTTGTTTTTTCCCCCAAGATTACAACCTTCTCCTCAGCCAAACCCCAGTGTTCAGGGCTATTACATTTATCTCAGATTAATACACTGTGCTTTGTATTTGTTTACTTTGTGCTGTTTGCCTTCAACTACTGAATGCATGCTTCCTACTTGTTATTTGGTCTAAACTGTGTGTACTTGGCAGTGAAAGCACGACTGGGGCCATGCATTTTCTGACACAGGGATGTGACATGCACAAACAGTATCTTCTGCTTTAAGATTTTAACAAGCTGAAAGAAGCATAATGCGTCACACAAACCCTTCACTCACTCCTTTCATCTGTTCCAGACGACTGGCCCTCGCTGTCTTTCCAGCCTTCGCATTCTTCAGCCTGGCTAATTACACAGCTAGGAGGATGTCAATTTGATGCTCCAAAGACTTGCCAGCCAGGGGCTGATCATTTCTTATTCAGTCACCACTTCTTCAGAACCAGTGAGGCACAAATCCTGGATAAATCTTTAGAAAACGTATCAATTTTCTTCAGAAATGTTATGCTACCAGCGCCCAGTAAGACAGCAGGTCCAAGTTTTAATTAACAGACATCGTTAAAGACAAAATAAAAGTGAAGTACACTGAAATAGAAACAGAAAATGCTGGAAAAACTCAGCAAGTTAGACAACACCTGTGGCAAGCGAAAGAGAGAGAGAGGCAACATTGTACAGGCCAAACTTGTAGTCCAGAGAAGAACTGATGATAGATTATCTGTGGCAATTAATTTCAAACTTAGTGACCTGCTCAGTCGGCAGGAAGAGTAATCTGTGTGACGGGGCAACATTTGCTGTCGTTTTACCAGACCATAGGGTTGCTCTCTTATTAGATAGATGATTTGTGATGGTTTAACCAGAAGGTCACCACACCTCAGCAAAGGGAGAGTGGAGAAGATCAATCCTTCATGGTAACCACAGCCAGCATGGGAATTGAACTCTTAAACCAGCCATTCAGCCAACTGAACTCCTTTTGATGGGACATGAAAGTCATATATAAGTCGGAGTGAACTGGGGTGGGAGGTTCCCTGATTGATAATTGAGACAGTTTATCTGCTTTCACAGTCATCACCCAATCAGATTTTGTTCAATTTAGTTTTATATTTCTGACACTGATAATTTGAACTAACAGTGGGGTTCATCCTTCTGAGCTCCACAGTAATATAACTGGGGAAGATGTCTGCCTTATTTTTGATCCGTTCCTCCAGATTACCGTCCAGTTAAAATTTACCCCATAATCTCTGATTTTCTAGCAGAATTCCCCCGCGTGCATCATCAGTTACAGTCCCCTCACCAATGGTGACATGCTTTCCCTAAACCTTGCTGCCTTCCCTCCTTCTTTCTCCACTTTTAAGATGCTGTTTGAAATTTAGGGAATCATTTTCCCCTCCCTGGAGGTGATGAGTAAGGGAAGTACAGTATTTGAACTGGTTTACCCCGGAGGGAAAGTCAATCCCTTTTCACCACCTTGTAATTACGTGATACGCATGAATGTCCATGGGTAATTTCTTGACCTGTCAGCAATTAAGGTCCTTACTTCAGTAAGTATTGGCCACTTAAGAATTTCAAGTTAGCACTTCCCTAATCACCTGCCTCCCTGGAAAATAAAAAAGGTGGCTGGTAACTGGGAAACCATGGCAAGCCACCTGCTGAGTTCTGGGGCATGGATAGGGGGCAATGTCAATGCCATTACCTGCCTCTGCCTGTAATTCCTCAATCCCACTTCCCATGCACCCACCCCACAAGAAACAGAAAGAAGGGACTTATCTTATCTGGGAACAACAACCACTTGCAAGTTCCCTTTCAAGCCACTCATCGTACTGACCTGGAAATATATCACTAAATCCCGGAATTCCCTCCCTAATGGTAGGTCTAACTACAGCAAATGGACTGCAGCAGTACAAGAAGGCAGCTCACTATCACCTTCTCACGGGTAACTAAGGATGGGCAATAGACACTGGCCCAGCCAACAGTATTCATGTTCCACGAATGCATAAATAAAACCTTCTCACCACTAAATCCCAAGGAGTAGGCCAAATAAGGCTGTCATTAGGATTCAGAAACAGTAGCTTCTGGAGATATAGTCGAGGTTGTGATAAAGCAAGATACTCTCCTCACCTGCCTGTTAGCTCCTAATGAGCTGATTGGTTTGCGGTGGAGGAGTTTAGTCCCACATAAGACATTCATTCCCCCACTTCGAAAAATTATGAGAACATCATGACCATAACTTTAATCAAGCTGTGGGTCACTTATGCCAATATCTGATGTTATGACTCAGTGTCAATTAATATTCCTGTGCGACACATTGGGATGTTTTACAGTGTTAAAGATGCAAGTGACTGCACCATCATTATCCCTATGTTACCAGACTAAGAATGGCTCCAGACAAAGCCAAAGAGCAGATCAGAAGGATCGCCAATGTCTCAACCAGTACCTGTTGACCATCTTCCACAAATATAAATTGTACAATATAAATGTAAGATTTTTGTTTTTACTTTTCCTTTACAGGTCAAAGATTAAAGTGAACAAATTGTCACCTCTCACAGTTTCTGGAATTCATATTATCTTCCTGAAGGTGTGGAGTCATGATTAAGTGCAGTGTGCTACACAGGTCTAATGATCAGAAGACTGGATTGCTTTGAACTTGTGAAGACCATACTATTGCAGTGTAGGAGAACTTTGTTCCCCAGTAACTATTAAATTCAAATAGATCATGACAAAGGCTTCCAGGACAGGACAAATGTGCTGTCTACACCACCTGTGCCTTTGCAATTGAGTTCCAGTTTACTGCACTTCACTTGATGTAATTTTTCTTTTCAAAACTGTGGAACTCCTCAACTCTCCCAGCCTGATGATCTGTCTACAATCTGCAAGCTATTAAACCCTAAATTTAGCAGTATATAAACAATTTTTCTCTATTTACCTTGTCCTTTTCATTCCTACGCTTTTCACTTGGCAAGACATGCTTTGTCCTTTCATCTTGTTTTTCTGCTTTAAAAGGCAACAATGAAAAAGGACGCAAAGTCAAAACAAAATCAATGTCTAGCATTTCGAAACCAAGATCTAACAAAGGGCTGGAGAAACACTTAAATGCCCAAAAAATGACTAAGACAGTTAACTATTACCAACACTTGAATTCTGTACCATGTACCATACTTGAATACACCACAAAGGATAAATCCTCAAATATCACCTCATTTGTGGTGCACTGGCTGTGGTTCAGTTGGTAGGGCTCTCTACCTCAGAGGTTTAAAATTCTGGGTTCCAATTCTGGACTTAGATTTATAACACTAAAATCATGAAAGAAACTACAGAGAGTAGTGAACACAGCCCAGTCCATCCCACAAACCAGCCTTCCATCCACTGATTCCATCTGTACTTCCCGCTGCACCAGGAAAGCGACCAAAAAAATTAAAGATTCCTTCCACTGGTTATATGCTCTTTCACCGTCTTCCATCAGGCAGAAGATATAAAAGTTTGTATACACATATGAATAGATTCAAGAATAGCGTCTTCCCCGCTGTTATCAGACTTCTGAATGGACCTCAGTGGTTAGCACTGCTGCCGCACAGCTCCGGGGACTCGGGTTCGATTCCACCTTTGGCCGACTCTCTCTGTGGAGCTTGCACATTCTCCCTGTGCATACGTGGGTTTCCTCTAGGTGCTCCGGTTTTCTCTCTCAATCCAAAGATATGCAGGTTAGGTGGATTTGCCATGCTACATTGCCCTTAGTGTCCAGGGATCTGTAGGTTAGGTGAATTAGTCATGGGAAATGTTGAGGTAGGGAGTGGGTCTGAGTGGGATGCTCTTCAGAGAGTCGGTGTGACTCAATGGGCTAAATGGCCAACTTCCGCACTATAGGGATTCTATGATCCAAATTATTCTTAAATATTAATTTCTCTCTGTACCTTCTCAAATGAACACTGTACCCTGCACTCTGGTGCACTTCTGTGGTACAATCTGCCTGCAAAGCACATAAGACAATACTTTTCACTGTACCTCAGTACAGGTGACAGTAATAAATCAAATCGAGTCAATGGCATTGAAGGTACTGTCATTCTGAATCAAATGTTAAAGTGAGGTCTGTACTGCCTGTTCATGTGGGGTGTAAAGGATTCTGTGAAGAAGAGCAGAGAGTTAAGATTTGGGTTAGCAATCCCCAATGTCCTGATCAATAACTACTGATCAATGTACTGATCAATCAACATCACAAAAACAGATTCTTTGGTTTCTATGATTAGTTCCAGGGCAATCGTAATCCATTTTGTCCTGTTTCCAGATGGGATACTCTTAAATCATTAAACCCAAAAGTGAGGAGAGTGAACTAGCTCCCATTGATTATTCAACTGCCCCTTTGTTGGGTCATAACAGGTTAATTTTAGAAGAATCCCTTCTCATGTGGATACCTTTATCCCATATCCAAGATAATTTATGTATCAAATGGAAACAATTTAACCCAGCTTTCTTGGATTAACAAAACATTCAAGTTTATCAAATTATTAAATATAAAATGAGTAATTTAACATAAATAGACACAGAATAGAAAAGATAAAAGTTAAACAAGAATATGGAAGAGTCTCTGAACTGTTCATGAAGAGCTAATAGAAGAATCTTGTGGCTGTTACATTGGATTTAACTGGTAGATTTGATGCTGGTATTCGAACAGTAGATTTTTGGATTTGTCATTCAATTGAAACTCTTTTGTTGTGATTCTTTTAAACAATGGCTGACTGGCAGCATCCAGAGTCAGAAGTATTTTCGCTTCTTTTTACCTGCAGTGCAGGGGTGTTTAAATGGCTGTTGTCAGAGCTTTAATACTCACAAGAATTCTATTACACTTATAAGAATGTTAGGTCACTAACATACACAGACCAGGATAAATCCCTCGCCTGTGTATTTTTTAAAAAGAGGGAAAATGCAAATAGGTCTCTCGCACAGACTGCTGTGTTTTATTCCCATCATGCTCACAGCTTGAGATATACCAACAAGATTACTGGATCAGTTGGGCATCTGATTTCTCTTCTTAAACCATGTTTGACAAAACATCATGTGAGACATTCCAATATCTCTCTCCGAGTAGCTGCTAAATCTGCAGTTAACTTTTTCCTTCACATTCTTTTTTTTAAGAAAAAGGCATGTTTTGCTTAATGTTTGATATGTCCAGTGGTGATTCAAGAATATGATCTGTGGGCATGATTGATCATTACAGCTTGTTAACGCATGTATAAAAAATTGTTGGTGGTTGTGGAATTTGGCGTGATACCAATACATTCAGAGCAAAAACATTAAGGGATTTATTAGTCATGCAGTCTGTACATCTCTGTTTAAAATCAATAGCACAGATCATTTTCTGCACAATTCCCACACTGAATTTCATCCCACAAAATGGCAAAATCGATATCTAGGTACAAATTTCCTCAGGGGTATTTCAATCTACTGTAGCAATTCTGCATCAGACGGACAAAAACTCAGAGCCACTGCATGAATTATCACATTCCATCAGGGTTTCTAAATGGGGAGACCGGGGAGATCTGTGCAATTTATAACTGCTTGTGTAAATATTAAAACAAGACACTAATGGCTCTCCCGGGTGTATGTGGAAGATTTTACAGCTCTATTCATAGGAGAGCACTGGAAATTCCTCTGGGTGGCCAATATTTATTCCTAAATCAACATCGCTTCAAAGATCATCTGCTCATTAACATGTTGACCCTTGTGGAAACTTACATTGTGTAAATTGGCTGCCATGTCTCCCTCACATTAGAACAGTGCCGACACATTAAAAAATGGACGCAGTTTGTTGGGGTTTTGAAAGTGCTACTTTAAATCTAATTGTTTCTTTAAAAAATGCTAATTATTGAGGAAAAAGCAAGAAATTGAACAGAAGCATGTATAACAGATCTATATGCCAGGGACTGAATTGGGAAACAAGTCTTGTGTAATCAGTTATTCAGAAGAATTCCATACTGTTCTCAGTCAAAATCATGCAGTAATTGTTTGAGGTGGCAATTTATTCGGTGTACGGGCAGTTTGTTTGGTCTTCAAGATTCCAGTCAATCACACAACAGAAACAAAATTAACACACAGAAAATGAAAACTGTAGAAATTACTAATGACATTTGATACTGTGATTTATTTACACTGTGTATCTTTGAACATGTTTAGATTCAGCTCATGAGGTAAGCGCCCATACCCCAATAGACACATAATTTACCTTTGCTATTTGGATTCACTTTATCATTGAGTTAAATTATTATTGTTAATATTATTTGGTGTAAACTCAATGTGGATTGAGTGACCTCCTTTAATCCTCTACACATCTATGAGTCTATAAGAGAATGGGAATACGCCAGGAGTGAGGTGTCTATATTGAGTTTCCAGTTTTCTACCTCTTCTTGGAGGCTCTCAGTCCAGCTCTGCTGAGAAAGGGGAGCCAGATGAGTGAAAGCAATGGCATGGGTTAAGGGGATGGATCATCAATAAGGGTGACTGTGAGAGTTTGGTGAAACAACAATTAGAATCAAGATAAGTGTCAGTGGTGCAATGTGAGGCAAGGATATGAGGAGGTGTTTAGACAGAGAGGGAGAGAGATGGGTGTGTCGTATAAGCTCTGAAGAGGTGAATGATTTGATTTATTGTTGTCACATGTACCTAAGTACAGTGACATGTTTTGTTGTGTGTACTACAGGCCGATCATAACATACAAGAACATACACATCATAGGGTATTTAAACAGAGCGAGGCATACAAGGTTATGGCTGCACAGGAGGTGCACAAAAGCAAGATCAACATTAGATTTGAAATTAGAAATATCCATTCAGCAGTCTAACAACAGCAGGGAAGAAGTGGTTCTTGAATCTGTTGGTACATGTGTCCCAGCTTTTGTATCTTCTGCCAAATGGAAGAGGTTGGAAGAGAGCATTATCAGGGTGAGAGGGGTCTTTGATGATTTTTTTTTCATTCTTTCATGGTACAAGGGTGCCATTGGCTCAGCCAGTATTTATTGTCCATCCCTAATTGCCCAGAGGACAGTTATGATTCATCCACGTTGCTCTGGGTCAGAGTACTGTGTAGGCCAGACCAGGTAAGGATGGTGGTTTCCTTCCCTAAAGGACATTAGTGAACCAGATGGGTTTTTCTGACAATTGGCAATGGATTCATGATCATCATTAGACTCTGAATTCCAGATTTTTATTGTACTCAAATTCTACCATTTGCTGCCTCAGGATTCAAACCTGGGTCCCCTGTACATGACTATGTCTCTAGATTAACAGCCCAGTGATAAAACCACTAGGCAATCACCTCCCCAAAGGCTATTGCCTGTCTTTCTACAGCAACAAGAAGTGTAGATGGAGTCCACGGATGGAAGGTTGGCTTGCATGATGGTCTGGACTGTGTTCAAAACTTTCTGCAGTTTCATATAGTCCTGGCAGAACAGTTGGTGTACCAAGCCATGGTGCACCCAGGCAGAATGTTTTCTATGGTGTATCTGTAGAAATTGGTGAGGGTTCTTCTGGACATGCTGAATTTCCTTCGCCTCCTGAGGAACTAATGTTCTTGGGGGAGTTTTTGCTACTGCTGTTGGGGAGAATTTAAACTAATGTGGCTGGGAACCAGAACAGAAGACAAGTGGACAGTGAGGTGGAAGCTCGAGATTGTAAGGAACAGGATCATGAAGTTAGCATCACCAAGGAGGAGAGTAGGCAGAGAGCAGATGAACACAAAAGAGCTGGTGGTCTGAAGTGCTTATGCTTTAATGCAAGGAGTATAGCGTGTAAGGCTTGGATTGGTGCCTGGGAGTATGAACTTATGCGATCACAGAGACCTGGTTGAAGGAAGGGCATGATTGGCAACTAAATGTTCCAGGATATAGATGTTTCAGACAGGACAGAGAGTGAAGTAAAAGGAGGGGAGGAGTTTCATTGCTGGTCAGGGATGATATCTCAGCTGTGCTAAAGGAGGACACTATGGATGGCTTGAGCAGTGAGGCATTATGGGTAGAGCTGAGAAATAAGAAGGGTGCAGTTACATTGTTAGGGCTGTACTACATGCCACCTAACAGTGAGTGTGAGGTAGCAGAATAAATAGGTAAACAGATCATAGAGAGATGTAGAGGCAACAGGTTGGTGGTGATGGGAGATTTTAATTTTCCCAACATTGACTGGGATACACTTAGTGCCAGAGGTCTGGATGGGGCAGAATTTGTAACATCCAGGAAAGTTTTCTAGATCAGCGTGTCAATAGTCCAACTAGGGAAGGGGCCATATTGGACCTGGTGTTGGAGAACGAGCCAGGCCAGGTCGTAGAAGTTGCAGTGGGGGATTTCTTTGGGAATAGTGACCACAATTCTGCAAGTTTTAGAATATTCATAGACAAAGATGAGATGATGCCCTAAGGGAAGAGTACTAAACTGGGCCAAGGCCAATTACATCAAAATTCGGCAGGAACTGGGAAATGTGGATTAGGGGCAGCTATTTGAAGGGAAGTCCACATTTGATGTGTGGAGGGCTTTCAAAGATAGGTTGAAGACAGAGGAGGATAGGCATGTTCCTTTGAAAGCAAGGGATCGGAAAGGCAAGATTCGTGAACCGTGGATGTCAAGAGAAATTGTACGACTAGCCAAGAGGAAAAGGGAAGCATACATAAGATCCAGCCAGCTAAGAATAGAACAGACTTTGGAGGAATATTGGGAGAGTATGACCAATCTCAAACGAGGAATCTAGCAGGCTAAAAGGGGTCATGAAATAACTTTAGTGAGCAGAATTAAGGAGAATCCCAAGGCCTTTTATTCAAATATAAGAAGCAAGAGGGTAACTCGAGAAAGGGTTGATCCAATAAAGGATAAGGAAGGAAGGTTGTGAGTTGAAACTGAGAAAATAGGTGAGATTCTGAATGATTACTTTGCACCTGAGAAGAGGGACATGATGAATGTTGAGATTAGAGATAGACGTTTGTTTACTCTGGATCACGTTGACATAAGGAGGGAGGATGTATTGGGTAGGCTAAAGGATATTAAGGTGGACAAATCCCCAGAACCAGATGGGATCTATCCCAGGCTGCTGAGGGAGGCGAGAGAGGAAATAGCTGGGGCCCTGACAGATATTTTTATAGCATCCTTAAACACAGGCAAAGTGCCAGAGGATTGGAGAGTTGCTAATGTTGTGCCCTGTTCAAGAAGGGTAGTAGGGATATTCCAGGTAACTACAGACCAGTGAGCCGGACATCAGTGGTGAGAAAGTCGCTGGAGAAGGTACTGAGGGATAGGATCAATTTATATTTGGAAGAGAATGGGCTTATCCGTGATAAGCAACATGGTTTTGTGAGGGGGAGATCATGCCTTACCAACTTAGTAGAGTTCTTTGAGGAAGTGACCAAGCTGATAAATGAAAGAAGGGCTGTAGATAAGGTTCCCCATGGTAAACTAATGGAGAAAGTGAAGTCACATGGTGTGCAGGGTGTTCTAGCTAGGTGGATAAAGAACTGGTTGAACAACAGGAGACAGAGAGTAGTAGTTGAAGGGAGTTTCTCGAAATGGAGAAAGGTGACCAGTGGTGTTCCACAGGGGTCAGTGCTGGGGCCACTGTTGTTTGTGATATACATAAATGATCTGGAAGAGGGCATTGGTGATCTGATCAGTAAGTTTGCAGATGACACGAAGACTGGTGGAGTAGCAGAAAGCATAGAGGGCTGTCAAAGAATATAGATAGACTGGAGAGTTGAGTGGAGAAGTGGCTGATGGAGTTCAATCCGGGCAAATGTGAGGTGATGTAGTTTGGAAGTTCTAATTCTAGAGTGAACTAACTGTAAACGGAAGAGCCTTGAG
The DNA here is from genome assembly GCF_004010195.1 of Chiloscyllium plagiosum. NCBI lineage: Eukaryota > Metazoa > Chordata > Chondrichthyes > Orectolobiformes > Hemiscylliidae > Chiloscyllium > Chiloscyllium plagiosum. The sequence continues at coordinate 32,630,978 of NC_057740.1, forward strand.
AAAAGTTGATGAGCAGAGAGATCTGGGAGTTCAGGTCCATCATACACTGAAGGTAGCTGCACAGGTAGATAGAGTGGTCAGGAAGGTATATGGTATGTTTGCCTTCATCGGATGGGGTATTGAGGGTAAGAGCTGGCAGGTCATGTTAAAATTGTACAAGACATTGGTTCGGCCGCATTTAGAATACTGTGTTCAGTTCTGGTCACCAAATTACCAAAAGGATGAAGACACTTTGGAGAGGGTGCAGAGGTTTACGAGGATGTTGCCTGATATGGAAGGTGCTAGCTATGAAGAGAGGTTGAGTAGGTTAGGATTGTTTTCATTAGAGAAAAAGAGTTTGAGGGGGGACCTGACTGAGGTGTACAAAATAATGAAGAGTATAGAGACGATGGATAGAGATAAGCTTTTTCCCAGGGTGGGGGTTAAAAACGAGAGGTCACGCGTTCAAAGTAAGAGGAGAAAAGTTTAAGGGGGATACACGCAGAAAATACTTCACACAGAGGGTGGTAGGTGCATGGAAAACGTTGCCAGCAGAGGTAGTAGAGGCAGGCACGGTAGATTCATTTAAGGTGCACCTGGACAGATGCATGAGTAGGTGGGGAGCAGAGGGATACAGATCCTTAGCAACTGGGCAATAGGTTTAGACAGTGGATTTGGATCGGCACAGGTTTGGAGGGCCAAAGAGCCTGTTCTTGAGCTGTAAACTTTCTTTGTTCTTTGCTCTGGAAGAAGAGGTCCTGTTGCTCATGTTCCATTGCCACACATCCTGTAGGCGTAGCCAAGAAATTTTACTCTCAATTTCAGAGAGAGCAGATGTATCTGTACCAACTCCCTAAGGTCCTAGTAATTATGCTTGACCAAATACCTTTTTTTTGGCATTATGCAATAAATCTTCTGTTATCTCAGAATAACACCTCTTCCATCAATACTTTACAATGGCACAATCCCATCGCTGACCATGATATAGGCCCAAAACAAAGCAAGGATGAAGGAAGATTGGTGGCAGTGAAGCACCACAAGCAGCCTTTGGCTAGTGCCTTGGAATGATAGACATGACAAGATTACAAGAATGTAGATTAGAGTGGTGCTGGAAAAGCACAGCAGGTCAGGCAGCATCTGAGGAGCAGGAAAATCGACATTTCGGACAAAAGTCGATTACAAGAATGGTCAGCAAGGAAAATACTACAAGGTACATCTCCTCGGCAATCAGCATGAGGAGTGATGTGTAGGAATAGAATTGGAAAGGCAGAAGGATTGTAGTATTTGAAAGGCCGAACTGGTGGTAGGAGTGGGGGATCACGGTCGCAACTTTAGCCAATTTCCAGGATTTACTTGAATGTAGCATTCCACTTAACTTTTCAGCCCAGCTTAAATCCTTAGCTTTTGTTTTCCAGTTCTACTTCCAGGAATGTGGCACCAACCTCCTATAACTGGTCTTCTAGATGGTTCTCAATGATGTTTTACCGTTCTCTGTGGCCGAGCCCATGGCATCGGAGAAATGAATGACATTGTGAGGTTTTTGCTGCAGGTGTCTGCCTTGTTTAAACAAACCTTCAATTTATATCCGAGCAGGTTCCTTTTAAATAATTGTGCTGAAGTGGACTGTCGGGAGCCTGTGCCCACACATCTTGTCAGTGAAAGTCAAGGAGTTGATGGGAAAGTGGAGTTGACATCAGATCACAATCAGAGCAGGCACAACCTTATCAAATGCTGGAGCATGTGCAAGGAGCTGAATTGTCGGATCCTGCTCCTAAGTCCTATGCCTCCATGAATTAAGTCAGATGTCATAGCAATGGTTGCGTTAAACTAAAACTGACAAATGTATCTGATGTGCCCAGGACCCCCACATCCTAACCTGTCAGTAATTCAGTTAAAATCCAGGTCATCAGTACAGTTTGACATCAGCAACTATTTTGCCAGAAGGTTCAGAACCATCAGTGCAACCCATCGTGGCCCTGGCAACAAACAGAAAGTTCAAACTTTTGCTCAATTTCCAAATTTTATAACTTCAGGGCATGTTTTCCAGACACCTCTTTAAAAACCTGTCAGCAAAGTCTGCAAAACTCTTCTGACCAGTTATCCTCACCTGTAGCTGAGAAAATCACTTGATACGTGTTTGCATTTTTATATGTTCAGTGGCTTACCTTGGGATTACAGGTGCTAGTTATCTATCTCTCCATCCCACACAATCCCTCACTGCAAAACCTCATAAGGCATTGTGTGTGCAGAATACATAATGTATGTGAAGAACATAACAAATAGGAGTAGGCTATTCTGCCCCTTCTGTTCAGAGACTTTTCCCCAGGGCAGGATTGACTGGCACGAGGGGTCATAGCTTGAAGATATTAGGAGAACGGTATAGAGAGGACGTCAGAGGAAGGTTCTTTACGCAGAGAGTTGTGAATGCATGGAATGCGTTGTCAGCGGTGGTGGTAGAAGCAGAGTCATTAGGGACATTTAAGTGACTGCTGGACATGCACGTTGATAGCAGTGAATTGAGGGGTGCATAGGTTAAGTTGTTTTATTTTACATTTGGATAAATCCTTGGCACAACATCGTGGGCCAAAGGGCCTGTTCTGTGCTGTACTTTTCTATGTTCTATGTTGAGTCTGCCATTAAATAAGGTGAAGCCCTGAATTATATTTTCCTGTTTGTTCCTAATAATCCTCGACTCCCTTGTCAATCAAAATCTATCAAACTCAGTCTTGAATATATTCAATGACCCAATCTCCACGATGCACTGGGGAAGGGAATTACAAATGCCAACGACCCCATAAGAGGTGAAATACTTTACGTTAAATGGAAGGTCCCTTATCTTTAAACAACCATGCTCTAGATCATGATTTCATCCTGTCTCAGCATCTAAACTGTCAAGTTCCCTTAGAATCTTAGCTGTTTCAATAAAATCACATCTCATTGTTTAAACTGCAATAGGAAGTAAAATATGAGAATTGCAAAAAGATAAATAGGATGGTTGAATGATTGGGCAAAATAGTGAACTAAGGAAATATGAAATTATTCAATTTGGGATAAATCCAAATATCTTTCACAACATAGAGTCTAATGTATGTTGATATTCTGAGGAATTTGTTTTCCTTATATTCACTCATGGGACATGGGCATCTCTGCCTGGCCAGCATTTATTGCTCTACCCTAATTGCCCTCTTGAAGGTGTTGGTGAGCTGCCTTCTTGAACTGCTGCAGTTGACCCACAATGCCCTCTGGAAGTGAATTCCAGGATTTTGACCCCAGCGACAGTGAAGGAACGGGATTATAAAGGTAACGTTTTCACACAGAGGGTTGTGTGTGCATAGAAATTAGCTGCCACAGGAAGTGGTGGAGGCTGATAAAATTACAACATTTAAAATACATCTGGGTGGGTAATGAATAGGAAGGGTTCAGAGCTCAAGTGCTGGCAAATGGGACTAGATTAATTTAGGCTATCTGGTCGACATGGATGAGTTTGACCGAAAGGTCTGTTTCCGTGCTGGACATCTTTATGACTTTAAGTTATGATGGTGGGTGACTGGGAGGGGAACATGCAAGTTGGTGGTATTCTTAGGCATCTGTGGCCTTTGCCTTTCTAGATGGAAGTTGTCGTGGGTTTGGAAGGTACCACCTAAGAAGCTTTGGTGAATTCTTAGTGAATTGTAGACAGTACACACTGCTGCCACTGATCGTCAATGGTGGAAGGAGAGGATGTTAGTGGATGTGATGCCAATCATGCAGCCTGTTTTGTCCTGGATGGTTAGACTTGTACACAAATTACAGAAAATTAATGTGCAGGAAAAAATGATTTGAAGGCAAGTGGTATCTTTTATCCAAAGTCCTTGGAACCAACTGTTTCCAGGATAAGGCAAGACAGAAAATAGATTTACACACTTTTAATCACTTTCTTCAGCTTGGCAAATTGAAATAAACTCAAGATTTCTTTGAATTTTTGGGACCTGTCGAACTCTGCTGCGCGGTTTTGGAAATCATTGTTACAGCTTAATGAATCAACTAAATAATTCAGGACGGTTATTAACCTTCTGTGATGGCTGCACCCCACTGTGATCGATCATGTCATCTGCATAGGTGTGTACAAATAACTAAATAACAGAGGAGAAGGATCAGGGACAAAATCATCACCAAAAGACTTACATTTACCAGGATATACTTAGGTCCACTATAGGTCTGTTCAGGCCTTGTTGAGAAAAAGAATCTTTGCTTAACCTGAACAGACACAAATGGTGCTAATAGCAAGGCATTTTCCAAATAACCTGAACAGACCTTGTTGAGTTGGAGCTGAAAATGTGTTGCTGGAGAAGCGCAGCAGGTCAGGCTGCATCCAGGGAACAGGAGAATCGACGTTTCGGGCATAAGCCCTTCTTCCTGAAGAAGGGTTTATGCCCGAAACGTCGATTCTCCTGTTCCCTGGATGCTGCCTGACCTGCTGCGCTTCTCCAGCAACACATTTTCAGCTCTGATCTCCAGCATCTGCAGACCTCACTTTCTCCTCCTTGTTGAGTTGGACCAAAGGGTCTGTTTCTGTGCTGTACATCTCTATGACTCTATGACCAGGTCATAGTGTAACAGGTTTATTTGGAAGTACAAGCTTTTGGAACCCTGCTCCTTCATCAGGTGGCTAGCTTCAAAGGAGCAGCACTTCGAAATCTAGTGCTTCCAAATAAACCTGTTGGACCTGGTGTGGTGTGATTTTTAACTTTGTCCACCCCAGCCTAACACCAGCTCCTCTACATCTGATCAGGCCCATGCTGAGCCCAGGCCTCGGGAAGTAAGATGTTGCTTTTGGTTCCGGCAGGAAAAGTGAACATTTTCTTCCAAGAGGCTGAATGCAGCCTGTCTACAAGCCTGTTTGGGTCTGCTTTCAAAAAGACCTTAGGATTTTAGGCCCTTTTGGTTTACAGATATATAGTGGAATGATACTTGATCTGAATTATCAAGTTGGTTGGATTATAACCATGCACAAGCATGGGTGGTAGAGTGGCTCAGTGGTAAGTATTGCTGCCTCATGGCGCAAGGAACTCAGGCTCGATTGCACCCTTGGTGACTGTCTGTGTGGAGTTTGCATGTTCTCCCTAGTATCTGTGTGGGTTTCCTCCCACTGTAGAAAGATGTGCGGTTAGATGGATTGGCCATGCTAAGTTGCCTCTAGTGTGTTGGCTAGAGGGATTAGTCTTGTTATTGCTGTGTTATGGGATAATGGGGGTTGGGGGGTCTGCTGCTGGGTCTGGATAGGATACTCTTTGTAGAGTCTGTGCAGACTCAATGGGCTGAATGGCCTCTTTCTACACTATAGGGATGCTAAGTAGTGTTACAATTCCATTTGGTCTTGGTAAGGTCACACCTTGAGTGTGGAGTGGAGCATTGGTGGCCCTATCTCAGCGGAGACACTACATCTCAAAGGGAAATGATAATTGGTCACTTGATTCCTAGAATAAGAGGGCTGACCTACCATGAGAGATTGACTAGAATGGCATTATATTCTGTAGAGTTTAGACCTATGAGAGATGATCTGTATGTATGTAGTACATAAAACCCTTAGGAGGCCTTGAAAATGCTGAGATACTCTTTCCCCAGGCCAGAGATCCCAGACTTGGTGGGAGTTACACAGCCTCAGATGAGGGGATCTATTTCCCAAAGGGCCTGAACAGACCTATAATGGACCTAAGTGTATCTGGTAAATGCAAGTCTGATTGTTTTGTCTCTGATCCTTCTCCTCTGCCACTAATTATTAAAACATACCTATGCATATGATATGATCAATCACAGCTGGGAGCAGCTATTTCGGAGAAAGGATTCCAACTCTCTGTCATAAGTCGATCTCCACTCTAAGTTGATATTGCTGTTTTATTTTTATAGCTCCATTACTTCAACCAAATTGCTCTAATGAGCCTAAAGTTGCTAAAAAGGAAACTGGAGGGTAAAAGAAACGTAAGGACATATTGGGCCACGTGAAACTTTCTGTGGAATAATATAACTAGGTTTGGTCAATCCTTTGGGATCTTCATTAACAAATGAGCTAACTAAGGTGCTGGAGCAGCTGGAGACAATGAGTCTGGCAGGCAGCACTTGGTCTCCCCGAGGCTTTGGCATGTGTATTTGATGTCTGCGAATCTGGAAAACAACTGACCAGACAGTGTTGCATAACCAAAGAATGAAGAGAATGCCTTTCATTCCGATTTGGAACAGTGCACTGTACTACAGATCACGGTGCAAAATACATTATGGACTTATTCTTTTCTCCTAAGGCATTTTCTCATGTTTGGTAAGCATCTAAGAACTGGAAACTTTGTCCCACATTTCTAAAATACAGGAAGCCTCCAGGTAACGAACATCCCGTACTTACAAAGCGACCCCCAGCTTCTCATTTTTAAAAATCTGAGTTACATACAATGTTTCATCCTAACGAATGGGCGGACTAATTAGCCCGTATCTGTTCTGACTTACACACAAATCCTGCCTACGAACAGTGGGAAAAACGGAACTCGTGCATAATCTGGGGACTACCTGTAGCTCGTTCCTTTGTTTGATACAAACTTTAATGTTGGGGAAAGGAAACGTAAATGACCCACGAAAAATATTTTCCAAGCTTCTCTTTTACCTGAATCTAATTACCTATCAAGAAGAGTGTGTTTTGAAAAGCATTAGCAAATAATTAATTACGAAGTTAAATTTCACAGAGTCCACTTCATTACTGCAAAAAGGTCATTCTACCTGAAACTGATTTTGGGATAATGATGACCAAGACATTTTTTCACACAGAAAATCATAATCAATGGGTTCTGAGTAAAGGAAGAAAGAAAGATTTGCATTTATACAGTATTTTTCATGACCACCAGGTTTACTAAAGCATTTTAGAGCCAATGAGACACTCTTGAAGTATAGTCAGTGCAATAATAAAGGAAACACTGCAGTTAATTTGTGCACAGCATGATCTCAGGAACAGCAATGCGATAATGACAAGATTACCTGTTTTTTAGATGTTGGTTAAGGTCTAAACATTATACAGTGAAAGGCTTTGAAAAATGTGGGGAGTCCACTCCGGAAAAAACTCAGCAGTGTTTCTCTCTGCAGTGTACTGCCTTCAGACGAATTTGATACAGTCCATCATGTTGTCAATACAGTCCAACATTGTCCTGCACTCCAAAATCCTGGAACATCCTTTGGCTTTTGTGGGCTTCAACAACAGAGACAGGAGGATGAGTGGGCAAGACATTCCTCGGACTCTTTAAGCTGACCTGCCTCCCTGGGCTCCTTGGTAGAAGACCATAAGAATAGGAACAGGAGGAGGCTATTCAGCCCTTGAATATGCTGTGCCATTTAATAGGATCATGGATGATCTGACACTCCATTAAGTTGACTTTTCTACCCTTTCCCTGTAACCCTTGATTCCACTTCTGATCAAGAATCTATCAAGGTCAGCTTTAAACGTAACATTGGGGTTCTGCCCTCACAGCTTTCTGTGGAAAGGTGTTCCAAAGACTCACCACCATCTCAGAGAATAAATTCCTCATCCTGTCGATGTTAAATTGGCACCCCTTTATTCTGAGAGTTTACTATCTAGTTCTAGATGTATTACACCCACGATTGTCTCATTGATCAGATTCATTTGGGTGTTTTATCACCTTTAATTTTCTTGGTTCTCTCTGCTGGAGTATCTGTGCTGGTCTCCTACAGATGATTGAGAATAAGGTCTTTGTATCCCAGTCAGTGGTCTCAGCCTGTGTGGAGGACGCAATTGGTGATGGCACCTTCTGTCACCAACTTCCATGTCTTCTTCATCAGTTGAGCTGTATCCTACTCTTCATCAATGGCCTCAATACCCTGAGAGATCAGCTGCCATTGCTCATGGGTGTTGAGATTCCTGACCACCCCCGATCCATTGGACGGAGCTTGGCTGTGGTGTTCAGGGGCAAGAACGTCAGCCTAACACTCTTTGGGCCAGTGATATTGGGGTACACGTGCCAGTTGTCTGTACCTTCCTTTTCTTCTGTTGCTAGGACATCTTTCTTAGATAAGAGACCAAAGCTGCTCACAGTACTGCAGGTGGGATCTCATCACGGGCCTGTACAATTTCAACAAGATGTCTCTGCTCCCAGGCAACAGCCCTAGTGTAATTGTCACAGGACTGGTATTCCAGACAGCCAGGTAATGTTCTGGAGACCCAGTTTGATTCCCACCATGGCAGGTGGTGGTTTTGAATTCAATAGAAGTCTGGAATAAGAGTCCAATGATGACCATGTATCCACTGTCAATTGTCAAAAAAAACCATTTGGTTCACCAACATCCTTTAACAAGGGAAACTGCCGTCTTAACCTGTTCTGGCCGACATGTGACTCCAGACCCAGAGCAACGTGGTTACTCTGAACTGGGTGATCAGGGAAGGGCAATAAATGCTGACCGAGACAGTAATGTCTTCCTCCCATAAATGAATACAAAAAAAGTATTCGAATCCCTTGGATCCTAACATGGCTTGATAATACAAAGCCGGTTTCTGCTCAGCACCTTTGAATTTTTTCTTTGCTCTTCGGATCTTGGGTGAAATAACTCCACAGAGGCTGGTATCTCGTCACCAAGTCACCCTTTATTTACATGTAGAGAGCCCTTGACACTGATCCAACACCCTCAGAACCAGGATGAACAGAACCTCTGACACTCCTGTTTATTTCTGTCAGCCAGGGCTCCCTTATTGAAACAGGTTAACAGCCCCAATCAGGGAACTCATATTCCATAAGCTTCCTCCTGACTGATTTCATTACAAACACTACACTAGGGACTGGGTGACTTGACCAGAATTTATTGCCCATTCCTAATTGTCCCTGAGAAGGATCTGGTGAGGTGCTTTCTTCTTTTGTGCCTTTAGATTCTTATTTTCTATTTCTGGAATCATGATGACAGCAAGTAGGATTCTCCACAGTCATTGACAGATATTTAGGGACTTCAAACTGTCCAATCAGTACCTTTTTAAACAGAATATCTCAGTCTATTCTAAATGGGTGTTCCTGCTGATATTCTCACAAACCACTCTCAGTGAACTAATACTGGCCTCTGCTGCTTCAGTTGGGTTCTTCAATGAAGTTACGGTAGACGACTCGGAGAATTACATGGTAATCCTAGCCCGAGATGTTTATCTGGTTTATCAATTCCAGATGATTCTGGCAAGAATGATTTCCTTCAAAAGCTTCCAATGGGATATGAAGTCTGAGTTAATGAGCTAGTGAATAAATAAGGTTTATAAATAAATAATCTCTTCTAATCAGTTAGAATGGAGGTGCAGTCTAGCTCCAGGATCAGACACAAACAGAATTGAAACAAGGCCTCACACCTAAAATGCTTGCCAGACCTAAAGTGTCATTTTATTCCAATAAAACCTGAAGTTATCCTGGAGCGGGGATTTACATATTAAACAATCGAAACCTGCACCTCCATTCTAACGGATTAAAGACTTAATAGCCATCTAGGTTTGTTCAATACTTTTGCATAAGTTGTATGAATCTTTTATCTTTTATTATAAATTCCATGTCTCATGTATTCTCTCTCACTAGCTGCCTGAGGAAGGAGCAAGTTTGCAGTTTCAAATAAACAATGTTGGACTGAAACCCGGTGTTGTGTGATTTTTAACTCTCTCTTTGAGAATTTCCTTCTTGCCTCATTCTTAATCCAAGTATTTGGTTACATGCCCCCTTTTCGACCCCTACTGATCTTCCTTTCTAGCTCTTTCTATTTTCCTCAAACCTCCTTATGAAGTGCCTTTGGAATTTACTTATGTTAAAGGCACCATACAAATGAAAGTTGTAATAGAGTACCCATTAAGGGGAATGAGAAGCTCCAAGCACTGATCAGCACAGAACTGCAATTTTCATGGGCCCATTACACACGACAACATTGCCATCTGCTGATAAAAATAGCACATGACCAGTAGTTCCTTGGCATTTATCTAATTAACTGCAAGCTAACCAAGCTGCTTAGAGTTGAGTTTGATATTGTGCATTGGTGTTGAATGGATGATAGCCAGTCAGTTGACTGTTTTGCAACACTCCTGACATTTAGTTGAATGAAAGCATGTAGCAAATTGGTTATATTTCAGAATCTGCTGACTGAGAGGGTGGATTCACCCTTTGTTCTTTAGAAGGAGTCTGATAAAAACCTGAAAACAGACAGAAGTTGACCATCAAGTCTGCTTTCCTCCAACTCTCAAAATGACCATGGCTGAAGAAATGGACAATGTGATTTCCATAAACGGACATCATGACTGACTAACATGATCCCACCATTTTTCAATCACTCATGTAATGCACAGCTAGATCTGATGGCCATAGTGCTACCCAATCTCCAGGATAGCTCAACAGTCTCCCAAACAATTTTAAAAATAATCTCCTGAACATGGTTAAGTGAAATCAAAGCAAATAAATCATAGAGGAGCATTAGGAAACAAAAGCATTGCCTTTGGACTCTTTCATTTAGTAATTGTTAACATATTGGAAATAACAAAACATGGCCATTTGACTGAGCAGGGATGAGGTCAGAGGTCATTCATGACCCCTTTAGAATTGCTGATCTCATAGTGACCCCATTCAGCTCATTTAGAGGTGCTGGGATGACAGCGGGAGGCATTTTTCAAAACTTAAAGCTGCCAAAGTGTTTTATTTCCATTAAAGGGCCCATTTGCTACAACCTGCTATAATTTACTATCTTTACCATAATCACCAATTCCCAGAGAAATGTAGAGAGTCCTTGTGTATATGTAAGGCTGAGATAGACAGATTCCTGGGCAGTCAGGGAATCAAGGGTTATGGGGAAAGGGCAGGGAAGTGGACATGATGAGTATTGAATCGGCCATGATCCTATTTAGTTTCTAAACCCAGAAATACTATTACATACAACTGAGTGAATTTCCCACCATCAAAATCACCGTGACTTCTTTCATTCCTTTTTAAACACTAACCACCAACAATAAAACACCCATGTGGCCCCCTGGATAGTTACATGCAAATCCTTAAGGGCACTGCAAACTATTAAAAGTGAGGGGGAGAGCAGGAAGAGGTGAAATTAAAATGGAATTGAATGGAATGATAAAATACTCCATCCCCTATGGCACCCACTTCTCTCTGAAGGTATTGAGAGCTTTGGTGAACATTGCATGTTCCCTCTCTAAGGACACCTGGGCCTGAGCATAACCATGGAAGAGGGACTGGCAGTCAGTAGAAATGATCCTCTCCACAGCCCACTGTCTAGCTCTGTTTATGTCCAGCCTGGTACGACCCAGGAGGAGACCCATGAGGAAGTCTTCCAATCTGTCCACACCCCTTCACGTCGGCTGCCCAAAGATAAGTTATGTGGGGTTAAAATGCAACCAAAAACACAACAAAAAATTTTGCAAAAGATTAAAAGATTATGCAATCGCCTACAACTAATAAGCCAAGATTAAATGGCAAAGTAGGCTCTAGGGGCCAAATGGCCTACTCCCGTTCCTATGTCTTCTGATCTTATAGAATCCTACAGCAAGTGACCCAGAGGATGGTAGACCAGCCAAAGACAGGAAGCCAGTGATTAGATACCATCCTTTGAAAATGGCTAAAGATTTCACAGAGTAGGAGAAATAAAAGAGCTCTCTTCAAATAGCACCATTCACATCCATTGGACTTCTTAAATCATTTCACAGCCATTGGAATGTATCTGAACTGTTATAATGAAGGGAACTTGGCAGCGAATTTGCTGACAGCAAGGTCCCACAAACAGCCAGATGTTGACGACCAGATAGTCATTTTCTGCAATGTTGACTGAAAGATAAACATTAGCCAGGACATCAGGACAACTCTCCTTCAAAATGCTGCCACAAAGCCAACTGAGAGAGCAGACAGACCTCAGATTAGTATCTCATCTGAAAGATAGCACCTCCAACAGCACAGCACACCCCAGACCAGGGCTTAAGTTGCTTTTACATTCAACTTCTGAAATGGGAATTGAACCCGAAACCTGACAATGCAAACGATTGAGATGTGGCTCATGCAAACTGATTGCAATGTTAATTATAAACCTTTATTTTAGATTGACTTGGTTTATCTGGGTTTATAATACATTCAAAGTATAAACGGTAAGTCACTTCAACCTTTCACAGAACTGCAATTTGGAGCTTGTTGGACATCTGCCACAGTCATCTTTGCATTACTAGTAAAATACTAAATAAGGCAATAGCAGTGTAATTCTTTCAAAAAATGAATAAACCTCCCTATTTTATTTTTAAATTCTGGCAAGTCTGCAAACAGGAATGTTCAAATAAAGCCAGTTAATGCCTTCTAACAAAAGAACATCTTGCTCGTTTCAAAACCCTGCCTGCAACTAATCTTAAGAAAAATAAACTTTTGTACAAAATCAACGAACGCTCCAGGATATTAAAATGTTTTTAATAAGCAGCAAACAGATACTAAACAAACAAACCTACTATCAGGAGAAACATCTTTACTCAGAGAGTGGGTTAGTGTAACATAATGAGATATGATAGCGTAAGGAGCTTCAGAGACTCAAGATGAGATGTAGTGTAGTGGTGAGGAGCAGTCATATTGAACTCAACATGTTACCTAGATCTGCTGGGTTTCTCTGGCCCTTCCTGTTTTTATTTCAGATCTCCAGCATCCGCAGTACTTTGTTTCTGTCTGTGATGGTGTATAAGGCATGTGATGAGTGAATCAAGCACGATGTGGGGCAGCATGGTGGTTAGCACTGTTGCCTCACAGCGCCAGAGACCCGGGTTCAATTCCCGCCTCAGGCGACCTGACTGTGTGGAGTTTACACATTCTCCCCGTGTCTCGGCGTGGGTTTCCTCCGGGTGCTCCGGTTTCCTCCCACAGTCCAAAAATGTGCAGGTCAGGTGAATTGGCCATGCTAAATTGCCCGTAGTGTTAGGTGCAGGGGTAAATGTAGGGGAATGGGTCTGGGTGGGTTGCGCTTTGGCGGGTCGGTGTGGACTTGTTGGGCCGAAGGGCCTGTTTCCACACTGTAAGTAATCTAATCTGATACTTCTCATCACAGGATGTGAAGCATTATCACACAACACAATCATGATCTTGCTCTCCAGTCTTGTGACAAGTCGAGGCTCCTGTTAGATGATATTACTGTTAATTATGTTTTCAATAAAAATTCACATTATTGACACTGAGTGAGCAGACTCCATTGACATTCTTTGGCATCACACCAAGACCAAGAATAGTCAACAACTGAAAATAGAACAATAAAACTGCAGAATTATTGCAACACAGATGGAGGACATTCAACCAATTGTACTGAGGAGTCAGACTCAAAATGTTAATGCTGTTTCACCCTCCAAAGATGCTGCCTGATCTGCTGAGTTTCACCAGCACTTTCTGTTTTTCTTATTGAACATTTCACTCCGTGGTGTGAAGGAGCCGGTGTTGGACTGGGGTGGACAAAGTTAAAGATCTGGTTACAGGCCAACAGGTTTATTTGGAAGTACAAGCTTTCGGAGTGCTGTTCCTTCATCAGATAGCTAGAAGAACATTCTGTCACCTTCTGCCCATAACCCTGCATATTGCAAGATAACCGTCTAAGTCCCTTTTAACTATATTGACTGAACTTGCCTACGCTACATTCACATACAGAGCATTGCAGACCCTAGCCACTCACTGGGTGGAAATGTTTCTTCTCATCACATTGCTGCTTCTTTTGCCAATTATTTTAAATTTACGCCTTGGCATTCCTGATCTTTTCACAAGTGGAACAGCTCCTCCTGATCTACTATGGATCCCTCATGACTTTGACAAAGTGAAGACTGCAGATGCTGGAGGTCAGAGTTGAGAGTGTGTTGCTGGGAAAGCACAGCAGGTCAGGCAGCATCCGAGGAGCAGGAGAATCGACGTTTCGGGCATAAGCCCTTCATCAGGATTCCTGATGTCCCTCTAGTTTTGGACTCCCCTACCCTGGGGAAAAGACCTTGGCTATTCACCCCACCCACGCCCTTCATGATTTTATGAACTTCTGTAAGGTCATCCCTTAACATCTGACCCTCCAGGGAAAATAGCCACAGCCTATTCAACCTTTTGCTATAGCTCAAATCCTGTAACCCTGGTAATATCCTTGTAAATCTTTTCTGCACCCTCTTAAGTTTCACAACATCTTTCCTATTGGAGAGCTACTCCAAAACTTGGTACAATAGTCTCCAAACTGTCTGATTCCAAATATCACTGGGTAACGATGAAATATTAAAGACATCCTTCTGCCTTCTATTGTCTATCAATAACTTTTGACCATCTGTGAAAGCTTGTACACTGATGAAAGTTTTCCATCATCTATCAATGGCCATTCATCAGGTCTTCCAAAACAACACTGTTTTTCAAACCTCTCTTCTATTGCAAAACCCTGCCTGCTTTGAGACAGTCTGCAAACCAACAAGACCACAACTACAGAGAAAAGGCTGTGTCATCTTACCTATCCAAGAACAGCAAGGCATAAAGTTTTTTCAAAGCCCCTTCAAGCCTGTTTCCAAAATCTCTGAGTTCACCTGCAAAGACGATGGTCCTTCGGCTATTTGAGCAATTACAATGGCCTCCACAATGTGCTAACCAGTCTTTTACTTCAAAGGAATTTTGTGCACAAAATAATGAAGTGCTTGGATAGAGTGGACAGGGAAGGGATCTCACTATCAGTGAGATCAATGACCGGGAGGCATGGATTTAAGATTAAAGCAGAAGGATTACAAAGGACATGAGAAAAACCTTTTCCATTCAAGGGACAATGATTAGATTAGATTCCCTACAGTGTGGAAACAGGCCTTTCAGTCCAACCAGTCCACACCGACCCTCCGAAGAGTAACCCACCCAGACCCATTTCCCTCTGACTAATGCACCTAACACTATGGGCAATTTAGCATGGGCAATTCACCTAACCTGCACATCTTTGGACTGTAGGAGGAAGCCAGAGCAAACCCACGCAGACATGGGGAGAATGTGCAACCTCTACACAGACAGTTGCCCGAGGTGGGAATTGAACCCGGGTCCATGGCACTGTGAGGTAGCAGTACTAACCACTGAGCCACCTTGTCACCCATGGGTGTCTGGACTTCACTGCCCGGTTTAGGGGTTGTGGTGAAATCCTCAACTCATTTAAAAGAAACCTGGATTTGCCCTGGAATCGCTGTAACCAGCAAGGCTACAGACCTGGTGGGATTAGATTGGTCAACAAGTCTATTCAGTTGGTCCAGACATGATGAGCTCAATGGGGATTCTGGATTAGAGTGGTGCTGGAAAAGCACAGCAGTTCAGGCAGCATCCGAGGAGCAGGAAAATCGACGTTTCGGTCAAAAGCCCTTCATCAGGAATGGAGGCAGAGTGCCCGAAGGTGGAGAGATAAATGAGAGGAGGGTGGGGGTGGGGAGAAAGTAGCAGAGAGTACAATAGGTGAGAGGGTGGGGGTGGAGGACCAGTTCCACCACAGAACACACCAGATGGCCTCCTTCTTTAGAGACCGCAATTTCCCTTCGGGCACTCTGCCTTTATTCCTGATGAAGGGCTTTTGCCTGAAACGTCGATTTTCCTGCTCCTCGGATGCTGCCTGAACTGCAGTGCTTTTCCAGCACCACTCTAATCCAGAATCTGGTTTCCAGCATCTGCAGTCATTGTTTTTACCACCATGATGAGCTCAATGGCCTCATTCTATGCCATGACCTTTCTGTTTTTCTATCACGATAAAACTGTCTTGATTCAGAACTCTGCTGTCTGAGCTTACCTGAACCTCAACACCCAAGTGGGAAAACTGCCTTCATTACTGGCCTGCTACAGACATGTAAGTGCTGACTATTCTATTCAGTTTCATATTTTGGGAGAAGCTCACTCTTTTATTTAATTGTATCTTCCTTGGGTGATTGGTGCATGTTTTGTCTAACAATAAACCCCGTTTCCGAAGTGAGTGTGAGTGCATAAATAGCACTCCCAATTTGAATCCACGAAAGCTGGGATGACGAGTTTTAAATGAACTACACCCTGACAAGGGCTTGGAAACACACATGAGCCTTCTCCAAAAATTAAATTACATGGATTGCAGATAGAAGAGAAGGAGAATTGGCATTTTCAGTCCATCTCTCTCTCACCTGACAGTAACAACATAGAGAATAGAAGATTAGCCAAGGTCAGGATAGCACTCTTGTTGTGACTGGTGATCCCAACCTTGAAGATGGACAAAGATTTGACAAAACAAAAGATAAGAAAGACTTGTGTATTTGATGATGGAGACAATGGACTGGGTAATGCTGGTATTGTTGCAAGTGAGGGAGTTGAGTGTGCTTTCTCTTGTTTGGGGTCACCGTCTAGCATTTATTGGTACAATGTTGCCTGTTCCACTTCCTGTTTGTGCTCCTCTGTGCCTCAGGACATTCCCAGAATAAAGATAGATAAGTCTGGAGTCGTCATACTTTGTAACTGCCAGGCGAGGCCCCAATGCCACATAAGGATTCCACCCAGAATGATTTTTTTTTGTCGTGAAGTCCACAGTGAAACAAGAAAGTGAGGGTACAGAAACCTGATTATAAAAACTGGCCAGGAGCATCACAAAGACTAGGAGTCTTGATCTGTTGGCTTCAGTAAAGTTTGAGAGTATTGTGGCTTTTTGTCTTGCACTGTAAAGCTTGTGTGCATTTGATGTTGAACAGTTCAGTGCCTGTTATCTCCAGATCTGATAAGCAAAGTCTCCTCACAGGATGTGTCGTAAAATGCCACATAACTGTTTATACCTTTCAGTAGCCTTTGAACCTGAAGATCACCCATTTCAGTCTTTATCGGTTTGTCTCTGAACTGTTAAAGAGAGCAGGCTGCGGCAGGGATACAGCAGTTAGTCATTTTATCCCGATATACATTTATGCATTAGCTGTAGATCAGTACATGTTTTACCGCAGTTGAAACCAATGAAAGCAACATTAGATTACTTCAGCACTTCCAATCAAATTTAGGATTCTTATATTTTTTTCCCTTTATTTTTGTGCACTTTTTGTTGAGCTTACTTGCTTTTAAGAGTTCAGGAAGCTCATATCAGTATTTGACCTCTCAGTTAATAGCCACATGTTCACATCCCACTCAATTCTAAACTTAACTTAATGATAATGGAGATAGGAGTTGAGGGAGTGCTGCATTGATGGTGGCGCTCTCTTTCAGATGTGAGCATCAGTGACTGGGCTAGCATTCATTGGCCATCCCTAATAACCTTTGACCTGAGTGGCTTTCTAAGGGCATTTCAGAGGGCAGTTAAGAGTCAACCACATTATTGTGGATCTGGAGCCACAAATAGGCAAAATTAAAAATCACGCAACACCAAATCAGAGTCCAACAGGTTTTTTTGCTCCTTCATCAGGTGGCTGTGGATCAGAATGATAAGACACAGAATTTATAGAAAAAGATTACAGTGTCATGCAACTGAAATGATATATTGAACAATATTGGTGTTGTGTAATTTTAACTATGTTCACTCTAGTCCAACACTGGCTCCTCCACATCACAAATAGGCAAGACCAGGTAAGAATGAAGACTTCCTTCCTTCAAGGATATTTGTGAATCGGGTGGCTTTTTAAAAAGAAAAATATCACCAATGATTATTATTAAAGTTAATTCTAGACATTTATTGAATTCAGATTTGACTATCTGTCTGCCATACTAGGATTAAACTCCATGTTCCCTGAATGTTAGCCTGAGATAACTGGTTGCTAATCCAGGACTGTGACTCCTTCTCACCTCTGCCTGCTCACTTTGACAAGGAAGGAATTGGTATTGAGTTAAAATTTTAAAAACTGCTATTTCATATTTTATTCACACGAACACCCACATTCAATTTGCTGGACATAGAGTCATAGAGATGTACAGCATGAAAACAGACCCTTCGGTCCAACTCCTCCATGCCGACCAGATATCCCAACCCAATCTAGTTCCACCTGCCAGCACCTGGCCCATATCCCTCCAAACCCTTCCTATTCATATACCGATCCAAATACCTCTTAAATGTTGCAATTGTACCAGCCTCCACCACATCCTCTGGCAGCTCATTCCATACACGTACCACCCTCTGCGTGAAAAAGTTGCCCCTTAGGTCTCTTTTATATCTTTCCCCTCTCACCCTAAACCTATGCCCTCTAGTTCTGGACTCCCCAACCCCAGGGAAAAGACTTTGTCTATTTATCTTATCCGTGCCCCTTTTAATTTTGTAAACCTTTATCATCTAGATAATAACTATATATCTCAGACAGTTTGCAAAATAATAACAAATGAAAACTCTTACCTGCATTTTAGTTTAATAAAGCAAAGTTTTGATCACAACTCCTAGACAAATTCTTGCAAATAAGCAATAATGTGGACAGTTCTTTCATAAGAGTACCTTCCAGATTGATATCCATCTCTTCTGTCTTCAGTGACTACGTCTCTCTGTCTAGTCTTGGCTCTCCTCATTCCACATACAAAGATTGTCAACAAAGATACAGAAGAGATAGATGCAAAGTTGAAACAGCAAAGCCTAGGAAAGGAATGTGATGTTCACAGAAGATATTCTGTATTTTCATAATTATGTTGTAAAATGTATTCTGTACATTGGCAAAGTGGCAATTTTTTGAAGTGTTGTCACAGCTGCTTCAGAACAGGATTTGCAAACAAATTCAATTTATACCATACCAATAACAAAATGCCAAAAAAGACACATTTCTACTTGTAGTAATATAAGTAAAAAATTGCCAGAATCATCTACACATAAACCCTTACTAGGTATTTGATATCATCAGTTTACTTTGTCTTTCAGAAGTCAAATTCAATGAACATATGCTGTTCAGATCTTCAGATCCCACATCGGTCTCTCTTTGAACTATAATTTGAAAGAGGAAAAGAAATCTGTATTTATAAAGTAACATTAGCAGTTCTATGTTGAAGGCAGTTCAATAGTAACTTTCAAAAGAGAATTGGATCAATTCTTAAGAGGAAGGAAATTGCAGAGCTTTGAGGAAAGAACAATTGGGAATAGGATTAATTGGAAAAAGCTGTCAGAGAGCCAAAACGGGCTTGATGGGCCAAATGGCCTTCTTCTCTGATGTAAGGTTTGGTGAATCTTTCGCCTCCACTGGCTTTGCTCATGGTCAGGAGACATTGTTCACCCAGTTACGAGTGTACTCTGCTGTGAAGCTTCCATTTTAATCAACAGTATAGTTTGAACTTGTCCAAGAGTTGAGCTGCTTTCGGTTGTTTCTTTCGGACAGATGTTCATTCAGTCAGCACTTGCTTACTCACTGGCAGTTTAATCAAAACCTTAGTTTAAATGGTGCCAGTGAGTGGGGTGCTTCCTGGCAGATGTACAGCCACATGTTGCAGTAGCCAGCTGGTAAGCTACTTCAATGTTACATGGACCATGCGAGTAAAAACATGGCATTTTAAACATCTTACTTGTTAAAGTGAGAATTGTCTCTTAAAACTGCTATTTCATATTTTATTCACACTAATACCTACATTCAATTTGCTGGACATCTAGATAATAACTATGTATCCCAGACAGTTTGCAAAATAACATTCCCTCCATACAATACATCTGACATTAGACAGATGCATATTAATAAATCACATACTAATACCAGCACTTGTATTTCAAAGCTATGCCCTGATGAAGGAATGAAATGTGTCGCTAAATATATCACCTTTGTTAAATGCTAATAAACAATGTATAGCACATGAACTGTGTGTGGACTAAGGAGCAATCTAATTGATAGAGTAGGATAATTAACATTGTGCATGGGTTGAAAAGAAACAGTTCCTTGGGTCACTGAGTGTAAACAAATAATCACAGAACTACACTGTTCAGAGATGTTGTCAGGAAATATTTCTTCACACGACGGACAGCGGAAATTCTCTCCCCCAAAAAATGCTGTTGACACCAGGGACCAATTGAAAAGATTAAAACTGATGTTCTCAGACTTTTATTTGGCAATGAGTACTGAACCAAGAGAGGAAATTGAAGTTAAGATCCAGATCAACTGTGATCTAACTGAACAATGGAACTGTTTAATGGACTGAACGGCCTATTCTCCCCCTGCATTAAATCTTCCTGGTAATAGATAAACACACACATCAACATTGTTGATATATCCCCTCACACTGACTGAATTTCTGCTATCTACTGGCTATCTGCATGACTTGGGATAACTAATCTTTGTCTGGACTGTTTCTTATTGTGGGCCACAGTTTTTTAATGCACGACCACAGAGGTAGAAAAGCTTTGGCAATGGAGATAGATTTTAAGGAGAGGCTTAAAAGAAGTTAGTCTAGAGTCATTGAGTCATGCAGCCTGGAACCAGACCGTTCGGTGCAACTAGTCATATAGTACAGAAACAGACCCTTCAGTCCAACCAGTCCATTCCAATCATAGTCCCAAACTAAACTAGTCTCACTATGTGCTTGGCCCATATCCCTCTGAACATTTCTTATTCATTTACCTATCTAAATGCCTTTTAAATGTTATAACTGTACCTACATCCACCACTTCCTCTGGATGTCCATTCCACACATGAAACCCTCTCTGTGTAAAAGATTTGCCCCCATGTCTTTTTAAAATCTTTCTCTCTCACCTCAAAAATATCGCCCATAATCTTGAAATTCCCCACCTGAGGGAAAATACACCTGCTATGCACCTTATCTATACCCCTCATGGTTTTATAAACCTCTATAAAATCACCTCTCAAACTCCTATGGTCCAGTGAAAAATTTCCAGACTATCCAACCTCTCTCCTTATAATTCAAACTCTCTATTCCTCATAAACTCCTGGCAAATTTCTCCTGAACCCTCTCCAGTTTAATAATATCCTTCCTATAACAGGGCCACCAGAACTGGACACAATACTCCAGGAGAGACCTCACCCACATCCTGCACAACCTCAACATAATGTCCCAACTCCTATACTTGCCTGGCAATGAAGTCAAGTGTACTAAACTATAGAGAGTGACCTCCACGACATGGGACCATCAGTGGAAGACCATCAACGGTCTGAGGGAACTGCAAAAAAGGGGAGATTCCAAATTCTTGAAGGATTTATCACAGCAGGTTAGGAGCAGTGAGGCCATTGAAGGAACTTGAACAACAGGATGAGAACTATAAAGTAGAGGCATCAGAGCCAATAGGATTCAGTGTGTACCCAAATGGTGGGGACATGGTGTGGGTTTGGGCACAGAACTGCAGAGTTTTACATCTGAATCTTATAGAGAATGGGGGAGCAAAGAACAAAGAAAATTTGCAGCCCAAGAACAGGCCCTTCAGCCCTCCAAGCCTGAGCCGATCCAAAAATCTACTGACTAAACCTGTCGCCCAACTCCTAAGCATCTGTATCCCTCTGCTCCCCACCTACTCCTGCATCTGTCCAGACGCATCTTAAATGAATCTACCCTCCCTGCCTCTACCACCTTTGCTGACAAAGCGTCCTAGTCACCCACCACTCTATGTGTAAAGTAAGGGGAGTGGGAGGCTGGACATAAAATCATAAAGAATAGTCAAGTCTCAAGGTAGCCAAGGTCAGCTTCAGTAGATATTGGCCATAAAGAGCTGAAAATGTGTTGCTGGAAAAGCGCAGCAGGTCAGGCAGCATCCAGGGAACAGGAGAATCGACGTTTCGGGCATAAGCCCAAGCCCTTCTTTCGGGCATAAGCCCTTCCTGAAGAAGGGCTTATGCCCGAAATGTCGATTCTCCTGTTCCCTGGATGCTGCCTGACCTGCTGCGCTTTTCCAGCAACACATTTTCAGCTCTGATCTCCAGCATCTGCAGACCTCACTTTCTCCTCATTGGCCATGTAGATATTGGCCATGTAGTAACCACCACCTTCAGAGGGGCAGTTAGGCTTTGGCAACAAATGCAGGGTTTATCAGTGACATTGAGATCCTACAAAAGCATTTTTTAGAAAAGCTTCCCAGTACATGAAGTGTTACAGCAAAACCTAGTACAGTGTCCAAGCCTGAGACATAAATCACTCGTGATCTAACTGAAAGTGGCTTGAGGGGTTGAAGGGCCTATTTCTATTCCAATGTTTCCATAACAAAATACTTCAAGGCAGAATTGTTTTGTGTTGACTGAATGTAATACTGAGACAAACTGGAACCAAAGAATGTATTTCTTATGCAAATCCACACAGCAATTATTTGACCTACACAGCTTGCTCTGATGGTATTTAAGTCGCTGACAATTTGTTGTTGTCTTTCATATGTCTTCAATTACAGCTGATTAAATGCAGCTGTTTAGCTTGTGTGCTTTCTATCCAACACGTGCCTCATGCCCCAATACCCCAACGACAATTGGCAAATGATTGATTGTGGGCCCCTGGGCAAATTAAAGATAATAATGTAATGTGCATTTCAGCAATATCCTCTGTAATTTCACAATAGCCAGACCTTTCCAAGTCTTTATTTCTGTCCTATCTATTTTGTTCATGGGAACTGAGCATCGTGCACAAGGCTCGCATGTACTCTCCAGTCCTAATTGCCTTTGAATAGTTGATGGTGAGCCACTTTCTTGAACAGTTATAGTACACGTTGTGTAGGTGCAACAACAATGCTTTTAGAGACAGAGTACAGGATATTGACACAGTGGTTTTTAGGAACAGCAAAATGATTCAAAGGCAGGAGAATGCTAACCACTTGTTAGCATTCCCATTTGTGGTGCTGGAAAAGCACAGCAAATCAGGCAGCATCCGAGAATTCCTGATGAAGAGCTTATGCCTGAAATGTCGATTCTCCTGATCCTCAGATGCTGACTGATGTACTTTGCTTTTCCAGCACCACACTCTGATCTCCAGCCCTCACTTTCTCTTAGTATTCCCATTTGCCTACTCATCTTTGCCCTTCTAAGCAGTAGAAGTTGTGGATTGAAGATGTCAGGCTAAGTTGTCTTGGAGGTGGTACACATGAAGCAGAGTGAAAATGTTAGGTGGCCAAAGGGGTACCAATCAAACCAACTGCAGATGGTGTTGAGCTTCTTCAGTGCTGTTGGAGCTGTCTTCATCCAGGCAAGTAGAGAGTAATTCATTACACCTCTAACTTGTGCCTTCGGTCCAGCTGGGGGTTTTGGAGATGAGACATTTTTCACAGCATTCCCAGCTTCTGCCATGCTCCTGTAGCCACAGCATCTAATTGGTTGGGCCAGTCCAGACTTTGTCTAATGTTGATCTTTTGATGGTGGTAGTGGATGATTCAGGCATTCACTGCATATCAAGAGGAGATGATTAGGTTCTCTCTTGCTTGGGACGGTCATTGACCTGATATTTGTATGGCAACAGTGTTTTCCCCTTATCAGCCTAAGCTTCAATGCTGCCCAGGTGCTGGTCCTGATGATGGGCTTATGCCCAAAACATCGATTCTCCTGCTCCTCGGATGCTACCTGACCTGCTGTGCTGTTCCAGTACTACACTCTCGACAAGGGTGCTGGTATGCATGGACTGTTTCGTTATCTGAGAAAATGTAAATGGAACTGATTTCAATGCAATCATCTGCAAAAATCTCCATTTATGATCTTATGATCGAGCGAAGGTAATTGATAAAGCAGCAAGGACCGAGACCAGCAACCTGATGAACTCCTGTAGAGATGTACTGTGGTTAATATGAGGGACCTCCAACATCGAGAGTCACCTTTCTTTATGTCATCTATATGTACAACCAATAGAGAACCCTCTAGTGCCATTTATTTTCAATTTGCTAGGGCTCTCGATGTTACACTCAGTCAAAAACTCAGTGAGCCTGAAGATCGCTTCAAATCATACACTGTATCCTATATGTCAAAGGTAGTGTTTTTAACTTCTAGAATTCTGTTTCTTTTTCCATTGAAGTCTGCAGCCGACTGGTCATAGCGGATGGTGAACTGATCATCAGTTGGGATGGCTATTGCTGGATAAGTTCTGGTTGCTCACACTGTCGTCATTTTGCTGAGGACTAAGATCAGAGCTGTCATGGGGAAGGTAAGGGCTGCTGGATCACAGGGGTTTGTCTGGGTGGGCACACTGGATGCTGGAGGTGGTTATAAAAGTTCTCACCTTCTGGACGCTGAAGGTTTTTCCTGGACGGAGCTACTGAGCTTCCCACAGGAAACTTTAACCAAGTGCAGTCAGAGGCAAGAAGTGCCACAGCTCCTCAGAATGGATTAACCCCCACACTTCCTGTCTGCCTCAGATAAAGATTCAAGTCAGTGGATTGGAATTACGTCTTTTCTTTTGTCCTTTACCTCCATAACGTGACCCCCAACCTACCCTCTTTTTGGTTAAAATCGGTCCAGTCTTCACTGAGGAAGCAATAAAGAGGAAAAGAAAACAATGGAAGCAGTCAAGAGGAATATTACAAATTAAGACAAAATAGAGAGAGAAGTATAAATATCATTACAGTGATCTCCCGTACTCATGGGGGATACATTGCAAGACCGACCGCGGAAGCCCGGATCCACGGATAGAAACAAACCCATTTATTGAAATGGGAAACGTACCTTCCCAGCAGCCTCCTGGTCCCTGGTTCTGGAACATTCCCTATAATATATTCAGGCTGCAGTAAACCACGGGTAACTGAAACCACAGTAACCAAACCCGCAGATATGGGAGAAGCCCTGTAATGGATTCTGGTTGCTTTTATGCAACGGTGATTGGAAGCCATACTCAAGCAAATGACTGAACATTTATTAACAATTTACACTATTTACAGACACGGTTTCGAGTACAAGCTGCCATTAGAACCTTCTTCCCTAAGGTTCCAATTCCGTGTAACCTGACATTACTGATGATGCTGCCTAGCTATTGGCTTATGTACCAGGAATTACTAACAGCCAAAACTGAAGAAGGATAATGGTCTGAGCCCCAGTGCATTGCACCCAATAAGCAATCGGGGAGGAGATAGCGGAGGCATGGAAAGCAGCGCTAAAATCAATATCTAATGGAATGGAAACATAGAAAACAGGAACAGAAGTTGGCCATTCAACCCCTTCAGTCTGACTCCACTATTCAAATGATCATGGCTAGGCTATGACTGAAATCAGTTAATGTTTTGGGTCCAATAATCCTTTACGGGGACTGATGGCAGTGAGGAAAATTTTCCACAGATGCTGCCTAACCTGCTGAGTTTTTCCAACAATTTCTGCTTTTTGGTTCTGATTTCCAGCATCCACAGTTCCTTGTCCTGTTCAGTATTGTGTTCCCGCTATCATCCCTTACGTTTTGATTCCTTTAGCCCTCAGGACTGTATTTATCGCCTTCTTGAAAGCATTTAATGTTCTGGCCTCAACCACTTGTTGTGACAAAGAATTCCACAGGCTCATCACTCTCTGGGTTAAGATCTCCCTCCTTATCTCAGTCCAAAACGAACTACACGAGATCCTTAGATTGTGACGCGTAGTTCTGAACTCCTCAGTCATCAGGAGCCTCCTTCCTGCATTTACAGTTTGAATCCTCATAGAATTTTACGTGTTTTTCTTAGATTTCCCCCCTCATTCTTCTAAGTAAATACAATCCTATTCATCCAGTCTCACTTCATGTGTCTGTCTTACCATCCCAGGAATCAGTCTGGAGGCACTTTGTCACACTCTCTCCATCGCCAGAATGTCCTTTCTCAGATAAGAAGATTAAAAACAGCACACAGCTGCCTTCCAGGTATGGTCTCAGCAAGGCCCTGGACGATTATAGCGAGACATCCCTGCTCCTGTACTCAAATCTTCTCACTATGATGGCAAACATGCCATTTGCTTTCTTAACCGCCTGCTGCACATTTTGATAAAGAAATAGTGAACAGCAAGTGTAAATGAAGTATTATCCAGCGAACAATAGGTCAGTTACTGTAATATCAATCTCGAAAAAACACTGGACTGTTCAGTCATAGAAATGTACTGCACATAAATGGACCCTTCAGTCCAACTCGTCCATGCCGATCAGATATCCTAACCCAATCTAGTCCCACATGCCAGCTCCCAGCCCACATCCCTCCAAACCCTTCCTATTCATATGCCCATACAGATGCCTTTTAAATGTTACAATTGTACCAGCTTCCACCACTTCCTCTGGCAACTCATTCCATACACGTACCACCCTCTGTGTGATAAAGTTGCCCCTTAGGTCTCTTTTATATCTTTCCCCTCTCACCTTAAACCTATGCCTTCTGCTTCTGGATTCCCCTACCCCAAGGAAAAGACCTTGTCTATTTACCCTATCCATACCCCTCATGATTTTATAAGCCTCTATAAGGTCACCCCTCAGCCTCCGCCTCTCCAGGGAAAACAGTCCTAAACTATTCAATTTCTCCCTCTAGCTCAAATCCTCCAACCCTGGCAACATTGTTGTAAATTTTTTCTGAACCCTGTCAAGTTTCACAATGTCCTTCCAATAGGAAGGAGACCAGAATTGCATGTAATATTCCAAAAGTGGCGTAACCGATGTCTTGTACAGCCGCAAATAATAGAAATGTTAAATATAATTTTCAAAAAAGGAATGATGGATTCCTAATAGAAAGATCATATTAACTAACCTTATTGGATCTTTTGAGTTAATAGTTGATCAATTCAGAATAGACAGTGATTGTATGTTTTTATGCTGTCAGATATAACATCCATTATACAAGAAACAGAGATGATGAATAACACGGTATTGACAAAAAGATCTTTATGATTTCATGGTCTCCTATGTTTATAAAGAGATTGTCCATCTTTGAGCAAAGACATATTATTTAGAACATCCATTATTCAGAGAGTTAACATGGATTTCCTTGGCTTAGCTTAAAAATTTGTTAGTCGACTTTTTTTCTGTGCATTGCTCACAGCTGTTTCCTTTATCTTCAGCAACCAATGAATTTTCCATTCAGTAATTATCAAATGGCTACATTTGGCTAAAAACTGGTGATACATTCCATAGAATTACTGTACACCCAGCATGCTGCAACAGCACCCAACAACCCCCCCCCCCCCCCCCGGATTACAACATATACACTCAGCAGCGAATTAAATGCAACACAATTATTTTGAGTGCAATGAATTCAGGGACTGAACTTTGCAAGATCAGTTTGAATTTATGCCATTTAGGCCATGGCTGGATTTGCAAATTCTTTACTAGCAAAATCCTGCTGTGGATTTGAGCCGCGTCCATGTGAATGTAGATGAAGTTAGGCAACAGAGAGAAGGTTTAAATATTCTCCCACTCCAGCCCCATGGAATAGTGTATTCTTATTGCTCATGGAAGGAGACTTTAGGCTAGGAACTCTGCTGTCCACTCTGTGCTCCTCTCTCCAAACCCTATCCCAGTCTCTGATTTTCTTTAGAGCTCTGTATCTTCTCTATAACCATTGCCGCTTCCTTGGCCTTTTCATCCGTGACTCAGATGTGATCTCTAATCTCCCCTTTCTATGACCTGATCCTCCTCTGTTCCATCATTCAGAGACTAAACATGATTTTTTTTGGAGCCAAGGGGAGGCGCTAGTGTAGTGTTAATGTCACTGATCTAATAACCCAGAAACCCTAGACTAATATTCTGGACTTGAATCCCACCATGGCAGATTGGGAAATTTTGTTTTAATTAAAAAAACAAATCAATTATAATACATTGGTAAAAAGGCAACCATGTGTCACAGCTAATTGTCATAAATAAAACAGTCTGGTTCACTAATGTTCTTTCGAGAATGAAGTCTGCGCGCTCGGTCTGGCCTACCTGTTACTCCAGATGCATAGTAATGTGGTTGAGTCGTAACTGTCCTCTGCTAGATAATAAATGGTTGCCCAAATAGTGATCCCCAAATCCCGTGAATTATTTTAAGAATAATTCCATAATTTTTTCACTTCTCTACCCAGTTCCGAGGAAGAGTTACATTGGGCTCATAACATTAATTCTGTTTCGGTCCCCACAGACATTGCCAAACCTGCTGGGTTTATCCAGAACATTAGTTCAATCCTGACCATCCTAACAATTATGATTTTTAGCAGATGAACATTCAACTCACTTTTATAACATTCTGATATTGGTTATTTTAGTCTCAGTATTAACCCATTTAAAAACAAACAGTTTGAAATTGTAGAGGTGCTTCATGAGACCATGTTAATATTCTCCACTAATATTGCTATCAGTAATAGTCCAGGCTTGGGTGTAAGCATATTTCATGCACCAGATAGTGAGAGATATAGAGAGGAAAACTCCAGCAAATTGTGTTAAGGTACATAACAGCTATGACCTATTTGGAGGGGCTAGTGAGTCCTGGGAAGAGACCGGCGCTGGGGAGGCGGTCCTGAAACTTACCTTGGAGCAGCTGAGTGCTGGTGTGGAGCGGCAGCCTGGGGCTTTGAGCAGAGCAGGGACGGCTGTTAGACTGGGGTCTGGTGTGGGCAGTCAGACCACGTGTGGAGGCTCTGCGCTGAGCTGCTATGACGCAATGTCTATTTGAAATTTCCTACCTTACTTTAGTGTCAACCTTTTATGATGTCCTTTTTTAAAATTTATTTTTCAACTCTGTAAAGTAATGCAACTACTTTTATTTCTCGACTGTATCCAAGAATTGTACCTGGATACTTATACCTAAGTTGGCTCCATAAAAAGGCAGACATTGTAAAAGCTTTTCGCCGTACTCCCATAGTGGAGCACATATGACTATAAAAGAATATTCTAGAAAAGGATATTCCATTCTAAAGATGAATGGTCTCTACTGGTTCATAATATTTAGAATAATGGAAAAGAAAAGCACAGAGAATTGGGCCATTCGGCCCATCGTGTCATTTTAATGTAATCCATACTATGCAGTAATTTTGATAGGTAAAAACAATGACTGCAGATGCTGGAAACCAGATTCTGGATTAGTGGTGCTGGAAGAGCACAGCAGTTCAGGCAGCATCCAAGGAGCAGTAAAATCGACGTTTCAAGCAAAAGCCCTTCATCAGGAATACAGGCAGAGAGCCTGAAGGGTGGAGAGAGAAGCTAGAGGAAGGTGGGGGTGGGGAGAAAGTAGCATAGAGTACAATAGGTGAGTGGGGAAGGGGCTGAAGGTGATAGGTCAAGGAGGAGGGTGGAGTGGATAGGTGGAAAAGAAGA
>NC_057740.1:32660861-32692026 GCF_004010195.1 Chiloscyllium plagiosum
GAGGAAGAACGCCTCATCTTCCGCCTCGGAACACTTCAACCCCAGGGCATCAATGTGAACTTCAACAGTGTCCTCATTTCCCCTTCCCCCACCTCACCCTAGGTCCAAACTTTCAGCTCAGCACTGTCCCCATGTCCTACCTGCCTATCTTCTTTTCCACCTATCCACTCCACCCGCCCCCCGACCTATCACCTTCAGCCCCTCCCCCACTCACTTATTGTACTCTATGCTACTTTCTCCCCATCCCCACCCTCCTCTAGCTTATCTCTCCACCCTTCAGGGTCTCTGCCTTTATTCCTAATGAAGGGCTTTTGCCCGAAACGTCGATTTTACTGCTCCTTGGATGCTGCCTGAACTGCTGTGCTCTTCTAGCACCACTAATCCAGTAATTTTGAGATGTTTTAGCTTCTGACTTTTTGTGAAGCATGACATATAATTTGCACCATTCTATTTGCTGTCCCATGATACTTAAGGAATGTGAAATGCAAGTTGACTTCTCCAAAAACACATATATATATAGTATTTTAATAAATTTGTCAGGTTATGTAAGTACCCAAACCAGAGACATCAACAACAGAGGAATCGTTGAGAGCTGTGGCAGATTGAGGAAGATTTGCAGGGTGGAAGGGATGCTCATGTAAAATTATTTGATCTTACACTTGTTAAGTTTAATGAATAGAAGACTGTCTTTTGATGGATTTGTCAATCCTTCAAAACTGAATTTCAGTTCCAGTACTGGTACCTAGGCAGTCTTTAGGGCCTAAATACCTTCTGGGGAAATTCTGCTGAATATTATTTGGTTACTCCAAGCAATCTCGGTGTAGGAATTCCACAAAGTGCCCTTGTAATGTTTATTATGAAACAATTCTTTTATTTAGGAGTTATAGTAAAATCATGAGAGTGTTCTTTTAGATCAAGCCCATGATTGAGCTCGGACTAACTGCTCTTACAAGACCCCAGAACAGACTCAATGGCCCA
The DNA here is from genome assembly GCF_004010195.1 of Chiloscyllium plagiosum. Classification (NCBI taxonomy): domain Eukaryota; kingdom Metazoa; phylum Chordata; class Chondrichthyes; order Orectolobiformes; family Hemiscylliidae; genus Chiloscyllium; species Chiloscyllium plagiosum. The sequence goes on from NC_057740.1 coordinate 32,661,840, forward strand.
ATTCTTGCTGCAATATTGCATGGCTTGAATAATTAGCAGAAGTAGGTTAGCAGAGGGAGGACACAGTTTTGGACAGTAAACCCCACAGAGGCTCCACCACACCCACTGATCCCACCTTGTGCTGGATATCTTTTATTGTTGACTCATGGAGGGGAATGTCCTTGGAGAGGTTAAAGGAAGGAGCAGCTAGGTCTGATTCACAATCCTTGGTCAGTCTTGATGCTCGTTGTGTTGTGGTGGATCCTGAAGGGCTGAGAGGAAGCACTCCTGCCCATCCTGATGCACAAGCAGTGCTGTAAAGACATGTCATCCTCATCTCATGCTGGGTTTCATGAGGCTTGAGAAACTCAGACAGTCATTGCATGTAACGCTTGTTAAATTAGAGGCTGTCAATGGAAGTTTTAAACTGCTAAATCTCCCCACAAATACCTCCATGTCTCTTGAACTGCCTCCATTAAACCTGCAGTTTGGTGCCTTTTGCAGGAGCTGCACTTGCAACGGATGATAATTCTAATATCTGTCCTAATCCCAACCAGTTTTTGGCTGTTAAAATTCACCCTCATAATTCTATACACTGAAGGGAGAACAATTTTGCAAAATACTTAAATTTTTGTGACCTGTTCTGTAGAAATCAGAGGAATCAACATCTGTTTGTACTGTTTCCATATAGAATTCAGTCAAGATTATGGCAAAAGAGCCTTTATAGAGAGCTGGTTCTGTCATCAGCATCTTCAAATCAGACCTTAGGGATACAGGTTATTCTGAGAGGATGCCAGAAATGCTGTAATGATATTTAACAACATCACATTATCTTGCAGGAAGATATAAAGAAAGAAGTAAATAAACTGCATTTATGTAGCATCCTATCATGTCCTCCAGATGTCCTAAAGTTCTTCAAATCCTTCTAAAGAGCAGTCACCCCAGAGAGAAAGTAAACAGCAAAAACCGAAGAACACTTGAAAACAGAATTCTATTTTAAAAATGTACAAAATGAGTTGGACTCAATCACCAGTTTTACTATTGTCTTTTATAATGGAGTTAGGAGACTTGAATTGATTCTTTTCCTTGTCCCAGTCCTCCACTGGTCACAATAGAGTTTTAATTTAAAAAGGAAGGTAACATTACCAATGAGTGGATATCAGACTGAATATACTCAGTATCCAGAAACAAGTTAGACAAGCTCCTTAAGTGACGAATGAAGAACTAGCTTATTGCAAACAGATCTTACTCAAGCAAAGATTCAAAGACAATTAAGAAAAGGATTAAATTGCATAAATCTGATAAAAACTACCTTTCTTGAAAACTAACATGCATGTCCTCCAAGTCAGGGAATAAATATGAGAACTCAATAGGGTGTTACTTCAAAAGAACTGTGGTTAAGTGACAGTCAAATTCAGAAAAAAAAAATATTATTTACAGATTATCATAAATGTCCCTCTGTAGCCAAAGTTTCTTTCTACTCAAGCTGTTGGATTTCATCCTGGATTATGTATGGATGGCTGATTTATTTTTATCTGGAGACAGTAGAATTGACTTGAAATTCTCATTAAGAAATCTCCACTTGGGGTTATGAATTCTTCCAGTGGATTGCAACTTACACACTTTGATGAGTGGTATGTCAGACAGGCAAAGAGAGAGAGAGAGAGAGAATGATATTGCTCCAGAGAATTATCTCTCAAATCTCTCTGCACAAAAATTCATTAGTTTTATTACACCCACACACTGGGTCTTATTACCTATCTCTGAAATTAATATAAATTCAGTGACTCGAGGCAAGCAACTTGTGTTCTTTGCAAAGGCAATATTTTTTCTCTATTACTTTGCAAGGTGTTATTTCCAAAAAGTCCAAGATATAGATACGTGTCTCATCAATAATATTCTAAATTAATATTTCAGATAATGCATCTTCACACCACTACTCTTATGCAGTAAATGTTGCAAGCAAGTTAAGTTTCAGTTACGAAGATCAATATAATATTTGAGCTAAACTGGCCAGCTGAGAATGTCCATGATTATCTGGAATGTTCATTCAACAGGAGCAGAATTCTATATCTTCAGGAAGCCTTTTAAGTTATTGACCAAATTCAATTATGCACTTTGTTAGAGTCCAGCTGATGTATCCTAATTAGAGATAAGGATATTTCTGACATGTATTGTTACAAATAATCCTTTTGAAAAATTGTATGGTGGACAACATATATGGAACAAACCATTATTTTCCAAATGGTGGAGCATTCTCATTTAGGTTGGAACTTCTAGGTCTTCAAATTACTTCCTAACCAAACAACCGAGTTTCCTGCAGCAGTTTCCTGGCATTGGTGTGGCAACGCCCTGGCACTGGCGTGGTGACCTCCTGTTGTTAGTGTGGCAATCTCTCGGCCTGGTACAAAGACCTCTTCCCGCAACGGCCTTCAGTGTGTCATGTCACTGGCATGGTGTGGAGCCAGCGCCCAGTGCAGACTGAAAGCTAAGTGCTAGCATGGTCTGCTGTACTGAGCTCTTTACTGTACTGCTGGACATTTTATTTCTGTAACAAATATTGTAACAAAAGAAGATGTGCCTCGGTACTTTTGTACCTAAGTTGTTGTTGTAATTGCCAACATATAAACTTTTCACTATACCCATTGAATATATGTGACAATGAAGACTATTCTATTCTATTCTATTCTGTTCTATTGCCTAACTCATTATATTCTTTTTTTAACAACATTCAAAGGTTTGTAAGATTGTCTGACACTGACAGCATACCTGTGTGAAATTTTGATGGTTGGAGTTAAAGTAGACTGAAGAAAACATGAAAACAAAATCAAGCTTCTGACCAAGACTGTCTCAACTAGAGCATCTTGAATGGAATAAACTGCTCCAGGCTTTGCAAGAAGGATCTGGAAACTTTTATTTCTGGACAAGACCTGTTGTGTGCTTTGATGACGCTATGTTAATTCCTTGAAGTTTTGATGATTCAATTACATATTGCGGATGAGAAATCAAAAGCATAAAAGTTGGAGCTGTCTGAACAGTGAGTATATTCGAGCAGTGAGCATAGTCTTGTAAAACTATTATTAAATCAAGTATGTCGAACATTCTTCCAGATTAATGTCAAAACTTAGACTCTGGAAGATTTATGGAATATCCTGGCTGATAGGAGATGCATAGAAGCGAATAGTTCCTGCAGAGACAAGGAAGAAAATTTTGGTTTAATAAAAACATAATCTGACTTTAATGATGTAGCAATGAAGTCATTTCTCTTTGACCCTGAACTGTATATATGTGGGATTAGGAATATTGCCCATTTTTTTGCAGCTACTGTATAAGCCGTACAGGGGAGCTTGCAATTAATCCAGAAAAAATATTTACATGGTTGACATGAGCTGACTCAATGGGATACCTTCTACTTGTGCTCAAATTATCATACGAATTACAAACTGATGTAGGCCATTCGGCCTCTTAACCCTGTCCCGACATTCAAAAAGATCTTGGTTATCAGATTGTAGACTTTGATGTACCTTACCATCTAATTCCAAGAACCTTTAACCACCTAGTTAATGAAGAATCTATCTACCTCTAACTTAATAATATTTACAAACCCTGCATCAATCAAGGTACCAAAGACTCGCAACCCTCTGCAAGAAAATAAAACTATCTTCTGGTTACCAACTTAAATGGGAGAGCCATTATTTTTAAACTGAGTCTCCCCCACAAGGGGAAATATCCTTTCAACATTCTCCCCTATCAAGTCCTTTCAGAATCTGATGTGTTTCAATAAGACCCCCCCCCCTTCATTCTTGTAAATTGCAACCTGCGCTCAGTTAAGTATCCACATTTACTGACAACACAAAATCAGGCAGCATTGACGATAGCATAACATTACAACAGGATGTTGATAGATTAGGTGATGGGTAAAGCTGTCGATTTTAATATAAGCAAGCATGAGGCTATCTATTTTGGATTGAGAAAGGATCATTCAGGGTATTTTTTAGAAAGCATAAAGTTAAATACGGTGAATGTCCAATGGGATTTGGGGATTCTGATGCATAGCTCTTTAAAGTGCTGAAAAAAAGCCCATGGAATTCTAGCCTTCATTTCCAAAGCCCGGGGTATAAGAATCCAGACTTTATGCTGCAATTATACAAAACCCTATCCAGACCCTAATTAGCACACTGTGAGCAGGACTGGGCACCTTAGGATGAAATGTTTGGCCCTGGATGGATTTCAACGCAGGTTTACAAGGATACTGGACTTCAGGGGTTATGTTACAAGGAGAGATTAAAAACCTAAGCCTTTATTCTCTAGAATTCAGAAGGTTAAAGAATGATTTAATTGAGGTCTTCAGGATATTAACAGGGAAAGATGGGAAGATAAAGATTAACTAGTTCCATTGGTTGAAGATTCTAGAACGAGGGACAGAGTCTAAGAATTAGCGTCGGGTCATTCGGGGAGATGTTAGAAAGCAATTGTACACACAAAAGGTAGTGGAGGTTTAGAAGTCTCTCCCTGCAGTGGTGGTTGATGCTAAATCAATTATTAAATTTCTATCGGAGATAAATAAATATTTATTAAGCAAGGGTATCAAGGGATCTGGGCCCAAATAAAAAAATGTGGTGCTGGAAAAACATAGCCGGTCAGGCAACACCCGAGGAGCAGGAGAATCGATGTTTCGAGCATAAACTCAAGGCAGGCATATGGAGTTAGGCCACAGATCAGCCATGATTTATTGAATGGCAGAGTAGGTTCGAGGGGCTGAATAGAGTCGTAGAGACATAGAGATGTAGAGCACGGAAACAGACCCTTCAGTCCAACATGTCCATGCAGACCAGATATCCCAACACAATCTAGTCCCACCTGCCAGCATGCAGCCCATATCCCTCCAAACCCTTCCTATTCATATATCCATCCAGATGCCTTTTAAATGTTGCAATTGTACTAGACTTCACCACTTCCTCTGGCAGCTCATTCCATACATGCACCACCCTCTGAGTGAAAATGTTGTCCCTTAGGTCTCTTTTATATCCTTATCCTCTCACCCTAAACCTATGCCCTCTAGTTCTGGAATCCTCCACCCCAGGGAAGAGACTTTGTCCATTTATTCTATGCATCTCTCTCATGATTTTATTAACCTCTATAAGGTCACCCCTCAGCCTCCGACGCTCCAGGGAAAACAGCTCTAGCCTATTCAACCTCTCACTTTAGCTCAAATCCTCCAACCTTGGCAACATCCGAGTAAATCTTTTCTGAACTATTTCAACTTTCACAACATCCTTCCGATAGGAAGGAGACCAGAATTGCAGGCAATATTCCACAAGTGGTATAACCAATGTCTTGTACAGCCGCAACATGAATACTCTGACCAATAAAGGAAAGCATACCAAACGCCATCTTCATGATCGTTTCTACCTGTGACTCCACTTTCAAGGAGCTATGAACCTGCACTCCAAGGTCTCTTTGTTGAACAACACTCTCTAGGACCTTACCATTAAGTGTATAAGTTCTGCTAAGATTCGCTTTCCCAGAATGCAGCACCTCACATTTATCTGATTTAAACTCCATCTGCCATTCCTCAGCCCATTGGCCCATCTGATCAAGATCCCGTTGTAGTTCGAGGTAACTTTCTTTGCTGTCCACTTCACCTCCAATTTTGGTGTCGTCTGCAAACTAACTAACTCTACTTCTTATGCTCACATCCAAATCATTTATATAAATGATGAAAAGTAGTGGACCCAGCATCGATCCTTGTAGCACTCCACTGGTCACAAGCCTCCAGTCTGAAAAACAACCCTCCACCACCACCCTCTGTCTTCTACCTTTGAGCCAGTTCTGTATCCAAATCGCTAGTTCTCCCTGTATTCACTGAGATCTAACCTTGCTAACCAGTCTCCCGCGGGAACCTTGTCAAACGCCTTACTGAAGTCCATATAGATCACGTCCACTGCTCTGCCCTCATCAATTCTCTTTGTTACATCTTCAAAAAACTCAATCAAGTTTGTGAGACATGATTTCCCACGCACAAAGCCATGTTGACTATCCCTAATCAGGTTCTGGATCAGTGGTGCTGGAAGAGCACAGCAATTCAGGCAGCATCCGACGAGCAGCAAAATCGATGTTTCGGGCAAAAGCCCTTCATCAGGAATCAATCCTTGCCTTTCCAAATACATGTACATCCTGTCCGTCGGGATTCTTTCCGACAACTAGCCTACTTCTGTTCATAAGTTCCGAAAAGGAAATCTAAATATCATTGGAGTGAACGTTCTCTGAACTGTTTCTAATGTATTCAAATGCTTTCTTAGATAAAGAAACTAAATCTAAGCAAAGATACAGTCTTCCTATTGCCCTGAATGACTATCACAAAACATCCCTACTTTTATAATCAATCCTCTGACAATAAACAACAACATTTTATTTGCTTTCCTAATCACTCACTGTAACTGCATCATAACTTTTTGTGATTCATGTACAAGAGTACCCAGATCCCTCTGTATCTCAGAGTGCTGCTCTCTCTCTCTCTACTTAATGAATATACTGGTGATATGAACTAAAATAGGGAAGCTGGGTCCATTCTTCTTTGAGAAGAATGAGAGGAGTTTAGGTAGAGCTTTATCAATATGAGGGATTTGAACAAAACAGATACTGTTTCCATTGGTAGAAGGTTTGAGAACCAGAGGACCATGATTTGAAGTGGCTGCTAACAGAAACAATGGTGACATGAGCAAAAGCTTTTTTTTGGCACAGTGCGTGGTTAGGATATGGCATGCACTGTCTGAGAGTGCTTTGTAGGCAGATTCAATAATAGCCCTAAAGAGAAGGTCAGACAATTATGTATAAAGGAACAAGGTGCAAAGCTAAAAGGAAATACACCAGGGATGGGAGACTGGGTGAGTAACATTTCCACAGATCCAGCACAGACCATAAAGGGCCAAGTAAACTCCTATGCTGTAACCTATCATAGCCTTGTTAGGTAAATCTTTAAATATCATGATTTTTAAAACATGAACACTTACCCATATTCCTGTAACTTTGTGGATGTGAATCAGAAATACAAGTTGGAGAAAGGCACATTATATGGTATCTTATCATTCAGCAGGACCCCAACATAGGGTAAATTACTCTGAAGGGAAAAGGCTGGTATTGTGCTGGCAAGTGTGGCAGCCTTTTTTTGTAAGTGGCGAGGTTTCACATGTAGCAATGAGACGAACAGCCAAGGATGAACCAATGAGCTGCCAAATGAGAGAGAGGTGAGGGGGGTGGTGGGGGGTAGGTGGATGCAGGGAAAGAGAAATGTGAATCAAGATTTCCCTATAATCTTTCTTTTTCTTCATTTATGTGATGTGGACATTGCTGGTTGGGGCAGCATTTATTGTCCATCACTAATTGCAATTAAGAATCAATCACATTGCTGTGTGTCTGGAGTCACAGGTAGACCAGATCAGGTAAGGACAGCAATTCTAGATTTTGTTATTAAATTCAAATTCCACCATCTGCCAAAACTTGGGGTGCCAAAATATTACCTGTGCATATGGATTAATAATCTAGCAATAATACCACTGGGCCCTCACCTCCCCATCAAATATCAATCAATCTCCAACAAATTGTGCAGCAACTCTTCAACACCTTCTGCAAGCTTTCTTCATTTAAGTAATATTCAGCTGCTTTATTCATTCTGACAAAGTGCATAACCTAAATTTGTGATCGCATTGTGTTCAATCTGCAAAGATTTTGCCCACTTAACCTATTTATATTCTTCTGAATACTCCTTATGCCTTGCCACCTATTTTTGCATTTTCCGCAAATTTGGCTATAGTACATGCACTTACTTCATCTAAATCATTAATGTGTATTGTAAATAATTGTGACCCCAGCACTGATCCCTGTGGCACTCCATTAATTACAGGTTGCTATCTTGAAAATGCCTTCTTTATTACAAATTCTTTTCTTTTCTTAGTTTTCCAATCCTCTATCCATGCTCACCCAAAAACTATGAAATCTTATCTTATTAAGAAGCTTTGTTTGTGACAACACATCTAATACATTTTGGAAATCCAAATATATTACATTGACTCATTCCCCTTTATCTATCCTGCTTATTGCCTCCTTAAGGTTATTAGGCATGATTTTCCCTTTATGAAGCCATACTGACTCTTCCTGGTTGCACTATGAGAGGCAAGACCCAAGTGCCAATCCCCTTTTTGTGATAATGGTGTAAAAACAGTTTCTCCTCTGCAATGTTTCCCTGGGCTGGAAAGGAAATATTGGATTTGATAATAGCTAAATGACACATTAAATAGAAGATCAAAGGGAATTTGGCTTGGCCTGGAAAGAGTCGGACTACTGAGCCTCAGACTAGATAGAGCAAGAGCTAAAAGGTTTGGGGAGATAACTACCAAAAAACACAACACATTTTGGTGCAACTGAATTCTACAATGAAAATTACTGTGCTTTTTATGACCACATGCTCAGAGATGTTTAGTGATGTTGTTTGCTGATTGCCAATGCTGCAGTCCTCATTTGCATACAGATTCAGTGAATCAAATTGGTGAGAAAGATCAGCTGTTAAACAGTTACCCAGGTAGCTGTACCCAAATGTAGGCAGTCTCCAAGCTGCCAATGGGCTCCTCTGGAGTCTTTGGAAGTCAATTTGGACAAAGGTCAGAACACAATGAAGGACAATATGAAGAAGTTATTTGTAAAAACAGGAAATATTCATATTTTGGAACCTTAAAATTACACCCTGTATGAGACCACGTTCATACATACAAGCAGTTGTAAGTCAGACATTTATAAATTGGGCACTCCATGAATTCACAAAAGGAGGAACAGCAATGAAAATTAAAATTAGCAGTGCAGAAGCAAGGACCTTTTTAATTCAGAGGAAAAATTATGCTGGGATTCTGATACACATCCTTGAAAAGTCTTTGAATTATTTATTTTTGAAAGATGTCAATTTTATATATGAGATTTGTACTTTTATATCTACCAAGAACTGGAACCAAGTTTCCAAATTTATTTCACATGTGTTCTGAACAATAAGACGTGAGAAGAGATTTCATGTCATCTCTTTGGATTTGGATTTCAAACACAGATGCCAAAAGTAAAATGAGATTGTGCTAAGTCACTTCACCACACAGTCATTAAACTTCACTGTTCCAATAATTGACTTTAATCATTTGCAGTTCTACTTGCACAAATATTTAGTGCTGTGATTTTTCTTTCAAATAATCTGAGTTAAATTTTAGTTTGCCAGCTTTCTATTGCCCCGAAGTAACCTCAAGTAGTTGTTTAACTATAATGATACTCCAAATTAAATTGGAATAAAAATGTTGCTTTTATGAAATACAAATATAATTCTCCCTCACTTATAATGATTACTAGAATTGCCATAGTGTCATGATGTGGAATAAGATACAGATATTTTGATAATTGTGAGTTTAATGTATACACAAGGTTAGCTGTTCATAATACCATTTGTTATGACAAATACACATGACTCATGGTGTGAAAAAATTGCCTTTCTCAGGAAGTTGTAAGGCTTGCGTAATTCAGGAGAATGATAATTGCAACATATTGGCTTTGATTGTTCCTAAACCTTTAACTGTACTTATTTTGAAAGAGATTGCCAGCATTCATCAGCAACATTCTTTCATTGAGTTGCTTAACCATATAGTCTTGACTTGTCCCTTGTGGCAATCAGAAGTCTCTGTCTCTCATCAAGCAGCTTAGATGACTCTAGTTTGGGAGGCAAATAGAATCGACAGGTCAAGTATAGTCTGCTATAACTTCACTTGAGTGGCATAAAGATTTGAAACTGTCTGTCTGCTGAAGAGTCACATCTAGATAGGTAAATATCATAAACTTCACTTACACCAATTCCCACTGCAAGTTACTCTACCTTTAATTCTATCATCGCTGCAACAAAATGGATGAATTAATGGTACAGTTAAAGGTTATTGAGCTTGAGCTTGATCTTATAGCCATTATGGAGGTGGTTACAATGAGATCAAAGCTGGAAGCTAAATATACAGGGGAATGTGAGTTTTTGAAAGGACAGGCAGGAAGGGAAGGGTGATGGAGTAGCTTTGTCATTATGAGATGGAATGAATATGATAGAAAGGGATTATGTAGGATTGGGTGATGTAGAATCCCTGTGGGCAGGAATAAGAAATAACAATGGAAATGAGACACTGGTGGGAGTAGTTCCTAACAGTAGTTGTTTTATTGGACAAAGAATAAATCTTGAGATAACGAAGGCTTATAAAAAAGGCAGTACATTAATTATAGATAACTTTAATTGTCATGTAGAGTGAGAAAATCAAATTGTCAAAGGTAGCCATGAGGAAGAATACATCAAGTGTATTCAGGATTGTGTTTTGGAACTATATCCTGTGTATTCAATGAGGGATCAGGCTAATTTGGATCTTATAATTTGTAATGAGGCAGGTTTAATAAATGATCTCAGACTAAGTGATGCTCTAGGGAGCAGTGACCATAATATGGGAAATTAACCATTCACTTTGAGAGTGAAACTTGGGTCAGGAACATTGATGTTAAATTAAATAAGAGTAATTACATGATGATGAGGATAGACATGGCTGAGTGGACTGGGAAAGGAATTTATCAAAAAATTAAATTGAGGAACAATGGCAGACATAAAGGTGTTATATCAATGCACATTGTTCGGTTTATGTGTTTTATTGGACAGGACAGAATTGAGCTTACCTATCATGCTGAGCAAATTAGAACATGCTGCTGATGTATCACACATAATAATTGTCACTTAGGCAATGTCTCTGCACCTATTGAACAATACCTCTATATAGGTGTGCTGCCAAACATGAACTTTGAAAAATAATTTTCTACAACTCACTGCAGCTTGTGCAAACCTCACCGTGTAAGAACATATGAACATGAAAAGTTAAAATAGATTTTTGAAGTTAAGCAATTTTAGGAAAGAAAAATAAACGTACAAAGGAACTGACAACATACGAAAACCAAATGTATTACTTGGAAAAATGATGGTTCTGGGTTTTTTTGATGTGGTAAATATTGTCATTGCCTTCCACTGACAGTCTGTTATTCAACAAATTGATGATGGAGGTGATGGCAGAGTAGTATTGTCACTAGCCTAGCAATCTGAAACCTCAGGCTAATGCTCTGAGAGCATGGCTTTGAATTCCACTCCCCCAAATCTGCCAATATTCTCCAGCATTCTTTGTGTTTAAATCCCACTCTTACACTTAACTTGATCGATTTTCCAATGTAATATTGAAGGAGTGCTGCCTTCTCAGAGTTTGAAGCAGAACATTTGGCTTGAGTCTGCTCCGCCATTCAATATGATCATAGTTGATCATCCAACTCAGTACGCTATTTCCTCTTTCTCACCATACCCTTTGATCCCTTAAATCCTAACAATTGCAACTTGTGCCATTTGATTCTGTCTTTTGCATAAGATGTTCAACTCAGATCATGTCCATCTGTTCAGGTGAAGAAGTGAGAAGAGTATCTGCTTAATTCCACATCTCAAACATTATCACCAAAAGCAGATTAACTGGTCATTCATCTCATTTGCAGTCTGTGGGATTTTACTGTCTGCAATTAGTGCTGATGTGTTTGTCTACATAGCAACAGTGACATGACTGCAAAACAACTTCATTGGATCAGAAGTCTTTTAGGGTGTATTAAGGACGTGAAAAATTCTACATAAATTCAAGGTCTTTCTAACATAACAAGAACTCTTGAATACCAGAGGCTATGATCTTTTATTCCTTTGCGGTCTCATATTTCAAATATAATTCTCTTCTCAAGACCGGACTCGTTTCCAAAGCCCACCTGTGATTGCTTTATTGGATAATTTATGATCTCGGTGCTAATAACGATAATTTACCATGTACCCTTCAGAAGATTGTTTATCCTCAGTGAACCCTTAACCCTTTGAATACCAAAAGCAAATTACTCTGACACCAATGTTTAGTTCTGAGGGCCACCAGTGAGTATTCTTGTTTGTTGGCTTTTTTTTGAGCTCTATTCATAGAAAGAGCAAATTATTGCAGATGCTGGAAACAAAAAATGCTGGAGATCACAGTGGGTTAGGCAGCATCCATGGAGGCAGAGCAAGCTAACATTTTGAGTGTAGAGTAGATTATTTACTGTGTGGAAACAGGCCCTTTGGCCCAACAAGTCCACACCGACCCGCCGAAGCGCAACCCACCCATACCCCTACATTTACCCCTTACCTAACACTACGGGCAATTTAGCATGGCCAATTCACCTGACCTGCACATCTTTGGAGTGTGGGAGGAAACCGGAGCACCCAGAGGAAACCCACGCAGACACGGGGAGAACGTGCAAACTCCACACAGTCAGTTGCCTGAGGCGGGAATTGAACCCGGGTCTCTGGCGCTGTGAGGCAGCAGTGCTAACCACTGTGCCACCCTTAGTAGATGACTCTTCAGAGCTGATGTGAAGTGGGGAGGGGTTAGCATTTATGCAATTGTTGGTTGGGGGAGGGATGGGTGGTGTACAATGCTGGGGGAGAAAGGATGTTGGTAGTTCAGATTAAGTGATCAGAACATGAAAATGGCAGATCAATGGTGTGGGTAACTGCCAGATTGGAAAGAACAGACAGCTGAACTGGAGTGGGGGCTGTGAAGAGAGGACCTGGTGACAGAGAGTGTAACAAGTAAAGCTAACAGAAGGGGAAGGAATGGATTTGGGTTCACAATTTGAAGGTGTTGAACTCAACATTAAGTCCAGAAGGTTGTAAAGTGCCTAGTCTGAAGATGAGATGTCATTCCTCCAGTTTGCGCTGCATTTCTCTGAAGCACTGCAGTATGATTCATGGAAACATGTCAAAGGCTGATGTGGTCTTACCATGACATAAGCAGGTTGACCTTCAAATCCTTTGACTGACAGCCAGACTTTTCCAATAAGGTTTCCAAAGCATATACAAAATTCACTCCCATAATTCATCCTTCCCATTCCAGATGTATTGTCTCTATGCAATTGAAGAGCAACAGAGGTGATAGTTAATAAAATAATATTATCAGACCCAAGGGTACATAACATTGCATAACTGGTGGTCTAGGAATGCAAACAATTTACTAAGGATTGAAGAAAGAAGTATTTGCATCATTTTATGTAGTCATGAGCTAGCTTTCAATTGTTCAGCTAAATTATAATTAAAAAGGAAACTCTGCACATACACGGATTGATGTTCTGGATGTACTTGGTTGAGATCTTTGTGGAGGGAGGGGGAAGACTTCTTCAACGTGTTCCCTGATCTGAATGACTCTGGTCTTCCAGATCATTTATATGCATTAGTTTTGTTTGTTTGGATATCCAGTTTTGTAAATCTAAACTTTGGCCATTTGCAAATATGTGCAAAGTCTGAGGAACATGTCTTCACATATATGGATTCTGCATACATTTGCACATAAACAAGATATATCCAGCTCAATGTGCCCTATTGAATTTAAATCGTTAGTGCTGTTTGACATGTCAGAAAACCACTAAGCCAAGGTATTAAGGGAAAAAGGACGAAGGTGGATAAATAGGGTTAGCTAAGTAGCAGTTTCATAAATGATGGAACAACCTTGAGGTGCTTAATCTGTGGTCTAGTAACCTAAAAATCTGAAAAGAGAAAAAGAAACTTTCCAAAATACGCATCCACGACAACTAATAGGTTAAATTCTACAATTTTTAATGTTGTCCAAAGCAATGGTGATTGGTCAGCCAGAAAGGGTACAGTTCCTTCATTATCCATGTACTACTTATATCTGGCTAGATACAGAAATTATCTGGAAGCATTTCTTTTCAGATACAGAGGTGGGGGTAAGGATGTGATCTCGGCCAATAGTCCAAACTGAGATCAAAGTGAATTGACAGCTGACTTTTCATTGTACATATACCTCTTCCCATAAAAGAATGATCACTCAAGTTTCGTTTGGAGACTTCGTTCCTGATTTCCATGTTATTTTAACTGGTTTAAATTTTACAAAAAAGACAGTATTTTCCATGATAATGAAAATTAAAACTTTACATTAGAAATTCAGCTGCCAATTCCTTATCAACCCATTTAGTGTTATTGCTGCAGAATAATCTTCCAGATATTGTTTAACATACATCTAAAGCAACTCTTGTTTAAGACAATTGGTGCATTATAGCTTCTTTCATTATAATGTACGCTTAGCTACATCCTATTTGCAGCATTTGTCAATCCTTCTGGATTATATCAGCAATTTATTGTACATTAGCCACTTACATTAATCACTTGCCAGATGAAATTTGGTTAGGTTAAAATCTACCCTTTTGAAGAATATTTGGTAACACAATATGAAATTACATTAAATTCTATGGATTGGTTTATGTGTGTCAATTTTATGAGTCTGTAAGTCTCTGGGTGAAGATTGTAAGGTGGCTGTCGAGGATAAAGTCTGCAATTGAGTCTCATGACATTTAAGTGAGAAAATCTGTTTATAAAATACTGTACACAAAACAGGGCATATCCTGGTTTTATCTTGATCTAAGGCATTGGTCTTCTTTGATGAGAGAGGAATTTTACAGTTCCTGAATTGGCCTGGGGTATCAAAAAAATTATTACATAATAATAATTAAAATAATCATACAGTAATTGGTTATTTGCCTCTCCCAGGATATTCCATGGCTGTCATTGGTGGTGGGGGGGGGGTGGAAATCGAGCTCTTGATGCTGAGTTATAACATGTCTGACTGGGTCAGGTTCAATAATCTTTCTGTGTCGTTTGATTGGGGTCAAAGCAGAATCCATTCCCATCATTTTCTCTACTGTTGGAGCAATTTTATAGATTATATCTGAAATTCCTGTTTGTACATCAGACCTGTATTGGGTGATCCACGGCAGCTGTTAGCACATTTAGCAAAGGACATGCTGCATAAAACTGACAGCAATACATTATCATATGCTCAGCATGCATACAGTTCTTAACATAGGAGCAGTATGATGTTTACAAAGCAAACAAAACGTGCAGATGTACAATTTATGCATATGTTGTCGTTGCATTGTAGGTAGAAATAATTTAGTTCCCCGCTAATTATCAAGATGAAGTTAACAATATCTACACGCCAGACTTTTGCATATAACCCCACAGTGTGAGAAGCAAAAGTTTTACAGAGCTTAGATTGCAGGATATCACTAAACAGTGGGTTACAACTCCAGGTAGGGTCAGATGCCACAACTGAGGTACACAGGTTCCAATGACCTTAAGGAATTTTCTAACCAACATGTTCAAAGATATTATTATACAGCTCCAGGCAGGTAGGTCCACCTGGCTCAGAGGCAGATGCACTACCACTGTGCTATAACAGCCCTAAGTAATAACCACTGCTGAGATCTGACTAATAGCTAATGGCTGTGAGGCCTCTTTAAGTTTTTTTTTTAAGTAATGAGCATGCACTGCATTTACTTTGGGCCTGAGGTTTGAGGATTACACAGCTTTCCCTCATCACACCTATAGGTCTATGAATCCCTCCCTGGCCACGGCCCCCCTACCCTCCAGCCTGCCCCTGCCCCAAAGCTCTCTCAAAGGCATCACCTCCCTTTTCCACAGGTTTCCACACCCTTGTAGATCTGGGGTCCCAGCAATTTGCAAACACTAAAATGGGATCTTGATGAGAAAAGGTTCAGAAAGCACTGTTTTACAGAATATTGTTTATATGCACACTCATATCTAAACCATGCATATTTACCATCAATACTTAATGGTCACTTACACAGTGATTCAGTGATGTCACAGGGAAGGAATGACAATAAAATCATTTTCATATATGTTCACATAGCTAGACAGTAGTCCATTACAAACAAAACCTCCTAATGACAATTAACTGGAAATGAACACAATGGTCACAATGCCAATAAGTTGAGATGTAACCTCATCATTTTTCATCAATATTATTGGTATTCTAAATGTTTCACTTTGTAAAATTCTACCCAACTGCTCAACATTAGCCAAATGTGAAATGTCACAGTGTCAATGAACATAAACACTAATGTCTAAGTAAACCTCAAACCGAGCATTATAGAAACTTAACAATCCCTTGCAGAGACCACAAATGATATCTTTATGCTTCCAAGCTAATCCAGGCTGTTGCTGCATCACTTTTATATGTCTGCGTTCAACAGAATTCAGTAATCCTCATAAAGGATCACTTATACCGAGCTCTCCATTGTCATTTATACAAGTTGAAAAGCATAGCATATTGACCTGAATTTGGGTCACATCTAGATATGAGCAATACATTATGTGTGGGTGTTTCATCAGCATCAAAAGTAACACACACTCTTTTGCACCGTGTATTGTAACTAAATTAATCAGGTTTATTTTTATCATCTCCCATAATATTCCTATTTTTGTTGTACTCCTAAAGGGCATAGAGTCATAGAATCATAGAGCAGTACATCATGGAAACAGACACTTCAGTCTAACTTGTCCATGCTGACCAGATATCCGAACCTAATCTAGTCCCATTTGCCAGCATCTGGCCCATATCCCCTCTAAACCTTTCCTATTCATATACCCATGCAGACACCTTTCAAATTCTGTAATTGTACCAGCCTCCACCATTTCCTCTGGCATCTCATTCCATACACGTACCACCCTCTGTGTGAAAAAGTTGTTCCTTAGGTCCTATTTAAATCTTTCCCCTCTCACCTTAAACCTCCTCTAATTCTGGACTCCCTCACCCCGGGGAATAGATCTGGTCTATTTATCCTATCCGACATTTGCAGAGTCTGCTGAAGTGAGGAAAGTATTAACTTTATTTAAGATTATATGATGGTGTATCACTTCCAGTGACATCTCATTAAGATGTGACACAGTCAGGCTTAACTTCACCACTATTCTCAAACCGCAATTCCATCTCCACCTCATCGCTATACCCCAGCCAATCCTGCCTCTCCTTATAACTCAAATCTTCCAATTTCAGTACCATCCTTGTAAATCATTTTGCACGCTTTCCAGTTTAATAACTTCCTTCCATTATCAGGGGGACCAGAACTGTACAGAGTACTCCAAATGTGGCCTTATCAATGTGTGATTTTTAACTTTGTCCACCCCAGTCCAACACTGGCACCTCCACATCATTGTTTAAATGCAACATGATGTCTCAGCTCCTATACTCCATGCACTGACCAAGGAAGGCAAGTGTGCCATTTGCCTTTTTCACCAACCTGTCTGTCTGAGACACTACTTTTAAAGGAACTAAGTACCTACACTCTGAGGTCTCTCTGTTCGACAACACTCCCCAAGGCCCTACCATGAACTATATCAGTCGTGCCTGATTTATCTTAGCAAACCGTAACATCTCACATTTAACTAAATTAAGCTCAATCTGCCAATCGTCTGTCCACTGGTCCAGTTGATCAAGGTCCGTTTGTACTCTTAGATTATCTTCTTTACTATCCACCGTACCTCCAATTTTGGTATCATCCATGAACCTACTAACCATGCTTCCAATATTCTCATCCGAATTGTTTATAATTTTGACAGTATTAAGCAAGAACTTTCGAAAGCTGATTGGAGGCAGATGTTCGAAAGTAAAGGGATGGCTGGAAAATGGGAAGCCTTCAGAAATGAGATAACAAGAATCCAGAGAAAGTATATTCCTGTCAGGGTGAAAGAGAAGGCTGGTAGGTATAGGGAATGTTGGATGACTAAAGAAATTGTGGATTTGGTTAAGAAAAAGAAGGAAGCATATGTCAGGCACACACAGGATAGATCGAGTGAATCCTTAGAAGAGTATAAAGGAAGTAAGATATACTTAAGAGGGAAATCAGGAGGGCAAAAAGGGGACATGAGATAGCATTGGCAAATAGAATTAAGGAGAATCCAAAGGGTTTTTACAAATATATTAAGGACAAAAGGGTAACTAGGGAGAGAATAGGGCCCCTCAAAGATCAGCAAGGCGGCCTTTGTGTGGAGCCACAGAAAATGGGGGAGATACTAAATGAATATTTTGCATCAGTATTTACTGTGGAAAAGGATATGGAAATAGACTGTAGGGAAATAGATGGTGACATCTTGCAAAATGTCCAGATTACAGAGGAGGAAGTGCTGGATGTCTTGAAACGGTTAAAGATGGATAAATCCCCAGGACCTGATCAGGTATACCCAAGAACTCTATGGGAAGCTAGAGAAGTGATTGCTGGGCCTCTTGTTGAGATATTTGTACCATCGATGGTCACAGATGAGGTGCCGGAAGACTGGAGGTTGGCTAACGTGGTGCCATTGTTTAAGAAGGGCGGTAAAGACAAGCCAGGGAATTATAGACCTGTGAGTCTGACCTCAGTGGTGGGCATGTTGACCTTATAGAGGTTTACAAAATTATGAGGAGCATGGATAGGATATATAGACAAAGTATTTTCCCTGGGGTCGGGGAGTTCAGAATTAGAGGGCATAGGTACAGGGTGAGAGGGGAAAGATATAAATGAGACCTAAGGGTCAACCTTTTCACACAGAGGGTGGTATGTGTATGGAATGAGCTGCCAGAGGATGTGGTGGAGGCTGGTACAATTGCAACATTTAAGAGGCATTTCGATGGGTATATGAATAGGAAGGGTTTGGAGGGATATGGGCCGGGTGCTAGCAGGTGGGACTAGATTGGATTGGGATATCTGGTCGGCATGGACGGGTTGGACCAAAGGGTCTGTTTCCTGACTCTATATAAATGACAAACAACAGTGGCCCCAGTACCAATCCTTGAGGCACGTCACTGGTCACAGGCTTCCAGTCTGAACAATAACCCTCTATCACTACCCTTTGTCTCATACTGTCAAGCCAATTTAGTATCCATTTGACTACTCCAAAGTAAATACTGGCATCAACTATTCATTTAGAATCTCACCCATCTCCTGTGGTTCCATACATGGATGGCCTCATTGATCCTTAATGGACCCTATTGTCTCCTAGTTACTCTTTTTCATTAATATACTTGCAGAACCTCTTTAGATTCTCCTTAACCTCATCTGACAAAGCAATCTTAATGTCCCCTTTTAGCCCTCCAGATTTCTGTTTTAAGTCTTCTCCTATACCGCCGATATTCGACAAGGGATTATTTTTGTCCCAGCTATCTGTACCTGGCGTTTGCCTCCCTCTTTTCCTTGATCAGACCCTTAATATCTCTCATCACCCAGTGTTCCCTACTTGTACCAGCCTTACCCTTCACACTAACATGTTGCCCAAACTCTCATTATCTCGCTTTTGAAAGCTTCCTGCTTACCAGATGTCCCTTTACCCGCAAACAACTACTCCCAATCAAATTTAGAAAGTTCCTGTCTAATACATCAAAATTGACCATGCCCAAATGCGGTCACCTGTACATCGGGGAGATAGAACATCAACTCATGAAGCATTTCAGGGAACATCTCTAGGACACACACACCCAACTGCCCCATTGCCCTGTGGCTTACCATTTCAACTCCCCCTCCCACTCCACCAAGGACATGCAAGTCCTGGGCCTCCTCCACTGCCAAATCCAAGCCATCTGACGACTGGAAGAAGAAGAACGCTTATCTTCAGCCTTGGGACCCTTTAACCACACAGCATCAACATCGAATTCACTAGTTTCCAAATCTCCCCTTCCCCCACCTCATCCCAAATCCAACCCTCCAACTCAGCACCACCCTTCTGAAAAACTTACCTGTCCATCTTCCTTCCCACCTTTCCACTCCACCCTCCCCACCAACCTATTCCAATCACACCATTTCCCCCCCCACACCAGCATGCACCTATCACCTTTCCAACCCTCTATTTATCTCTCAGCCCCCATCCTTCCCCACATTCCTGATGAAGGGCTTATGCCCAAAATGTCAACTCTCTTGCTCCTCGGATGTTGCCTGACCTGCTGTATTTTTCTAATGTCATACTTTTCGACTCTGACTCTCCAGAATCTGCAGTCCTCACTTTCTTTTATGCCCCAATTTAGAGGTTTAACTCATAGATCAGGCCTATCTTTTTCCATAACTATTCGAAAACTAATAGAATTTATGATCATTGATCCCAAACTGCAACCGCCCCACTAACACCTTACCCTGCCTTATTTCCCAAGTCAGGTTTTGCCCCTTCTCTCATAGGCCATCTATTATTAATTGAAAAAGTTTTCTTGAACACGTTTAATACAAATTCCTTCCCATCGAAGCCCTAAACACAATGGCAGTCCCAGTCTGTTTGGAAAGTTAAAATCCCCTGCTGAACAACCCTATTATTCTTACAACTATTTGCAATCTCCTTACATGTTTGCTCCTAAATTTCCCACTGATTACTAGGGGCCTGTAGCACAATCCCATCAAAATGATCATCTTCTTATTTCGCAGTTCTAGCCATATATCTTCACTGGTCAATCCCTCAGGAACATCCTCGATAAGTACAGCCTTAACTTTTAGGGGCCTGTAGCACAATCCCATCAAAATGATCATCTTCTTCTTATTTCGCAGTTCTAGCCATATATCTTCACTGGTCAATCCCTCAGGAACATCGTCGATAAGTACAGCCCTAACTTTTTTCCATAATCAGAAATGCCACTCCCCCTCATCTTTCCTCCTCTTTTATTCATTCTATAGCATCTGTACCCGGGAACATTGAATGCTAGTCCTGTCCCTCCCTCAGCCATGTTTCCATAATAGCTATAATATCCGAGTACCATGTTTCTATCTATGCTCTAAATTAGTCTGCCTGACTTGTCCCTAGCATTGAAATAAATGCAGTTTAATTTGACAGTCTTCCTTTATTTCCTGTTGTACTCTTGCTAGCCTTGTCTATTTAACTTGCTCTCTTTTACTTTTGGACTAGCTTCAACCTTCGCTTTTGCCTCACAACTGCTTAGGGATCCATCCCTTTGCCAAATTGGTTTAAACTCTCCCAAGCAGCATCTTTAATTGTTTACCAAAAGAGAAAATGCTGGAAAATCTCAGCAGGTCTGGCAGCATCTGTAAGGAGAGAAAAGAGCTGATGTTTCAATTCAACTGACCCTTTGTCAGCTTTGACAAAGGGTCAGTTAGATTTTCCAGCATTTTCTCTTTTGGTTTCAGATTCCAGCATCCACAGTAATTTGCCTTTATCTTTAATTGCTTGCTGGTCCATACCCTTTGATTCTCAATTACATTCTCTCTGGTGGTAGTCATGAGTGTTTCCAACAAAATGAGACTTCTAAACTCCAATTGAACACAGCAAATGAAACCTGTTAGGAAAATTTTGCCCACCTTCTCTGCATCTCTCCCAAAGATGCTCTACTTGATCATTCTTCATCTTTCTCATTTCTAGAGATAAAGATCCTAGTCTGTTCAACTTTTCGTAATAGGGTAGATTAGTGTCCATGGAAACAAGCATGTTGTACAAGCATGATTAACAAAGTTATCCTATTAATGCTTACCTTGTGATGCAAATTCTCGGGAGCTCTTAACTAATTAGCATATAAATTCCCACACCAGTCACATTTTGTCAGTTGGAAGATTGCTAAGCAAATAGAAACGAAATTGTATCAAATACCTCTTCAATATATTATTTACAACACACTTTTTGCATGCCTGACAGTAATGATTAGTGCTACTGCAACTTTAAATATATAATTTCCTTTCTTAAAAGTACATAATTCTTCAATGGTCTGTCGAAATTTTATTTGAATTTCAAAATGTATTGCTTGTTTACCTCGGGATCTTTTCAATTTCAGTTTTCTTCCCTTACGTAATGAGAAAGGATTCCTTTTTATGTAGAGCTTTCCCAATTGGATCTGTAACCAATCAAGGTTTATTCACTTTTCTCACATATTTGAAGTAATCTTGTTAAAATTACCTAGGGCTATCATGAACCTATAATTCAATGTTCCCGATTAAAAGGTAACACTTGGTTATTTCGAGGCTGCAATTGATCACAAACAGATCAATTAACACTTTTGGTTCTGGATTGGCTTCAGATTCTTTTGGACATGCCAACATCTCAGAGATAGGGGAGGTCTTGGGGAAGGCTTCCTCTCTTAGAGTCAAAAAAGCCAAAGAACTTTGGATGCTGAAAACAAAAACAAAAACAGAAGTTGCTGGGAAAACTCAGCATCTGGCAGCATCATGGAGAGAAAGCAGAGTTAACATTTTGGGTTCAGTGACCCTTCTTCAGAAATGGCCAATTAGTAAAAGGCCACTTCGTGCCATTACTGATATTAATTCTGAATATCTTTCCTCTGGATTTGTGGGTTAACACTTCCCATTGCATTTTGTGTCCTAATTAAATCCTTTCCTGATGCAGTGGTCCACTCCTCCTAACCCAGTCACCTCACCCCATCCCACAGTGCCAGTCACCTACTCATTACCTTTGTAGCCACCTCCCTGCTTCCTGGTCCCATCTCTCATTTTCCTGAGAATTGCTTTTGGAGTTGCAGAGGCCAGATCTTCAATCCTACTTGACCTGCATTCTACCTCTTACCCTTCACTTTGGCTCAAAGGAAATAAGGCCCAGTATGAAGTCCTCATTAAGATTCACCATTCAGGTACAGAGATTACTTCCACCAGCATGTGGCCAAATTTCAAGATCACAACCTATTAGAATTAAATTATTATTGAGGGAAGTAAAGAATTAGACATTTTTCTAAAGAAAGAATAAATGTGCACTGGCAATAAGGGAAGCATCTTGATAACACTTCAAAGAAATAGGGAGAAGAATGTGTAGAATACATGTCAGAGCTTAGAAGACATAAGTAAGGGAAATCACATAATGATAAAAACTAGGCTGTGAAAGATAAGAAAAGTTGAAGCAGAAGTTGTCAAATTCAGAGAAACTGCTTTCAATTATAAACTGAAAATTGTGAAATCTATTTGATAGCTCATTTTATTTTACGCTTCAAAAACAGGTCAATCTGTCCATCATATCTGTACCAGCTCTCTCAAAGACTTAATTGCATTCTCCTGCCTTTTCTATAACTTCCTTCATTTTGTTCTTTTCCAGATATTTATCAATCTCTCTTTTACAATCTCCTCGATTCTGCCTTTGCAATATGATTCTGCCAGACATTTCTATTAAATACTGCTCATTTAAAAATTACGTTAATTCTTGTGTCATCTTGTTTTCAACATTTCATTTCTGAAAAATTACAGAGGTGATGCAGGTGATACTTTTTGCTTATCTGATGAATTATTTTAAAGCTTTAAAGGCTGCATCTTATTAAGGAAATAGGAACATGAACGATGAATGAGTCTAAAATCCCTGGAAACACATGTATCAAATCAGACCAAAAAAGTAATAATGGTCGTGATATAAATTGATTAAGTACTAACAAAAATATGGAGGTATGTTTATATTTAGTGACTGTTTTCAAAATGCAGTAAACAGCCCAACAAATATGGCTGCTACGATCTCAGGACTGAATTTAGCAGTATCTACTCAGAAGTTTGTCATAAGTCAAAGTCAGCCAGAAAATCAAAGCCTCATCTGCTTCCTGATGAAGGGCTTTTGCCCGAAACGTCGATTTCGAAGCTCCTTGGATGCTGCCTGAACTGCTGTGCTCTTCCAGCACCACTAATCCAGAATGCTTCCTGATATGACTAGAATGGCATAAACAACCACAGATAAATAGTGTCTCCAAGAGAAAAATACTCTGCACCATAGAATCACAATTTAACCATATTTTGTAAGATGTGGTGACGGCTTTCTACTTAACCTCTTAGAAGGGCCATATACCTTTTTCAATCTTCAAAACAAGCCTATCTAGATGGTGATTTTCCCATACACCTACCTAGAAGGTTTGGCCATAGAACTCCCACAGTGCTGAACCCAACTGTCTTTGAACCATATAATTTTGAAATAGCAATTAATGAAGGGGTCAACATTGCTTCACATAATACCAATGACAATATCAAAGACCCTACCTCCAGGCTACAAAAAAAATCCCCTAGGCTAGGCAGTAGAAGGCAGCCAAAAATCTGTATTTTGTAGATTATGTGATTTTTTTTCTCCCTGATTTAAATGTTACATTTCAGCAAAATTTCTCAGATGACCTTCAAGGAAACATTAAAGGGAAGGAATTCGTCTAAAACATCTGATCTGCCATCCTAACAAGTTACCACCTTGGCAATTCCACTTCCAGACTGCTAACTCCAGTTTTTGACTATTGAACCCAAGCTTAAAAGCAAAAACATTGATAAACTGGCATCCCTTGTTGGTTTTCAAGTTGCTGTTAATTGAATAATCTCTTTATTATTTTGAGTTTATTCTTAGTATTTTTGTGAGCGTATCTCTGAAATAAAGTATCAGCCTTCGATGCTGGCTCTAAAAGTGTGTTATTACAGTCATTACAAAGTTAGAGTTCACAGACATTGAGAGTGAAGGAATATGCCTAAACTATAATTCACCCACAAAGGTAAAATCACACTCGGACCTAATACTTGTGCTAACCTGTTTGTTTCAAGTTAGTTACTTCATAGAATCCCTGCAATGTGGAAGCAAGCCATTCGTCCCATCATGTCCACACCGATCCTAGAAGAGCATCCCACCAGACCCCCCATCCCTATACTCTGCATTTCCTACAGCTAATCCACCTAGCCTGCACATCCCTGAACATTATGGGCAGTTTGGCACGGCCAATTCACCTAACCTGCACATCTTTAGACTGATGATGTAGAGGTGCCAGTGTTGGACTGGGGTGGACAAAGTTAAAAATCTTTGGACTGTGAGAGGAAACTGGAGCACTCAGAAAACCCACGCAGGTGTGGGGAGAATGTGCAAACTCCACAGAGACATTTGTCCGAGTGTGGAATCAAACCTGGGTCCCTAATGCTGTGAGGCAGCAGTGTTAACCACTGAGCCACCTTGTTAAAGGTTTGTAAAATAAGACTTCATGCAATTCAAAGTGCTAGAAAATCAATGAAATTACTGTTACAATGTAGTCACGGTTGCTACATCGACATAATTTGGAGATGCCGGTGTTGGACTGGGGTGTACAAAGTTAAAAATCACACAACACCAGGTTATAGTCACACAACAACCACCTGATGAAAGAGCAGCACTCTGAACGCTAGTGCTTCCATATAAACCTGTTGGACTATAACCTGGTGTTATGTGATTTTTAACTTTGTTCATCAACATAGATGGCTATCAGTTTACCATGGAAGGGCTCCTCACTTAGCAATAAGATAAACAACTAGCTCAGCTATCTTGAAAATATTGGTTTAGTGATGGATATTAGCCAAGACATTAAGAGGTCATTTAGCTTTTCTGTGGGAAAATGTCATTAGTTTTTTATCTGTAGAAAATGAACAAGCAGCTTCTTCAGAAAGAGGGCACTTCCAGCAATGCAGCATACCCTCAGTACTGCATACGTGACTTCCATCAAAATGTTTGTGAATTGTGCTGCTGCAATTCAACACGTGTGATATATTTGATCATCCTTCCATTGTTTTACCAGCTGAAGAAATAGAATTGTGTGATCCATGAAGCTTGTGACATTCAAACTTAATTTACTTAATAATTATTTGCAAAACTTTAAGGGGCTCATTTTGAGTTTGCATTTTTATAACAGAAGCTGCTGGCAAAAACTCAGCAGGCCTGGCAATAATACTTCGAACCGATAGTCAACAGACTCGAAATGTTAACCCTGTTTTCTTCCCACAGATGCCGCTGAGTTTCTCCATTATAAATGTAAATAGTCTTCAGAGCCCTGTCTAGTGCAAAGGCAGGTTCAGTTCAGTGTATGATGAGATGCAAGGTTGTTTTGGTGCTTTGGGATGGGACAGTAACAGGATATCAGGAAGCATTTGCATTCCCAAACATATTTATGGATAACCACTATGTGTGAAAAACTGAATTCAGTTTTCCTCAGCTCTCACATCGCTTTGCATCTGGATCTCTGCAAGGGTGATATTATTCAAGATGTGTTGCCTGGGATGTGGGCCACTCTCACCATGCAGGGTTCCATGCAGAGCAAAAGGGGTTACTCACCATTGTATCATCTCATCCAGTATGTTTTACAATCAGCACTTTGAAATTGGCTAAATAGCAATGATAATCCTCCTTTTAGTATCGGATGACTCCTACATATCAGCTTTTAAAATATCTGTCTGCTATGCAAATGCACGGGAAGAATTTATTTAACCACAACATGTACTTTGTTTTAGTATGTTTAGCAAAATAAAGCATTCATATGCTTCATAGCAACTTTACAAAGCAATATTTCGTACAAAGCCATGTAAGGATAGATGGACAAAATCTTTGTCAAAAAGATAGGTTTTAAGGAGTATCTTAAAGAATAAAAGAGATTTTGGAAAGTTATAAGGAGGGAATTCCAGAAGACAGGGTATTGAGAGCTAAAAGGCCTTGGGGAATATTGTCAAATAGAGATTTAGGAGTGCGGGTACTTAGTTCCTTAAAAGTGGTATCTCAGCTAAAAGTGCAGCAACCAAAGGTGGGGCAATTAAAATCAGGATGTTTGAGAGGTCAGAATTAGAGTGGCTGGAATATTTCAGAGAGTTGTGGGGTGAAGGAGATAATAGAGTAAGGGAGGATTGAAGCCATAAGGTTGTTTGTAATCAAGGATGTGGCTGATTCCTCTGACTGGAGATCATGCCTCAAAACGAGAACTGAGATGAGGAGATATTTCTTCACTCAGAAGAATGTGAAGATTTAGAATTCTCTTTCTCAAACATGTTGATGGCTAGTTAATAAATATGTTCAAGTTTGAGTCAATAGATTTTTGGATAATCAGTGATACCAAGTAGTCTGACAATAGGGCAGTATAGGGATTTGAAGTAGAACTTCCTAATGATCTTGCCGAATGGTCAGACAGGTTCAAGGAATTAATTGCCTTCCTCCCGCTCCTATTTCTTATGTTCTTCATGAATGTTGTATTAAAAAAAATCACTGGCTTCCAGGGAAGTGGGGAGAAACCTGTTGATTGCTGTTCAAGGAATCAGATTGTTTAACAAAGACCTGAAGTGTTAACAAGTGAAGCTGTTTAATCTGAGTCTAAATGCAAAACTAAACTGGGCTGATGAAAGAAATGTGTTCGGCCAGGTGGTGTTCTGCTTGTGATTAAATATATGAAAATAAGGCTCATTTGTGAGTCAGGATTTGTATTTCTAGGCATGTGTGACAATAGACTGAGTATATTTGAACAGAAAATGAATCATTTTTGATGAATTCACCATCCTGTGATCTTCTGTAGCCATAAGCACTGTGCAGCAAGGAGTATTTAATATCACATAAAAGTTAATATGCAGCTAATACACAGTAAATTTAGCCATTTTTAACCCTGAAATGAACTATGCACAGATTTATGGGCGAGTAAACATTGATTAAGAGTCAAAAAGTGTGGCCGGAAAGCACAGCCGGTCAGGCAGCATCCAAGGGGCAGGAGAGTCGATGTTTCGTGCATAAGCTCTTCATCAGGAATGTCAGTACAACAAGAACATTTTGCTTTTATATAGTGCCTAAATATTAACATTTATCTCCAAATAATTCACATAAGACTAAATATAATTCACACAGAGTGTGGTGCGTGTATGGAATGAGCTGCCAGAGGAAGTGGTGGAGGCGAGTACAATTGCAACATTTAAAATGCACCTGAATGGGTATATGAATAGGAAGGGTTTGGAGGGATAAGGTCCGGGTGCTGGCATATGGGACTAGATTAGGTTGGGATATCTGGTTGACATGGACAAGTTGGACTGGAGGGTCTGTTTCCATGCTGTACATCTGTATGACTCTATGACAAGGAAGGAACAATTAGGAGGACTAATCAGAAGCTTGGTCATACAAATAGAGCTTTATAAAAAGCCTTTACGGAGATAGAAACGTAAGGGCTATGGAATTGAAAGGGATAGAATTTCAGATAATAGAATTTAGAAATATTATTCTTTCAGTGTGAATAAAAAGAGCTCCCTGGTGAGATATAGCACAGATAGATACTGAGTTCAGCTCTAACCACTTAATTCCTAAACTTCAAGATTTACTGCCCTCCACTGCATTAAAAGTGTTGATATCTTACAACTCAACCATTATCTAATCTCTTTGAACAAGGTCAATAATTAGGGCAAATCAATGTGGCAGTTGGGCTTTCCAAGAACTGTTTTGAAACTGGAGTCTGCAGTAAGATCAGGTCCACAGTCATTAATGTTCATAGATTTTATCGAAGATAACAATACACAAGGGATCTGATGAGAGGGCATTGCTGAAAACTTACAGACATAGTATATAGTCCTGTTTGATCTGATGTCACTGTATCATACATCCTCATACACAGGCTCAATAAATATTCTTCATGGAAAGGTGTAATTGACCCTTGACTCCATATGTCCGCACATTCTTTAAACAAATGGTTAACCATTGAATTAATGACAATTTTCATCTAACTCCTACTCCTCCATTCCTCCCAAAACTCGCTCTCAATGGAAGCATTAGCTGTCAACATTGCTTGATAAATATGCGCCCTTATCACCTCCATAGAAGGTGAACACATCAGCAGAATGGGATGCTAGTATTTAACAATAGTTGGTTCCTGAGCTCTGGCAATTCAAATGTAGCAGACTTAGTTAGAAACAAAAAAACTCTAGATTCTGGAATCAAAGGTAGACAAGCAGGAGGCTTGAAGAACAGAGCAGGCCGGGCAGCATCAGGAGGTGGAGAAGTCAACATTTCAGGTGTAACCCTTCTTCAGGACTGGGGGTGGGGGTAAGGGGAGCTGCAGGTAAAGGAGGTGGCAAAGACCAATCATGGCAGAACTGACTAAAGAGACCAACCTCAGGGACCCGAACCATTACAAACATCAATAGCAAACATCAATAGCTCTCATTTCCTTGTGGATTTCACCTTAATTCAGAAATGAGGTAGATAGATAGAAAGATAAATGAAGAGCATATTGAAGACAATTCCAGAGGTGAAGAAATAAGGACTTCCTTTCTACTCCTAGAGTAGAGATTTCTCTTTCTATAACTAGTAGGATCTGTTCCATAGCTTTTTCAGCATATGGCTGCAGACATTAAAACCTCAGGAGCTCCATCAGGAGCACCATCATCAATAATGAAATAACCCTCTGGACCAGGATCTATGGGAAGTTCCTGTGTAGTACTCTGAACTGCAAAATTGCTTGAAAGTTCAACCACAGTATGAAGTATTTTCTCAAGAAGCTCCTCATCAGTGTAGGAAGTTCAGCTGGTGCAGTTACTTATTCACATAGTTGCTTTGTTGTCCTGCATGAGTCGTAATAGCTGAGCTTTTAGTTCAACAGTCTCTTTAAGGTAATTATATTTCAACTCTTGTTCAATTTTAATATTTTCAAACTCCATTAATGCTTGAGTTTATACTTTTCTAGAGTAGTTTGAGGGGGGGGGAGGGGACAAACTGGATGTTTAAGAAAGAAATTGAAGGGAATGTTAGAATAAGGGAAGTCAAGAAAGGCAACTGTATCAATGAGACAGAAAACTCAAAAAGGGATCATGCTGCAAGGTTGAGTGAAATAGGAGTTGATGGGAAGGGTGATGGCAGTAAACAAATTAAAAATACTATACATGAATGCACGAAGCATTAGAAATAAGATAGATGAGCTTGAGGCTCTTTTGGAAATTGGCAGATATGATATTGTGGGGATAACAGAGACGTGGCTTCAAGTGGACAGGGCCTGGGAAATGAATATTCAAGGCTACACGTGCTATCGTAAGGACAGACTGATGGGCAGAGGGGGTGGGGTGGCCTTGTTGGTAAGGGATGATATTCAGTCCCTTGCATGGGGAGACCTAAAATCAGGGGATGTAGAGTCAGTGTGGATAGAGCTGAGAAATTCTAAGGGTAAAAAGACCCTCTTGGGAGTCATCTACAGGCCCCCAAACAGTAGTCTGGATGTCGGATGTAAGTTGAATCAGGAACTGAAGTTGGCCTGTCGCAAAGATGTTACTACAGTTGTTATGGGGGATTTCAACATGCAGGTAGACTGGGAGAATCAGGATGGTATTGGACCTCAAGAAAGAGACTTTGTGAAGTGCCTCTGAGATGGATTCTTAGAAAAGCTGGTGCTGGAGCCTATCAGGGAGAAGGCAATTCTGGATCTGGTATTGTGCAACGAACCAGAATTGATCAGGGACCTCGAAGTGAAGAAGCCATTGGGAAGTAGTGACCATAATACAGTAAGCTTCAATCTGCAATTTGAGAGGGAGAGGGTACAATCGGAAGTGACAATATTTCTGTTGAATAAAGGGAACTATG